>NW_005361351.1:2665578-2686841 GCF_000412655.1 Myotis brandtii
GTAGGGGGTAACCAGGCCAGCAGGGATGGGGAAGTTGTGGGTGAACAGGCTGGTGGAGGGGGGGGCATTTGGGGGCAACCAGGCCGGCACAGGGGGGCAGTTGGGGGTGATCAGGCCAGCAGGCAGAGGCAGTTAGGAGTGATCAGGCTGGCAAGCAGGTGAGCAATTAGGAGCCAGCGGTCCTGGATTGTGAAAGGGATGTCCAGCTGCCAGTTTAGGCCCCTGGGATTGGGCCTAAACTGGCAGCTGGACATCCCCCAAGGGGTCCCGAATTGGAGAGGGTGCAGGCTGGTCTGAGGAGACCCCCCTGCCCCTGTGCATGAATTTCGTGCACCTAGCCTCTAGTATTAAATAAAAAGAAAGCCACACCTAAGTGTGGAATAGCCACCAGAACCATTTCCCTGAAACACAGGAGGCCTTAGCACTTACCAAGAGCTCACTGAGGAAGTGCATCCTTCTGACTTGCCTTCTGCACTGTGATGAGCCCCCCTAATACTGAACAAGATGCTGACGCAAAAAGAAAAGACATGTAGCATGTACTCAAGGTGGGAGGCCGTCACAGCAGTGAGCTCGGTGAGCTGTGCACCAAAGTTGAATGGAAATCATGTGTGGGCCACAGAGACGTGACATGGAGAGCCAGAGGTGTTTGCTACATACCTCGTTAAAAATTGTTATGTAAAAAATCCTGCTAATATCATTTTAAACCTCTGTGTACAGTGAACCTCTTTGCAAAGTCCTGGCCTCCATTTGTGTTGGAGCATAGGTCTCTAATAATCAATATTAATAATGACCTACATTGCTCACTGTAACAAGAACGCTGTATTGGACACATATCAAAGCATTCTAGGTAGGTCCAGAGGTCAAGAAAGTAAGTTTGACTGATTCTCTTCATCATGAGCAGTTCTGTCACTGCAAGAACTAAATGTATTTTTGGAATTATGCTAATCAGCAACTAAGAGAGTTTATTGAGTGGTGTGGAATATTTTGGAGAACAGATGAAAGCTTAGTCCTTACCCACTGGAGGCTTATGATCACTGCTTAAATTATTCCCATTTGTTTAGCTGACTGTTTTTTCTGACTTCTGCCAAATTCATCTAAACATGAAGTGAATTGAAATACTGTAGTTTCAAGCAATGTTTAAATGGCTCGGGAAGAAACCTGAGCAGGAAACTATGGATCAGGTGCCATCAATGGAGTCTGCCATAGTCGCCTGCTGTGGATGGTGACACACTCAAGCCAAGATTTCAATCTATCAAACGTATGGCAGGTGCTCAGAGCCACCTGTGCTTGCTTGCTTTCTTATAACATAACCAGCCAAATTAATTCTAACTCAGGAATAAAATGAAAAGGTATGCAGCCAGGCACTCCCCTCCAGTGAGGCTGTCTCTCCAAGGGCTTGAGCATTTTGTACTTCTTTCCAGGGCCATATTGCTCGCTTTGAAATGCTAGCTCATATGTATGTCTCATCTATAAAGAGAAAAATTCAGGGAAGTGAGTTATTTTGGGAGTAAATTTCGCTCAAGAGAAAGGTTGTCATATAAGTCTGCTCATATCAGAGACAGCATTCATGCTGAGTCATTATTCCATCTCTGCTGCTTGTGGTACCACTTAGAAGGATGTTTTATATGCTATATATTTTTTTCTGGCTGCCTGAACCTTTCTTGCAGGCATTATTCTTACTATACTGAACATCCTAATGCTTAGCTTACAGGAAGTTCTTTATATATTATGAGCTATTTCAAGCATCACAAAAAACATCGAGAACAATAAACACTCACAACCTAGCATCGTTAAAAACAATATTTTACATCATTACCTCAGTCCTTATTATTTTAAAGAAATAAATCGGTATATTTAGAGTTTAAATCACCCATATGTGCTTCTCCAATTCTTTCTATTTTATCCTTTCTAAAGGAAAACTATCATCATAATTTTGGTGGTTAATTAGCCACAATAATGCTTTGGTGTTTTTACTATATGTGAGGGAATGTAGTCATCATAGTATGTTAAAATTTATGTAGATGGCATCATGCTGTAATGTCATTCTACATCTTACTTTTTTTATTCACTATTTTCTGTGATGTGTCCATTTTGATACATTAAGCTCTAATTCGCTCATTTTAACAACTGAAAAAATTCCACTGTATGAATGTACCAAAATGTAAGTATTCATTTTCCTGCCTATGGCCACTTAAAGTATTTCTTGTTTCTCTCGAGGACAAGTAATGCTGCAACAAATCTTGTATGTATCTCAGTGTGCGTGTGTGCGGGAGTTTCTCCAGGGGTCAACACCTAGCAGGTGACTTTGAGTTCATTCGGGGTGCACCTTCAATTGTATTAAATTTTGCCAAATTGCTCTCCAAAGGAGTGGCAGGACCTCACAGTGAGTTCTCGGTGATATTGTTAGCCTGACTAGAAGCATCCGGGCCAAGCACACACTGCCAACTCCAGCTTGGCCAGATCGTAACTGGCAGGTGGCAGTCATACCTTCATCAGTAATCACAGCCGCAGAGTGAGCTGACCTCTGCCCTCAAAAGACCCTGACAGGGAGTTGGAATGTGTTGAGGATTCCGTGTGATGAAATATTTAATCCCAGTTTACCTTATATGGCAGGCAAGTGATTAGCCGGCGGATGTGTATCCAGAACTCATCTGTCTGAAAGTCAACCCACTTTGTTACATAATTGAACCACATTCTGTAAGTTTAATTAGATTGTCACTAGCCAAGTCCTGAGAGTTTTATTAATTTAACGACATCAGAATGAAATGATCCTTGTCTTCTTGTAAAAACACTTCTGGTTGTCTTTGAACAAGAGCACTCATGTTCTTGAGTGTCGCCGAGGAAGAACTGCCTTCCTGTCCCAGAACTCCCGGGGTAAGAAGTTTTACAGCAAGCAGGAGCCACCGGGAGGGATGGAGGGAAGGAGGCAGGTGGGACCCCTGACACCTGAGATTGACTCAGATCTTCGTGTCAGACTGACCTGAGTCCCTTTCTGACTGCACAAATAATGACACCACATCTGTTACTGTCTGTGTAGCCTGCAGCAAACTCTGTCACCTCCCTGGACCTCAGTTTCCTCATCTGTAAAATAAGGCAATAGTGATAACACTGACTTCAAGAATGTAAGACCTGAACGAGTGAGGGCTCACTCGGTGCCTGTCATGTGGCCGTGTTTCTGGGCTCAATCCCCAGCAGGGGGCGTGCAGGAGGCAGTCAGTTGGTGTTTCCCACCTCAATGTCTTTCTTTTTTTTTTCCAATGTTTCTTTCTCTCTCCCTCTCCCTTCCTCTCTAAAATCAAGAAAAACTAAAAAAAAAATTCACAATGACTCACCTCTACTGCCTCTCACATGTGGTTGTGAGCCAAAACCAAGAAATATGACCCATCCCCCAAAAACAGAGACTAGAACTGGAAGCGCATGGAGCAGAGCAGGTTGTTATATGCGACCACAGGCGGCACAGGAAACCCCCCTGCCTCTGCCAGGCAGGTGCCAACAGTGCACACGCGGTCAATCCCCCCTAGAATTTAGTGCCTCACCAACGGCTTTGCCTGTTACCCGTCGCTTTCCCTGACACCCATCCCACTGTCCCTGGCTCCTGGCTGGATGAGAAGCTGTAGGTGTGCAGAGCCGGGGAAACAGGCGAGCCCTTTCATGCTTGGCGTCTGTTCTATGCGTCTGCTATGGCACAGCATTAGATGCACCCAAATCGTCTTCAGAGGGAGGCTGAGTATAAATGTCTATTGCATTTCTAACGTTTCTATTTCCTGTTTTTGCTCTGCCTTCTGGGGGAGTGGCATTTTGATGGGGATGGGGGCGTGTATTAAATATCTTTTTAATTTTAAGTATATTACAATGCTGTGACATCTTAAAAAAACATTCTGGCTGGGAAAAGACCGCCCAGGGAAGCACCCCCATGACCGGCAAACTACCCATCCAGAGGCAGCCCGCTTCTGTGGGCCCACATACCCCAGGAGGTGACATTCCTCCGCCTTCATCATCCAGGGCCAGGGGTCAGACAACTAGGGCCCACCCTTCAGTCCAAACCTCCGGAGTCAGTCAAACTAGCCCGCCCTAAACTGCTCCCCTGCCCTGCCTTCCCTTTTAATGGAAACCCCAGGAAAGGCCGTGGCTGAGGTTGTCTCCCGCTCCTGTCTCTGTCTTCTGACCTCCCTGGTGCTTCCCCACGTGGCCCTGCGTGGTGGGCTGGGCGCCATATGCTCCTGCCTCTAGCACCCAGGAGTGTAATAAACCTGTGCGTGTTTTCCTGAGCCCCTTTTCCGTCTCCTTTTGTGGCCTCACCTGACTGACCATCTCAGGAAAGAATGCAAAACAGAGGGAGGGGGAAGCAGAGGGAGGGGGTCCTGCAAGCTCAGCACACGAACACAGTCTGGGTGAGAAGTGAAGAAAGCATTTCTAAAAGTAGAGAGACACCTTCTGTCGACTCCTTCCTGGATCCTTCATGCCTGGACACGTCATTTCCTCCTCTTCCCTCTGAAAGCCTAAAACGAAAAGCCAAAGTGAGAGGCAACAAGCCTTTATTTGAGATCTAAAAAAAAAAGGAATAGCTAAAGGGGAAGCATTGACTCTGGCAGGAAGCCAAATAGTGTTCCGATTCGGAGAAAAGGCAATGGGTATATATGGGGAGAGGGCGGGGACCAATCACATCCACAGAAGGAAGACATGGCCATTGGTGCAGATAAGCTGACATAGTGACGATAATTCTAAACGATGTTTTTAATTTTCAGTTCAGTAGCCATCAGCCTAGTAGTCACAATAACTGCTCTCTTGTTACCCTTGCAAACAGTTGTTTGAGAAATAAGGCCCAGTCCAAAGCTTACTTTGCCCTGTTTTAACATTCCAATGGTTTGAGGCATAAGTTGTGCAAGGCAGCTCCTCTGGGTTGGCTGCACTGGCTCCCTTTTCACACCTCCACGCACGGCCGCTTGAACAGCACCGGAGCCACCCACGGGCCTGGCTCCCCTGACAGTGCCTGGGGAGGAGGAGGTTTGCCGTCGGGAATCTCCACATGATCTCACTCCCCACCCACCCACTCTGCAATGGCTCATCCCCTGGGAGGTTGTGTAATTACTGTTTATTGTCAGACACTTGGCATTTTAATTAGTCTGGTAACTTTTAATTATTGCTACTATGTTGTTAGCATATTGTAGCGTCTGTTTCTGCCTCAAAAACGCTATCTTTTCTCTTTGCTTTTGCAAAGTGAAAATTCTTCCCAATTCTTTCCACTTAGGAGAAACTGAGATGGAAAGCATTATTATTAATTTTTTTTGCAGTGTCCCGCATCGTCACGACAGTCTTTACTGTGACTTGATGTGATTCTCTAATGGCAGAGCTTTCTAGGAAGCACCATGCGGAGGGGTGCCATCAGGAGCAGCCCCCCCGCCCCCCGCAGGATTGAAGTGGACACCTGTGGGACTCCTGTCCCTCCCTCGGTCAGATCCAGTCTGACCCAGTCCACAGCGCCCCTCCCACCCCCCACCCCAGCCACCCCATGTTAGAGATCAGATTTCACCGTCTTTCTCCTCAACATGGAGACGTAATAGTGAATCCTAAATACTGAGCCTAAATACTGAAAAAAAGGGGGGAATAGCCAATATGGCTCAGTAAGTTTAAAAGCCACTTCCCAACTGCAGGTTCTGCTTTAAAAAACAAATAAACAAACAAAAAACCACTGGGCACATGTGACTGCCATTAGTCACTCTGATCCTTCATGAGCTGAACAAATAAAACACAAAGAGCTCAAACAAGCCTCCTAGTTTCTTAATGAAGTTTGGAAAACGCAGTTTGAAAGCGTTCAGTTCCCTTGGTGTTCCTGGTTGTTCGAACGATGATTTCGTCGGCTTTGGTTGCCTTTGAAAAGCAGCAGATCCTCCCTTTCACCATGAAAAGGGCAGAGGACACCGGTGTTGAGTCCAGTCCTCTTGACACCACGTTCAGCTTCCTTGAGTTCATGCTGGGGCTCCCGTGGCCGAGGAACAGTGTTTCCCTGGGAATTATTCTTTCATCTGACAAGTCTCCTCCAGTCACATGTTGTTTTATTGGCCCCTTTATTGGACCATAAGAAAAGTCAGACTGTGGGACACCTGTTTCTATACGGTCCCGGGTGCGGGGCTGCTCTGTTTGTTGATTCACAGGACCCGGAAACATGAGAGCCGCTTACGTCTTCTGAGACCACAGGGTCACTGCTTACACATGAGGCCCGGTGTGAGGGGGGGCCGCTCTGTCCTCTTTGATCATCTGGGGGACAGAAAACTTGACTTGGTCATTAATAACTCGCTATACATTAAGGGTTTCTGTCAACTCCCAAAATTCATATGTTGAACCTAATCCCCATTGTGATGGTGTTGGGAGGTCGGAACTTGGGGAGCTGATGAGGTCAGGAGGTCGGAGCCTTCACAAATGGGATTGTGTCCTTTATTTTTTGAATTAAATTCATTGGGGTGACATTGATTGACATGATCGCATAGGTTTCAGGTGTGGGTTCCTATGTCGCCTAGAAGATCTGTGTATGGCACCGTGTGCTGGGTTAGTGTCCTTTAAAAGCGACTCAGAGAGCTCCCTGTCCCCTGCCACCATGTGAGGGCACAGCGAGGAGACACTGTCTGCTAAACAGGAAGCAGGTCCTCACCAGACACTGAATCTGCAGGCGCTTTGATCTCGGACTTCCAGCCTCCAGTCTGTGAGAAATAAATTTATGTTGTTGATAAGCCACCCGTCTATGATACTCTGTTAGAGCAGCCCCACAGACTAAGACAACTTTAAACCAGTTCAGAATGCAGAGGATTACTTGGTAAGAACTTAAAAGGATGATATATATATATATGTATATATATATAAATGCAATGGAAAGCCATCGGGACATGTCCCTTTGTAAGCAGAACTCGAGTTTGCTTCTTTAGCACTGCTCTTGGCTTTTCAGGCATCTAACTTTCTGTCTCCTACCATCCAAAAGAGCAACAAAGTTGTTACCCTGAAAAATGTCTTTTTTTTTACCATAGGTAAGAGAATTGCTCTTTCTTTATTCTCATTTGCAATGTTCCAAAGGAAAAATAAGCAAAGCAAAATGGCATGAAAATCTCAGAGGGAAGGGGGGGTGGGGTTAGGGAAGAAATTAACCAATGAATTTACAGACATATATGCATAACCCATGGACACAGACAATAGTGCGGTGAAAGCCTGGGGGGGGAGTAGGGGGGAGTGGAGTATAAGGGGCAATTGGGGGGCAGGGGAGGGGACATCTGTAATGCTTTCAACAATAAAGATAAATTTTTTTAAATAAAAAATTAAAAACACACACAATCTCTGTATTTGATGTCATTCAGCCCTGCTCAGGGGAAGCTGAGAGTCAGGAATGTCTCGGTAGATCTCCAAGCACAGGCTCACAAGCTCATGAGCGACTGAATGCCTGACTTGGGGAGCCCGGTTTACATATGTCACAGCTTTCTCTCATGCCCCATGCATATCTGGTGTCTTCAGACAGAAGCACCTGCCCTTCCTGCACACCTGGTGGGTCAACAAGATTCCCGCAGGAGCCCTGCCAGTGTGGCTCAGTGGCTGAGCATCGACCTATGCACCAGGAGGTCACGGTTCGATTCCTGGATAAGGGCACATGCCTGGGTTGTGGGCTCAATCCCAGAGGGGGAGTGTGCAGGAGGCAGTCAATCAACGATTCTCTCTCATCATTGATGTTTCTCTCTCTCCCTTTCCCTTCTTCCTGAAATCAATAAAAATATATATATTTTTAAAAAGATTCCCCCAGGAGCCCAGCATGGCCTGATTATAGCACAATGTCTGCTCAGCCCAGCCTCCCCTGGGGCAGCACCCCTCCCCATGATCACTATAACTTAGTCTTCCCCACACTGGGGGACATGTTAGAAAGAAATCTCACAGATTGTCAGTGTCATGTGGTGACTTGAGCCTCTCTCAGCCTCCAGAGGCCCAGTTTCCTGGGAAATTACTCTATTTCACATCTACAAACAGTATCCAAAACAGACTGGAACTTAAATATGTTTTGTTATCAAAAACCTAGACAGAATGCATTTGGTAGATTAAGACTGTAAGTGAGTTTGTTCCTCTTTAAACGATAGGTGTAGCACAGATATCATTAAGGAGAAAGCTTTGCGATCACAGTGAGGCTGTTTCATCTTCAGTGCTCTTTTCGCCAGGATGCAGAAGAGATCGCTGAGCCAGCTCTTTATGGGGAAGAGTTATTACTCCCTGTCAGCTCCTAGGAGTAAAGGGAGTGAATTTTTAAAAAGACATCCGATTTCAGAAGATTTTGCTGATTAATTTTCTCACTACCTCCATTCAGGCTGCTTGCTTGATCCAGAAATAGGTTTCTAAGCTGGAGAAAAGGAGCGCAGCGTGTGGCTGTGATGGAGCACGCTTCCCAGGCAGCATTTCGCAGCAGAACAATCACATCCAGACGCCTCCTCTGCAATTAGGACACCTCCAGCCCTCTGTCCCTCGGCTTCTTCAGTGTGCTTGGGCTTCACCCCGCTTGCACCTCCTCAGTGGTAAATAAGAGGCCGACGTGTGTCAAGGAAAGCGCGTTGAGCAATGTCTCTCCTCCAGATTACAGAGTAGAAGAGCAGTAACTGTTATTTATGTTGCTTTGGTTCACAGCTTGCTCGCTGCTTACAGTTAATTACATAGATCGAACCCATCATTTACCAGGAAGCTTATAAAAATCACTCACCTATGGCAACATTACTTAAAAATAATCACACACACTCCTCCCTCCACCACGACATGTGTGCACCCACATGCGTGTGCACGCGCGCGCACACACACACACAGCACAATTTAACTGGCAACAGAAAGCCTTGAATGAAGAGGGAAGTCGAGTCCTCCTCAGGTTGACTTGGCCTTGGTAAGCTGAGATACTCCGGCTTTCTCGGTGCAAGCATTGCGCCAATGGAGGAAGTTCCTCAGAGCAGCGGAAAGACCCTGGCCTGCGGTGTGCTTCTAGTCATGTCCGCAAAACACCCCCCGGGCATCTGTTTCCTCATCTATAAATCGTGACTTCATAGGACCTGCTTCTCTTACCTGATGAAGCTCTGTGGACGACTATAGTAAATGAGATAAGGGCTGTAAAATTTCTTTGATAAAATAAGTTGCATTTAAGTATTGCTAGGTTTACTGTTGCGTTGCTCTAAATCAGGGGTCCTCAAACTTTTTAAACAGGGGGCCAGTTCACTGTTCATCAGACCATTGGAGGGCCAGACTATAGTTTAAAAAAAAAACTATGAACAAATTCCTATGCACACTGCACATATCTTATTTTGAAGTAAAAAAACAAAACGGGAACAAATACAATATTTGTATTTGCATGTGGCCCTTGGGCCACAGTTTGAGGACCCCTGCTCTAAATGAAGCAGGAGTGTCTTGTGTATGGGGCGCTCCAGGTACCATGGCATCAAAATAAGTTCCGTTAGAATTGACTGGTTGGTTTTACCCCCGATCTGAATAGCGGTTATTTCTTTACAGGTTAAAGTGAGATTTTAAAAAAATGTACACCGTATATCTCTTCACTAAGCCATAGTAATTACCACTTATATTTTGTTAGTGTATTTATAAACAGTAATAAAATACTTATACTGATGGACAGTGATTATAGCAACTGATACTTAAAAGGTATAGTGCTAGATACTTAAAAGGTATAGTGCTAGACACTATTCTGAGCCTTACCTGGATTAATTTTTAATCTCCCCCCCCCCCCCCCCCCCCCCTATTGTTTAAGTACTGGTAGTCATTTTAACAGCGGAGGAAACTGAGGCACAAGAAATTTAATTTGCTTATTTATGGCTGTACAGCTAGTAGAGACAAAGCCAGGACATGAACATGGGCAATCAAATTCCTGAACCTGCGCTCTTAATCAGATTCTGTGCATATCCATTTTTTTCTATATTATCAAGGAAAGTCAGAATAAGTTTGTGTCATTACATCTGGAAATTTCCAAATTGTCTTTGAATAACCTTAATTTTTTTTTCCTTCTGACACTTCATCAAAGGAAAAACAGTTCATTTTATCCTATATATTTTTAAAAACTATAAAAAAGGTCATTTGTCCAAAGTGATCCACTAATAATAACAGCCCCAAGATTAAAAGTTATGGTCTCAAATGCTTTGGTTTGTTGACTGTTTCAATGGCCCGTTGAAATGGTTGATTGTGAGCCGTCTCATTCTAAGCGCCAGGCAGAGTCAGGGCTTCCGGTGCTGGCACCTGAGCGGACAGGCTGCCATGTTTTCTGCTCAGACTGGTTCCCAGCAACATGACTGTCTCTAGCGGCATTTAGTCAGGAAATCTGGCCTTTGCAGAAGAAAGAGGGATAAAACAGGATGTGGGGGCTTGCACAGCTGGAAAGCCAGCCTGTGAGGCTAGGAAGGCCCCTTGCAGGCGTCTGGGGATGCAGAGTCACAGAGGAGCTGGTTCATGCCCAGAAAAATGCCTCCTGGCTGTGAGCAAAGCCCTGCAAGCTCCACTTGCTGGAGCCACATACCGGCCTGCAGCTGCTCCAGAGCCTGGCTTCTCCCTTTCTTCTGTCTGGAGGGAGCCTGGGGACAGGCCTGGGAATGAAGACTGCAGACTCTGAGTCCCTGCCTTGAGGTGACATTTATTTCTTTGTTTGTTTGTTTTTGGGGTGATATTTAGAGGGTGGATAGCGCCACCTCTGGATGAACAAGCAGAAGCTGAGGATGAGCGGAGGTGGGCATGAATGCAAAGGATGGTCCTGGTGTTCCCCCTCAGAAAGCCCCGCCCATCCCAGGTTGATGTTACCTCCGGTTCCCCACATGCCATCCTCATCCTACCACTGCCCAGCACAGGAGACACAAGAGGAGCCAGAAGGGGCAGAGGTCAGGGTGGGGATGGAAGAACACATCTGGCAGGTGTTTGCGGATGGTGAAAAGATTTCACTCTGAGTGAGGGCAGGCCATGAGAGGATGCACCCAGAGGAGTGAGGAAGCTGTTCAATAATGCAAATGGGCCACCCTGACTGTCACGTGGAACACAGAGATAATGCTGGGATCACAGTGTGGAGGGGCGACCCTAGCTAGGTATGTCCTGAAGGCAGCAGGAAGATTGGCGGGAGGATTGGACGTGGGTGTGAACAGGAACAAAGCTCAAAGCAGGTGGCCTCATAGGAAGGGGACAGGGAGTCACTCAGCATCTGCATTCAGATGCACCTGGCATTGGTTTCATGCTTGTCCATGTAGTCTTGAAATCCTGAATTAGCCGGACCAGTGTGCTCAGTGGTTGAGTGTCATTCCAGTAACCAAAAGGTCACGGGTTCGATTATGAGTCAGGGCACATGCCCGGGGTCGCAGTCCCAATCCCCAGTAGGAGGCGTGCAGGAGACAGCCAATCGATGTTTCTGTCTCTCTTTGATGTTTCTCTCTATCTCTCTCCCTTCCTCTCTCTCTACAAATCAATAAAATCATTTTTTTATAGAAAGAAATCCTGAATTATTTTTACACAAGGTGCTGTATTAGTCATTTCAGGCTGACGTCACAAAGCACAAATGACCAGAAGGAGGCTTCAGCAACAGCAGACTTATCCTTTCCCCATCTTGGGAAGCTGAGAACAAGGCGTGATCAGGGCTGGTTCCTCCTGAGGCCTCTCTCCTTGGCGTGTAGACAGCCGTCTTCTCCCTGTGTCTTCACATGGTCTTCCCTCTGTGTGTCTGTGTCCTACACTCCTCTTCTAATAAGGACACTCGTCATATGGGATTAGGCCCACTTCAGTGACCTCATCTTACCTTAATCACCTCTGTAAAGACTCCCACCTTCCCATGCAGTCATGTTCTGAGGTCCTGGGGGTTGAGGCTTCCCACGTGGATTTAAGGGCACAGGTCAGCCTATAACAATGGGATTTTCCTTTCCATTCTGCTCTGGGGGTTTTGGCCTGAGAGCTGGAAGAAGGGGGCTGTTATTAACCCCTTGAGTGCCGGGGAGCGCGATCGCGCTCCTCCTGTCTTTCGCCAAAAGTGCCGGGAGCGCTATCAAAGCTTCGAAATGGTGTTCAGTTCTAAGTCTGCTTTTATTAGTGATGATGATATTGCTAAATATGTCAATGTAGTAAAGGTTTCCTTAAGTTTTTGAATATGTAACTTCATTTACTTGCGATTCATAATTTTTTTCCTAAACTGCTGTAAAACCAGCAAAAATGCCTTGGCAATTTTAGCATAGTTCCTAGGATGTTGGTTGGCACTCAAAGGGTTAACTTGGGGAGATGGAGAGGCCAGCTTTCTTGGGGGAAGGGGAAGCCAGGGGTTTGGACCCACTGAATCTGAAACATAAAATGATGTAATCGAGTATGCAGCTGAGGGGCGACAGTGAGCTGGAGCAAACGTGGAGGGGAACATGTGGCAAGGCTCTTAGGGAAGTCCCTAGAGATGCACCGTGACAGGCCAAAGTCTAGGAGCAGAGAAGGAGGACAAACCAGTCAGAGGCATTGATGGGGCATCCGCTGGAAACCGGAGTCACGTGTGTCCCCCACGCTAAGGTGGGCGGGTGTTTAAGAAGGAGAGAAGGAGCAGGGACTCTGTCAAATGTCAATGAGGGCCAGGAGATGAGGACTGAGAACATCCATTCGCTTTGGTCTGGAGGACAGTGGTGAGCAGAAAAGGCCATGTCCATGGAGGAGCAAAGTGGGCCTTGGACGAGGTGAGGAAGGATGGGAGGGCGTGGGGGCCCTGGTCAAGCTGCCTCACCTGCCTCCTAGCAAGCCCTACCAAAACCTCCTCCTCCTCAACCACTCACAACATCCCACCCCCATGCAGGGGAGAGCGGCGGGGTTCTAGAGGTAGCGTGAACCTACTTTAACTACTTTTTTTAAGTCACCAAAGTTTGATGATTTCATTAGTAGCAGTCACACCTTCTGCCACACCTCACCGTGTTATGACAGTGGGTCTGGCCTGCAACTGCAAACAGCTGTTCGGCAGTGCCTCGGTGTCTGCAACGTATAGGACTGCACACGGACCTCGCTGCGTGGAGGAGGGTGAGGTGTACGGAGAATCCTCACTTCTAACCTAATACAGACATGAGTTTGAGGGCGGGCACAGCGTGCTCAACAATTCTGGTTTTGTCTGAAAGACTGTCTGCAGGGCAACAACCAGGCAACTGTACACTGGGATTCCTGGATGAAATGTCACAAGGGCCACAGGCGGTACAAGCACCAATCAAGGTTGAATTTCAAAACCAGATAAATGTAGGTGGAGAGCTAAAAAAGAAGGAAGGCAAGAATGAGGGGGTTATAAAGTACATGGAGCACATCCACAGACGTAACACCACATGTATATACACATGTAAACATGTACATATAAACATACATACATGTATACACACATATAAACATAGACACACACACACCCAGCTGGAATGTATTTGCCACTGCTTTTCAGTTCTATTTGTGACTTTTCTAATAATAAACTGCCCTCTGGCACAGCAACACAAGATCCCTTATAAATATTTATGGTGACATTCTGCTCCCCTGAGAGCAGCCCCTTCAGCCATGTGACATAGCACTGAGGGAAGTGACAGCAGGTCCCTGGTCGCCTTTCAAGCTGATGTGGCAGTAAGCCCTGGCCCATGTCGGTGGACAGGCTAACGTGGGTGTGCTGCCTCTCACTGCCGGTGGGATGAGGGGGCCCCTGTGTGCCGCATTCACAAACAAAATCAGCTCTCGGGCATTCCCTTTTAGGCACTGCACTACACTGGAGCCGTTAAAGTAAATGCCCAGTGTATTTGGTGTGCATTGCACTGAATCACACCTGGAAATGCTGCCAAGTGCTCATGCTCCAGGGATTTGAAGAATAACTGAAGGGGAAAACACATTTGTTGCTGAATGTTTAAATCACAATGTTTACTAGAGTTTTGAAAATTCAGAATAGCATGAAGAACAAATTTAAAATCATCCAATCACTTTTGAAAGAAGCATTCTAGCAATTGGGGTGTCTTTTTTTGTGAGTGTTTTTCTCTGGGTACCTTGTCTGTGTTTTACCATAGGATGACACTGAATTTGCAGTTTGGATGAGCTCTTTATTTGCATTTACCATTAATTATGGTAAATGAGAGAGAGAGAGAGAGAGAGAGAGGGAAACATCGATTGGTTGGCTCCCATATACTCCCTGACCAGGGACCGAACCGAAACCTAGGTGTGTTCCCTGACCAGAATGGAACCCTCACCCCTTTGGTGTATGGGATGATGCTCCAAACAATGGAACCAACTGACCAGGGCTAAAATATTCTTAAAAGTACAGATTTAAGTGGCTGAATAGAGATGGTCATTGGATGTATCATAAAGTATTTAATTCTCGCCTTCTTTGTGAATCTCTAAGTAACTTTCAGGGTTGAATCATTATGAATCATCCTGCAATAAATGTGTTTGTCACAGATGCAGACATCTCTGAGCTGCTAAAGGGTCAGACTATTGTGTCAAAGATAAATTTTTAATGCTCTTGATAAATATTGCCAAACTGACCCCTCAAAAGATTTTGATACTTAACAACCAACAAGCTGATGGGACACTTAGCATTCAATGTGAGGCATTTAAAAAATATTTTCCAACTTAATAAGTGAACATTGATATCTCATCTTCTTTCATATTTGACTATCTTTGATTATTATTGAAGTGAAACATGTTTTCAGTGGTTTGTTGGCCATTTGCAATTCATTCATTAATTTCCTGTTACGGTAATTGTTGACAATTTCCTCCATGTGTCAAACGAACTATCTTTTGTGTTTCTTTTGGGTTGGCAATAGCTCTTTATACACTACCAAATTTCTGTACTCTCCCCACTCTGATTTTAATTGCCATGGTACCCTAGCTGTCTATCAGTTTGCAAATAAAGGACATGGGTCCAAGGAAGAAACCATACACCATACGGGACATCTCATCCCTTCACTTTGTAAATGAGGGATTTTATTTTAGAGACTTCAAAATCAAATAATTCAAAATCTGAGAGCCAAGTAGTGACACACTGGGACTAGAACTCGGAGCTCTTGGCCACCAAATCAGTGTTCTTTTTACCAAGTTGTATTGGGTTGCATTCGTGGAAAATACAAGAATTTCATGCCTTGTGTAAAATTTTGACCTTCAATGCAACCCCGAAGTTAGTTTCCCAGTTGTGGGGATGCCCCTGCTTCCCAAGATGGAAATTAAAATGATTTAAGCCCAGCTGGAGTGGCTCAGTGGTTGAGTATCAACCTATGAAACAGGAAGTCACGATTCAATTCCCAGTCAGGGCACATGTCTGGGTTTGGGCTTGATCCCCAGTAGGAGGCATACAGGAGGCAGCCGGTCAATGATTCTCTCTCATCATTGATGTTTCTCTCTCTCTCTCTCTCTCTCTCCCTTCCTCTCTGAAATCAATAAAAATATGTTAAGAAAAATTAAAATGATTCAGTGTCCCCCATCCCAAATATGGCCCAAAAAACACATCGACAACTGAAATTCACCCAACCACCTATAGGAGCTGAGGCTGTTTTCCAGGGTCTCCAATTTCCTGCTTCTGTAGAATTCTCATGTCTCCGTTGTTCCCTTTTCCTGCTCTACATTAACTGAAATAGTGAACACCCAGGCTTCTTATTCCCATTGGAAATCTCTCACACTGTGTAGCTGCTTGTGCACTCTAAACCCTTACATAAAAATTTGAAAAACAAATAAACAAAATGAAACTTGAGCTCCTTCCAAGTACTCCACTTTTACTGAGAACCCGCGATGTGCTGGGTGTTCTGCCAGGCACAGGGGTTGATGAAGGAAGAAAAGCAGCTCTCACCCCTGTTTGGTGGCACAAACCTAGTGCTTTGAAAAAACAGAAGGAGGGACACTGGAGGAAACTGTTCTTGAACTCATTCGTTGAGTTACTCAGATTGGGGTAGAATTCTTAAGAAAGATCACAGGATAATAGTGAGGGCAGGAGAGTGGAGCATAAAAATGGCTTAATATAAAATATCAGTTATTAAAGGACCTCACCACTCTCTCTCCCTATTCCTTGGGAGCCTGGAAACTGCTCAGGTCCCCTCCTCTTCTCAGGCCCAAGCTCCAGTCCCCCCACCCCCACTTCCTCTCCTTCTGTCCTTCTGTACTCACCTTCACCTCCAGCCCCACACCCTCATTAACCACCTCACACCCCAGAGGCAGTCTCTTGGCTCATTTGACCTTCCTGTGGATGACCTGAAGGCAATTTCCCACAATCACAATAGCCAAAATGTTTTAAGTTTTCCTAATCAATAGCCATTTCTCTTCCTAAAGAATTCTGCTGCCAATTCTTAATGTAACTTTTTTTTTCTCCTCTCAGACCACATAATACGCATTCCTATTTTAATCCAAAATAATATGTTCAGCAACAGACTCTGAGTGCTGATTGCTCACTAGGCACTATGCTAAGCAATTATGCTAAGTACCATCTTATTCAACTCTGAAAATAGCCATGTGAGATAGGTATTATTATTCCTATTGTATAGATATAATAAATTGCCCTCAGTTTCTCAGACAGTAAATTGCAGAAGCAGCATTTAATCACCAGTGTGTCTTATTTTAAACCCCTTACTCTTAACATTCTCCTGAATGTTTAGATAATTCCGAGAAGTAATTTTTTTATATCTCTAAGCCTCAGTTTTCTCACCTAAGAAAAGGCACAAAAAATAATATTGAAAGCCCTTCCTTTGAAAGATTGGCATGAAGACAGCATGGGTTGATATATGGAGGTAGATGTGTGTGTGTGTCTACAGAGATGGGTGCTAACAGCTCCCTCCTCCCTGCACAGAGCAGCCCTCCTCCCACTGGGATGAGGTCTATTTCTCTCCCCTTGAATCCAGCTCACCTTGTGACTTGGTTTGACCAATAGAATGCCACAGGACCGACCCTGTGACATTTTGGGGTGAGCTCATAAGAGATCCAATTTACTTTCATGGGCCCCTGAGCACCATGGGAGAAAGCCATCTGGTCTACCAAAGAAAGAGGACACATGCAGGGGAATGCAGGACCCAGCTGAGGCCTTGACATGGAAAGGAGGCCTTTCTACACCTCTCACCTCAGCCCAGCTGCCAGCTGAACACCGTCTTGTGAATGACACCCCCAAGACCAGCACAAGGACTGCCAGTCCACTCACATGAGTGATAGTGGATAAATTCCTACTTCAAGTCCTTAGGTTTGGGGATTTGTGTGTGTGTGAATTACATTTTGCCTGGTGGCCAAGAGCAGATATCCAGTGAATGGAAATGTCATTCACGTTCTTCTTCCTTCCAGTCTTAGGACAGACTAGACCACACTCACCAGGAGGGCAGGAAATGTGTATATTGTTTTCCCCATTCTATCTCTAGCCCTTAGCACTGCACACAGCATCCTAAGATGTTTGAACAAAAGCAACTCAGCTCTCTATGAAAAGGACTAAGCCTTAATCTATGTTTAAACATTCAGACTGGCCTTCAATCAACTTAAGTTTGAGAAATCATGGTGACACAGCAGACTTGTATAAACATAACTTTAAGTATTACTTGTCCACTAATTGCGTTGTGAATGCAATGTACAATTTTATATGTTGCTCACCACAAATATTATTATTTGGACTCGGACAGCTACTCCCTGGACCAATCTCTACATCTGTGGTGTCAAACAGACTTTTCTGTATTCCTTTGTCAATCAGGTACTGTCTCGCACCAGCGCTTGCATGATTCAGAAGCTTTTATGTTTTTCCACCTAAATGCTCACGTGTATATGAAGGACTAACTCCGTGAGAACAAGGGCATGAATCATGGTTTCTCGACACCTATCATAATACTTACCAGAGTCCTTGGCACACAGAAGGAGCTCTATAAATGTGTTAAGAACCAGAGGATTTAAGGAATATTTACTAATGATCACAAGTTAGAACAGGTTATTTCAAAGCCGATCAACATATGTAAGATTTGCTCTAGGCTCAAGAAAGGAAAATATTTAACAACAACAAAAAGGAACAGATTAGTTAATTTTATTTTAAAAAATAGATGGCAGATATGAGTGTATGTGATTGTGTGTGTGTGTGTGTGTGTGTGTGTGTGTGTGTGTGTGAGAGAGAGAGAGAGAGAGAGAGAGAGAGAGAAAGAGAGAGAGAGAGAGAGTAGTTGCCTCTCTGATGGCATTTTTATGAACATAAGCATGACCTTGGGCTGGACTTGGATAGTTGGGAATTGCCAGCGGTGACAGACAAAAACAATGTTGAAATCTTTGGTGCCAAAATGTTCCCTGTTTATTGACTGCAGGCTAAGCCAGCAGTCCTTATTATGCCTCATAAACAACAGCAACAACAAAAAAAAAACCCCATAAAAATTAAATTGTGAAACCTAAATTATTTATGTGATTTCATTTGTTGGATGCATTTTGTGCCATCGAGCCTCGCTTCTTTCTAATGTCATAAGACTATTAGGAACGGTAATAATCTGCAGGGGCTAAGATTTATCAGCCCTCGCAGGACGGGAGGAGAGCCAAGGAGGGAGATTAAGGGATACGGCTGAAATTAATCATGTTTCTCCCTGTGCCCTGGCCAAGAGAAGGCAGTAGGTGATTATTCAAGCATTTTACACAGTAGGAACACAATTTGACCACGACCATATGTTGAATTTAGAGTTACATGTTGATCTTTTCCAAAAACAATCCCATAAAAATGTCAATACTTTTGTCGGCTAATAGCTTTATTCGCTAAAAGGGCCGTTTCCATACAGAAAGGGAAAGAGTGTTGGTATTCACTAGCTCACTGGGACACATTACATTTTAATCCTGCTGCAGAAGCCAGGCTGGCCGATCTTCCAGCCAGGAAGACTGATGGGCAGAGATTCTCATACATCACTGTTTTCTTTACCATAAAAGGAACTGGCATATGTTCCCTTGTGAGATGTGAATGGCTTACAGTCCGTGGCCTTGAAATATGAGGTTTCCCTTTTCACTTGAGGCAATACTGAAGTTTTCTGGAACAGATAGAGGCCATCATTCCAGTCCTAACACAAAATGAAAGCATCATTGCGGGAGCAATTTTGAAAATGTATGAACTTCATAAAATGTCCCATTTTCCACATTGTGAGTTTGGCTGCACAATCAGATCATCTCAGCTCAGGAAAACTACCTCTTAGGCCTGAGCCCTTTGTATAACACTAGCACAGAATAAGGTATTCGCCATACAGCACATTTATCAAAAAGGAGACAGGAAATAAATATGTCATCTTATAGTCGATGCAGAACATGGCACCTTGTCTGCATGCAAAACCCAATTTCAGTTATTTTTTCAATGAAGCTGTTTCATATTTATTGCTGAAACCATATCTTTAATTTCCACATGAAAAGGCTTAAAAGGACTCTTCATAAGGTCCACATTAAAAGTGACTGCCTCATCAGGTGAGGAAAAAATATTTGGCACATGACCTTGTTGGTCACTATTTTCTTTCCAGAGGGAACCAGCAGCTCAGTTCACTCCAAAAGAACCTCAGTGTCAGAAACAGATGCCATTACTATCAGTGGCACATTGATGGTAAAACTTCCAGATTTTCTTCAGATTTCTAAATAAAATAAGTGTGGATGGCTTTGAAGGAAAACCAGATTATATTGAAAGACTCTGACTTTTGGGGTCACCAAGAACAGCAATAACATTACATTTTCTCTCCTGACCGAGACAAGAGAATTTCAGTGCTTCTCAATCAAGGAGACAGCAGGTAACCAGTTCTTGATCGGTCAGGTGAATGGCCAGTGTCCCCCCTGACCGGGTGTTGAAATAAATAGGTGTATGATGGGCTATTCATGAAAAGTCTCCAGTCTTGTGAAGTACTTTGGAATCGTTCTCTAGTTGACATTCACCATTTCCTCAACTGAGCTGTGGACTCCCTGACCAAACTGTGTTCTTCTACAGAGATATCCACATACCCAACATTCATGTCACCCCTTGAAAAACATAGGTGTGTGTGTGTGTGTGTGTGTGTGTCCTGCATAGGTAGGATTACTTAATTCAACCTGTAGGTGCAGAAGGAGAGGGAAGGGATAAGTGAGATGTTTTGTTTACTTTTTTATTAAAGACTTTTTTAGAGCAGTTTTAGTTTCATAGCAACAGTGAAGAAAAGTAATTTTCCATATACGCCCTGTCCACACATGTGCACAACCTTCCCCACTATCAATATCCCACAAGATGGTATCTTTGTTACAATTGATGAACCAATATTGACAGGTCATCATCACCCAAAGTCCATAGTTGACATTAGGGTCACTCTCAGTCTTGTATATTCTGTGGGTTTGGACAAATGTCTAATGACATGTAGCCACCATTATAGTCTCATACAGAGTAATTTCACTGCCCTGAAAATTCTCTGTGCTCACCCTATTACCCCTCCCTTCTCCTACCTTTGGCAACTACTGATTATTGTACTGTCTCCAGAATGTCACAGAGTTGGAATCATACAATAGGGAACCTTTTCAGATTGGCTTCTTCCACTTAGAAATATGCATTTAATATTTCTCCATTTTTTCTTTATGACTTGATGACTCATTTCTTTTTATCACTGAATGATGTATATTGTCTGCATGAACCACAGTTTATTTATCCATTCACCTCCTGAAGAAAACCTTGGTTGCCTCCAAGTTTGGGGCAATTATGAATAAAGCTCGATTAATATCTGTGCAGGTTTTTGTGTGGACCTTTTTAACTTCTTGTTTTGAAATAGTTGCAGATTCACAGGAAGTTGCAAAGATAATGCAGGGAGGTCCTGTGTACCCTTCACCCAGTTTTGCCCAACAGTTGCATCTTACATAATTACAGTACAATATCAAAACCAGGAGATTCACATGGATACAATGCGTGTGCCTAGTTCTATGTCACTTTTTTGTTTGTGCAACCACCATCCTATCTAATAAAAGACAAAAAGGGTAATTGACCGTACCTTCGCTATGCTTCCTATTGGCTAATCAGGGTGATATGCAAATTAACCGCCAAACAAGATGGCAGCCGGCAGCCATGCAGCTGAAGCAAGCAGGAGGCTTGTTGCTCCAGTGATGGAGGAAGCCAAGGTTCCCCGCCTGCCGCGGCCCAGCTCTGAGCTCCGAAAGCAACAAAGTTTCAATTATAGAAGCTAAACAAACCCCAGATACCTGCTTTCAGCAGGCCATGGCCTCAGAGCTGGAGCAAGCAAGAGCCAGCTCTCAGCTCCAGTGACAGCAACAAAGTTTCAATTACAGAAGGTAAATAAATCCCAGAATAAAGAAAAAAAGGAGAGGCTGGGAGCTTCAGT
>NW_005361351.1:2686975-2689446 GCF_000412655.1 Myotis brandtii
GACCCCCACCCTGATCCAGGACACCCTTCAGGGCAAACCAGCTGACCCCCACCCATGCACCAGACCTCTATCCTATATAATAAAAGGGTAATATGCAAACTGACCCTAACAGCAGAAAGACTGGGAATGACTGGTCACTATGACACAAACTGACCACCAAAGGGCAGACGCTCAATGCAGGATCTGCCCTCTGGTGGTCAGTGTGCTCCCACCTGGGGGAGTTCTGCTCAGCCACAAGCCAGGCTGACGGCTGCCAGTACAGCAGTGGTGGTGGGAGCCTCTCCTGCCTCCTCAGCAGCGCTAAGGATGTCTGACTGCAGCTTAGGTCTGCTCCCCGCTGGCAAGTGGACCTCCCCCAAGGGCTGCCGGGCTGCCAGAGGGATGTCTGATTGCCAGCTTAGGCCCAATCCCCCTGGGGAGCGGGCCTAAGCCAGCAGGTGGTCATCCCCCGAGGGGTCCCAGACTGCGAGAGGGCTCAGGCCGGGCTGAGGGACCCCCTCCCCCGTGAGTGCACAAATTTTTGTGCACCAGGCCTCTAGTTGTAGATAAACAGGATATCTAATCACCTTAAAGATATCCTTGGTGCTACCCTGTCGATTTGTTGTCTTCCAAAAAGATGTCTAATTCTTCACCCCTGTACCTGTGAATGTGGCCTTATTTGTAAATAGAGTATTTGCAGACGTAATGAGATGAGGTCATACTGAATTTCAGTAAGGCCCAACTCCAATGACTAGTGTCCTCATAAGAAGTGGCAGAGACTCACACAGGCAGAAGACCATATGCAGTTGGAGACAGAGATTGAAGTGATGCATCTACAAGCCAAAGAACACCAAGGACTACCAGCAACCGCCAGAAGCTGGAAAAGGCAAGACAAGTTCCCAATTGTCCCCTGGAGCATTCAGAGAGGTCTTGGCCCCACCGACAACATGATTTTAGACTCAGCCTCCAGAAATGTCAGAGAATAAATCCCTATTGGTTTAAGCCCCCTGGTTGTGGTCATTTGGTTATGGTAGCCTTAGAAATGAATGTGTGCCTCTTTATAGGCACACCCACCTCCCTACCTCCCTAAACCCCGGCAACCACTAATCTGTTTTCCATTTCTCTAATTTTGAAAATGTTATATAGATGAAATTATACAAGAAGTGATCTTTTGAGATTGGCACTTTTTTGCTCAGTGTAATGCCCTTAAGATTTATTCAAGTTGCATGCACTCATAGTTTGTTACTTTTTTTTATTTGAGTATGATTCCCTGATATGGTTGTCTCACAGTCTGTCTAACCCAGGGGTCCTCAAACTTTTTAAACAGGGAGCCAGTTCACTGTCCCTCGGACCGGTGGAGGGCTGGACTATAGTTTTAAAAAAACTATGAACAAATTCCTATGCACACTGCACATATCTTATTTTGAAGTAAAAAAACAAAACAGGAACAAATACAATATTTGTATTTGCATGTGGCCTGTGGGCCGTAGTTTGAGGACCCCTGGTCTAACCATTCACCTACTGAGGGATATTTTGGTTGTTACCAGTTTGCGCTATTTTGGACAATTATCTACCCTAATTTGTGCAGGTATAAGTTTTCATTTTTTAAAATAAATCCACAGAACAGCAATTGCTAGGTTATACAGTGTGGGTTTAGTTTATTGAGAAACTGCCACACTATGTTTCCAAGTTAGATGTACCATTTTATAGTCCCACCTGCAATGTGTAAGAGAGATCCAGATTCTCCACATCTTTGCCAGCATTCAATGTCAACACCATCTTTTATTTTAGCTGGTTGATTGGTGTGTTAATAGTAACTCATGGTTTTTAAAATCGCATTTCCCGCAAAGCTGGCGATGTTGTACATCTTTCCATGTGTGTTTTTTGCCATTCATATCTCCTTTTCAGTGAGATGTCTCTTCACGTCTTTTCCCTTTTTCTAATTGAATTGTTTGTTTTAATGTTAAGAGTTTTTTTTATCTATTCCTGATACTAGTCCTTTGTCACACATGTGGTTTGCACATATTTTCTCCCATCTATAGCTTGTCAAACAAGGTCTTAAGGCTCTTAACAGAGTCCTTAACAAAGCAAAAGATTTTAATTTGATAAAGTCTAGTTTATCAAATCTTTTTATGTATTGTGCTATTGATGTTGTATCTAAATTCTAGGTCCTAAAGACTTCTTTCTATGTTATTTTTCTAAGTATTGCATAGTTTTATGTTTTATATTTAAACTAGAGGCCCGGTGCAAAAAATTTGTGCACTCCGGTGGGGGGAGGGTCCCTCAGCCGGGCCTGCGCCCATTTGCAGTCCAGGACCCTTTGGGGGATGTCCACCTGTTGACTTAGGCCCACTCCCCAGGGGATCAGGCCTAAGCTTGCAGTCAGACATCCTTCTGGCAGCCAGGGAGCCCTCAGGGGATGTCCGACTAAAGGCTTAGGCCCCCAAGGGATCGGGCCTAAACCATTAGTTGGACATTCTTAGTGCTGCCAT
>NW_005361351.1:2689518-2732208 GCF_000412655.1 Myotis brandtii
AGCAACCGGTCATTCTGCCGTTCAGTCAATGTGCATATTAGCCTTTTATTATTATTATATAGGATGTCCCTATTTCCCCCCTTTTGCCCCCTCTACCCAGCTCTTGCCTCCCACTTCTCTCTGGCCATCACCATACTGTTGTCTGTGTCCATGGGTTGTGCATATATTTTCTTTGGCTAATCCCTTCTTTAAATTCACTTCTTTAAATTTTTATTTTCAGATAAGTGCTTATAACTGCACTATTATATATTTTCTATTATATCATTTAGAATTAAGATATTTTTTAATTGAACCCTTGTAAATTTTAGCACAATTTAATAAATTATGCTAGAAGCAATTAGGAGATTTTTCATGTAATGCAGATACATTTCAATTAATATTTTATTAATTTTTAATTTTTTAATATTTTAATTTGAAATAATCTCATACATGTAAAAAAAACTATAAAATACTACAGCATATTATATGTACCCTTCACCCAATTTCTTAGGTGTTAATAATTTAAACATAACCATTATACAACTAACAAAATTTGGAATATATTTTTCTTATAATCTCTTTAATGTTACTTAATCCATTTACTTTGTTTTTGTTAATCTTCACCCAAGGATATTTTTCCATTGAATTTTAGAGAGAGTGAAGGGAAAGGGAGAGACACATTGATTGGTTGCCTCCTGCACATGCTTTGATAGGGACTGGGGATCAAGCCAGCAACTGAGGTACATGCCCTTGACTGGAATCGAACCTGGGACCCTTCAGTCCACGGGCTAATGCTCTATCCACTGAGCAAAATAGGCTGCAGTTTAATTCATTTACTTTTAATCTATATGTGTCTTTATATTTAAAGTTTTTGATTCACCCTCATAATCTATCTTTTAATTGGTGCATTTATGCAACTGACTTTCAGAGTGCTTACTGATAGAGTTACTGCCATAGCTGGCGGCTTCTGGGGCTTCCAATCCGGTCCCGGGCGGCAGGCAGGTGGCTCCTGGGGCTTGTGGGACTGGCATGCCTGCGGCCCAGGACTGGATCTGGTCCCCGGCGGCAGACAAGCGGCTTCTGGCGCCACCCACGGGGGCCTGGATGGGCTTGTGCTGTCCCGACCTGTCTGCAGTATGCAAATTAACCGCCATCTTTGTTGGCAGTCAATTTGCATATCTCGCTGATTAGCCAATGGGAGGCATAGCGAAGGTATGGTCAATTACCATGTTTGGCTATTATTAGATAGGATTTTTTTTAAATCAATATTTTTATTGATTTAAGAGAGGAAGCGAGAGAGAGAGAGAGAGAGAGAGAGAGAGAGAGAGAGAGAGAAACACCAATAATGAGAGAGAATCATTGATCCCCCTACTGGGGATAGAGCCCACAACCTGGGCATGTGCCCTTGACCAGAACCAAACTGGGGACCCTTCAGTTCATAGGCTAATGCTCTAATCACTGAGCCAAAACAGCTAGAGCTTTAGTCCATTTTATATAAAGTGTCACAAGGTTGAATTTCCTTTTTATTCTTTTTTTTTTTTTTTGGTCTATAGATAATTTCTCCATGATTTTTTAAAATGTATACTCATTTACTCTAAAATTAAGATCATTCATTTTCCCTTCATTTTTGAGAGATGTATTATATCTCCTCTGACAGTAAATCTCCTAGTGAAATTTGGGTGTCTAAGAAATAATTATCTGTGTGGAGCTTTTGATTATTTTTGACTTGTATTAGATGACTTGGACTAGTACAACTTTAGAAATTAACACCAACCCAGTGAATTTCTGACACAGTTTTCATCACCCAGGAGTTGACCTGATGCAACATTAGGAGGCTAAGACTCTCACCAATTCCAGACAGTCATGAGTGGTTTCTTGTTTGTTTGTTTATCAGGAAACTACTTCTGGAACAAAGCAAGATATACACAAAAGGGGATTATTTTCAAGTATAGGAAGTTGCCCTACCTGGTTTGGTTCAGTGGATAGAGGGTCCCAGGTTTGATTCTACTCAAGGCATATGCCCGGGTTGCGGGCTCTATCCCTAGTGTGGGGCGTGCAGGAGGCAACCCATCAATGATTTTCTCTCATCATTGATGTTTCTCTCTCTCCCTCTGCCTTTCTCTCTGAAATCAATAATAATATATTTAAAAAAAATAAAAATTAAAAAAGTAAAGTATAGGAAGTTAATGTGACATCAGGAGGTAGTGAAGCCATAGTTAAGAATAATCAGAACAGTGAGGAGGGGGAGGGCTGATGCAAACACAGTGGCTCTCTCCCTAAGGGACCATGAGATGTAGGTTGTCAGCATTAGTCAGGTCTGAAGGTGGAGCCGATTATCTCCACTGGGTTCCCAAGTATTCTCTTAATGACCATCAGAACCCCCTTTTAGAAGGGCCCCCAGTCAAATAAGAAACTACCAGTAATTGTATTTCTTTAAAGTTGTGCTTTAAAGATTGGGCTTTAATTTAAAAAGGAGGAGGAAGAGGGAGAAAAGAAAGTAACTCCACAAATACATTTTTTTTTGACACAGGCTGCCTCGTCTTGGGAGTACCTACCCTTCCCATGGGATTATTTTGAAGGAGGCAACCACTTTTCAGTGTATAAGTTTGAGTACGTTTCTTTAAAATCTATAAACACTGCTTAATTTTATTTTTATTGAAAAGTGGTAATATACTTCATTAAACATACTTGGGAAATTTTACCTGTTGTTTTGTTTTGTTTTGTTTCATTAAAAAAAGAAACTTTCTTTCCAGGTGTCAGTTGGCTAGAGATCCCCCACCCACTCTACCTCCATATTATTTTTGGAGCTTCATCTGCTTTCCTTGGCCAGAATGTTGTGGTGCCGTGAAAACACACGGGCGGACTTTTACATAAGGAGAGTGGATAACACACACATTTATTTTGGCCCATTCTTGAACTCCCACTATAAAATATGGAAAAGGGTCTTATATAAACTCACAACAATTTTTTTTTTCTTAAGAAATCAGGTAGGAAAGAAAAGCAGCTACATTTTGGAAGCTAAGCAGGAAGAGTTCCGTTTCCAGAGACAAGGCACCAGGTTATACAGATCATCTTCCCCTTTGAAAGTAAGGACATGACTGAACACTAAAGAAGTTTATTTTAAAGTTATTGACAAGCTGACAGCAACCTCTCATAGCCCCTCCCCTGCTAGCTGACTCCCGATCACCACCCCCATTTGGGGGTGGGGCCAGCCAGCCCACTCCCGCAGCCCCTCCCCATGGCTGACCCCAACCCCAATCAGCCCCCCCCACCCCAATTGGGGGTGGGGCTCGCCGGCCAATCGCCCTCAGCCCCTCCCCCCAGCCATCCTGGCCATGATCGGACCCCAATTTTGGCGGGCCCACCGGCCATCCTCTCATCATCTCCCCCTCCCAACAGGCCCGGCCCTGGTCTGCCCCAATTGGGGCTGGGCCAGCCGGACCCCACCCATGCATGAATTCATGCACTGGGCCTCTAGTAGATAATAAAAGCCTAATATGCAAATTGGTCAACCGGGAGTTCGACTGCTCGCTATGACGTGCACTGACCACCAGTGGGTGGCACAGAACATGGCAGGAGTAGGCGATGTGGCGCTGGCAGCAGGCAGCAATGGAGGAACTGCCGGCCCTGATGGACCCTGATAAGAGTGGGACCGCGACAGGATGGTGGAGCAGGTGAGGGGGTAGCACCAGGCCACAGCAGGGTGCCAGGCGAGGCTGTGGGGCTGCAAGCCTGGGGGCGCAAGTTGGGGCCCGATCCCCACAGGCCACCTCAAGGGACCCCACTTATGCACGAAATTCATGCAAAAGGCTCAGCCCTCGCAGCCCCGGCTTCATCTGGAAGGATGTCCAGAAGGAGGTCAGGAAGGTTGTTCAGCTGTCCGGTCTAATTAGCATATTATGCCTTTATTATTATAGATTTATTTCCTATTGGTTCCATTTCTATGAGACCCCTGAGTAGCACATGCCATCTCCCTGCTGGCTTATGTTCAAGAAGAACCTGGAAGAGGATGTTCCTACACTGGCTTCCTCCTGTCCCTGCCATGGATTCATGCTCTGACCTCACACAGCTTCTCTTTGGACTTCAACTTCCTCATCTGTGGATTAGGTTTATCAACATTCTAAACTGTGTTAGCTGGCTGTTGTAAAACCACAGTGAATTAGCAATACGAAGAGCCTTGCCAAAGATGAGGTGCTACACAAAGATAGAACATTCTACAGCCTACTTTTACCACTGGGATAGTTTTGTGTTTAGAGATTCATAGAGCAATTTAAATAATATTACAGATATGGAGCAGCCATTGGTTCATCTACACAATGTATTCAGTCTGTGCACTTTTGTTCTTTGTATCCATTGGAGGGTGGAGAGTGCAGGGGTGGTGGGGGGAGGCCTGCTATAAAGCCAAATGTTTTTACTGAAGAGTTAATGCAAATTTATTTAATAAAACACTGATTTCAAAGAGAATTGAGCAAATTCTTAAAAATAAGAATGTGGCAGATGCATGAGTGTATTCCTTTGTGTACTTATCTGTAGGAGAGTTACAGTTTCTTTATTTAAAACTGGAGATTCTTCAAGTGTCCACCAACAGAGGAAGATAACACAGGGGTGCCTGAGTAATACCTACAGAGAAATGTATACGAAACTCACCATAGTAGAGCAATATGAGCCAAAATTTTGTTGAGGTTGCAGAACTTTAGCAAAAGAGATTTAAATCAGTGAACCATCAAATAATTTTATCACACTGTGATCAACCCCCAAGGCCAACTTGAAGCAAAAGACTTTATAAGAGCTTTATTTCAAAGCAAAGCTTTTATCAGCTTTATATACCTTCAGTGTCACTTGCACTAATGATTGGAGTTTTCTGACACTAGGATTTTTCATGTGTATGAGAGAGAGAGAGAGAGAGAGAGAGAGAGAGAGAGAGAGAGATGATCAAAATGTAATAAAGATGAGCTGTAAGAAATTGTTTTTATTTTATAGCAATTCTTAAATAATATCATTTAAGTGGGTTTTGTCTCTTGCACCTGTTTTTAATAATAATTCTTTTAAATGGGAATTTATTACAAGCAGATATTATGCTTGCCACTATTCTTCAGATATCACATATGCATAAGCAAAGAGCACCCATTAATAATTCAAAAGACTTCACTTCCATTCCCTCTCATCCTACTGCCTAATACTTAAAATGTTAATGTAAGAGAATAGAAATTGTGCAAATAGCATTCTACTGTGACAGTATTAAAATAATGGAGGAATATGGGCCATCAACCCTTTTATGATAATCATGAGTGGCCAAGTAAGAAGGGGAAGGGATGCCAGTCACATTAGAATAATTCCTCTGATTGATTCTGGCCTTTTCTTAATCAATCGTTTGCTTTTGCACAAATGGTTCTTTCTAGTCTGTACATTTCTTTCTCCCTCCCTTCCACAGCATGTCCCAGATGCTCATAAGCATTGTGTCTATGGGTTAGCCAAAAACCTTCTCAGAAACTTTGTGAATGGCCCTAGCTGGTTTGGCTCAATGGATGGAGCATCAGCCTGTGGACTGAAGAGTCCTGGGTTTGATTCCAGTCAGGGGCACATGCCTGGGTTGTGGGCTTGATCCCCAGTGGGACAGACAGGAGGCAGCCAATCAAAGATTCTATCTCATCATTGATGTTTCTATCTCTCTCTCCCTCTCCTTTCCTCTCTGAAATCAATAAAATATAAAGTATATATGCTAGTATATACTAAAGGCCCAGTGCATGAATTCGTGTGTGGGTGGGGTCCCTCTGGGTGGCCTGCAGGGATCTGGCCGAAACTCCGCAGTCCAACGCCGCCTACAGCTCCTACCTGCTGCTCCTGCTCATCCTGGCCCCACTGTGCCTGCCGCGGGTTTGTGCCCAATCAATCCCGATCAGGAGAGGCTCTTACTGCCACAGCAGTGCTCACCAGCCATGAATCCTGCGTCTGGTGCCCCTCCTAAGGGGAGTGGCCTGCAGGATCAGACTGAAACCAGCTCTCCGACATCCCCCAAGAGGTCCTGGATTGTGAGAGGGTGCAGGCCAGGCTGACAGACCCCATTGGTGCATGACTGAGCCAGGGAAGGGAGGGGCCGCAGGAGGGTTCCAGGGAGTGTCCAGCCCATCTTGCTCAGTCCCCATCAGCCAGACCTCAGCAGCAAGCTAACCTACTGGTCAGAGCATCTGCCCCCTGGTGGTCAGTGCACATCATAGCAACTGGTCAACCAGTTGACTGCCCCCTGGTGGTCAGTGCATGTCATAGCAAGTGGTTGAGCAGCCTTAGCATATCATTAGCATATTAAGCTTTGATTGTTTGTTCGGTTGTTCTGCCATTCAGTCTATTTGCATATTACCCTTTTATTATATAGGATATAAACTTTGCAAATGACACAGTGATTGGCCCTGCCTCCATCCACAAGGACCTCTCCATCAACAAGTGCCAACAGCATTTCAGTTTTCTGTTCACAAAATCGTTTGGTCATGAGTGAAATCTGTTTGAGATGTAACCACAAATGACAGTAATAAGAAATGATCGGATTCACATTGTAATGCATATGCCAGGAAGGCCCTGTGGGCAGACTCTGTTCTGTATGTTTCCTACAGACTGCAGAGTCCTGATGTCACTTCCCCAGGAAAGAATTACAGGGGGGGAATATTCCCAAAACCAAGTAATGTAACACTTGCTCCACTCGACCAATTCAAATACATTGAGATTTAGCTGGGTGCTTCTCCTGGCTTTGTTTTTCAAGTAGATGACAGCCTCTCTCAAGACAGAATGGGGAGCTTTGCGTGGCTACATGCAAACCTGAAGGGTTTACATATCAATGAAACCTCCCCCCTTAGTCACGGTGACCTGGATATTTAAACCCATATAAATTGGAATTGTGCCCCAGAGACTGGTTACATTATGCAGTGCTCGCCATACTTCTGCTTCTATGCAAATAAAAGACCCTTTCCTTTTACCCAGACTATTAACTTAATTAGCCATTTCTCAGAACTGGCTCCAAGCTAATAAGACTGGCCAAAGTCTTTCTTTCCTCCATCAGGCTTAATAAATGGAAGGTGGAGAAGGTGAGGAGAAAGAATCGGAAGCAACCACAGTAAAAAGCAGGAATTGAGGAGAACGGATTTTCCACAGCCGCAGGGATGTGTCACTGCTCCTGTAATCACAGAATGTGGGTGTTTAAGAAGAAATGTGGATTTCACTTTAACCTAATGAAGCTTTGCCATTTTTAAAGGACACCACACTGTGATCGCCACGGTTGCATTAGGAGATAATGGCAGCCGGTGTTCTGTGTGTTATTTTTAGCATGAAGCATGACATAAAATCTGAAGTTAGGCGGCAAGATCTCCACGACTCCCAAGAGGCTCGTTAACATGAGCTGTTTCCCCCAGAAGGTAACTCAGTAAGCAATGTTTAAACTTCTTAATCAGGCTACACCGAGTTGCCATCCAAGAAATAGTTTTGAAAGCAAATCTCTTGTCAGATTGTGGCTTGTGCCATGAGGGTGAAATCTCAGTGACTTAAAATGCAAGGAGGAAATGGTCTTTGAATGAAAGATGTGTAGACCGTTCAGTGTTCTAATTAAGAAATAAGAAGGTATCTATTCAGCTAGAAAGTAACCGTTGCCTCCAATTATACTCTCTTTGTATAAGCCAATATTCACTTAATAGCATTTTACTATTTAATGAAGTTTTGAATATTCATCCTCATTTTGAACCCAGGTTGAGTATTACCTGCTTCAAATAGAAAAAGTTGGGATTCTAAGAAGGAGGCTCATTTTAAATTAGTGAAAATTGTTTTTATAACTGGCCAATAGGCAAATTTGCGATAAAACAGTGTTCACTCCCCCATACTATTTCAATACCCTATGTGTACATGTTCTCATTGCTGAAAGTATTTCGACAGTCTCCTCACAAATAAGTCCCCAAATACCAAATAAATAAAAATCGTTCCATGATAAATGCAATATCCTATAACCTGCTGTTGAAATGCCAGTTACTTTATCTAACTGTGGCAGTGTGAGGTTCCTGGCCCATTGACCATCTCTGTCTCCATAGGTTTTCCATTCTGGGTGAGCTTGGGAGCCCCATTCTTTGCAGGTGAAGAAGACACGATCATTATGAGTTACAAATGCTGACCGTGACCTTCCACTGTGAGGTCCTATATGGCAGCTCAACTGGGGACCAAGCTGCCAAGACTGTCTCCCAGGTTTTTCTGTTACCCTTAATGCTCTCTCCCAGAAAACTGGTCTATTTGCTAAAGCATAAAGTCACCTGAAGGTGACATCTATTTAAAACCACTGACTTTCCCAGTTGACTCAATTTTTTAAAAACTGTCTTGGATGGCCAGCAGTCCCCTAATAGATCTTCAATGGTGTGATCCAAATCAAGAGGAAGGTGGGAAAAACCAATCCATTAGTCCAGCTGGTGGCTGATGAGCTACTTGACCCCACAAGGCCAATGTCCTTGCATTTGAGTCAGAATTGCTTCTGGGAGCTCTGAGTGGGTTGGTAGGGACACCAGATTACTGTATTGTCATAAGAATGATTAAGTCAGAACTGTGGTCTCCTTGGGAGTAAATGATTGCATAGCAAAAATGATGTGCTCAAGGATTCCCAAATGAACTGAGCCCCAATCCCTGTAAACAGCCAGCTCAGGAAGGCACGCACAGAACTCTTGCTGAACTGGCAGACACCCGGACCCAGTAAGGTGTCAGGTTCAACAGACAGGTTTACCTTAGGGGTGCAGACTATGTCATACCCAGGGACATTTTCTCCATTTTCCATCTCTCTAAGAAGTTTCAAATTTAGTAAGGAGTGTATGTGTACGTGTAATATCTAAACATGTACAGATTTACTTCAGGTGCTTTGGAAAGTCAGATTACACTAATTCATTCATTTAACAAGCTTCTGTTTTCTGTGTACTATGCAAGAGGCACTGGAACCAAATGCAAGACATGAATTTTGACACATTCCATATTGAAACATCTCTCAAGGTCCAGGGCTCCCATCATTAGGAGTATAGGCGGGAAAATCTTTCTAGTGAGTGGTCATTTCCCCACCTTTTGTAATGTCTGGGTTCATCTGAAGCCCAGAGCTCTGACCAGGACCAGATCAGAGTTGACCCAGTGAAGCAGGGATGAGAAGCAGATGGGAATCCATCTGTAACTCAGGCATATCTTACCATCCTGGGAAATAACATGCAGCTCAGTCATTTAGACCAGAAATATCATTTAGACCCCACCTCACCAAATTGCCTTTGAGTATATTTTAACACAACAAGAATATTCCTACTTTTACCATCAGCACACAAAGTCTAGGCCTTCCCTTTATACAAGGAAGAAAAAGCTTCAATTTGTACCATCTCAAGGTCAGACAGGTGACATGCAAGTACAAAGTAGTATTGAAATTTTTAAAGAATTTAACAGGAGTGACAAGAGAAAAGCTGCATGAATGAAAGATTGTTCACACCAGGCAAGCCAAGAAAATCTTTTTATCTCCTTGGAATTCTTAGGATTTCATTAATTCTAATCCTTGTGCTGCTCCTCCTATGACCTCATGTATAAGAATCCAGAGTGACTGAATCTCTATTTTATAGACAGTACTGTTAGCTCTTTGATGGTCACACAGGGGTTTCCCCAATTCTAAAGTTTTACATTATTAATATTTGACAACCTCCTTCCATGACTCCAGCTGGGCTCACTGTGGGTTTCAAAGACTACCGAGTCAGTGTTCCAACTGCGGTAACAAAACACCACCGCCTGGGGCTTACTCACGCAGAGCTCACAGTTTGGGAGGCTGAAGTCCAAGATCAAGGTCCCAGCAGATTCAGTGTCTGGTGAGGGCCCTTTCCAGGTTTATAGACGGCATCCTCTTGCTATGATCTCACATGGCAGAAGGGACAAGGAAGCTCTCTGGGGTCTCTTTTATCAGCATACTAATCCCATCATGAGGGCCCCACCCTCATGACCTCATCACCTCCCAAAGCCCCACCTCCTAATACCATCACTTTGGGGGTTGGGTGTGAGCATATGAATTCTGGGGGGACACAAACATTCAGAAGTCAGCTTTGCAATGTGTGCTTCATTGATGTGCATCCTGATGGCCGGCTCCTTCAATATCCAGTCCAGGGAAGAGCATATGTTTGCTACAGATGTTCTTGGCCACTGGCATTGGGCCCTGAAGCAACACCGGGGACTTCCAGCCACAGTCCCTTTTCCAGCACCAGCCATGCCTACCATAGCCCTCTGCCCCTGAACCATGGTTCAATTGTGTCAGAAGAATGAGCAAAAGTAGAAAGCAGACTGACAAGGAAAAACTGATGCCACTTCAGAGATTTCTCAAGATCGAGGACAAATGTCTTAAACACAGGACATTTTTACAAGTTGGGATGTTGGTCAGTCATCCTGCAGCGCCCTATGGAGGCACACCAAGGAAGCTCCTTAGAAGCCAGTCCATGGGGATGCTCAGCGAGGTGAGCACAGCTGCACAGGGTACCCTTCATCAGGCTGAGGTTGCTGAGGTTGGGAGCAGAGGGACTTGTGCCAGAGCACCATGGGAAGGTGATATCTGAACTGCTTAAAACCTGACCTTCCACTTATGCATTTTTACTGCTCATATTCAGAATGTAGAGGATGCTACTTAATGCAGAAAAGAAGGAAATACCTCATAAGAGAAACAGACTTTTATTCAAAGCTGGCTTTTCAGAAGGCTCTGTGAGGGCTATGCTCACGGATGCTTAGTGTATCTTTGTAGATTTAATTCTCAAATGACCACAGAAAATACATGTTCTTCAGCACCAGGGAGAGCTCACCCAATCTCTACCTCTTGTCCTCGAAATGCTTCCTGAGTTGGCAGGTACCACCTCCTGCACGTGCCCAGCGCAAGCCTATGAAGACCAAAGATAAACACACACCTACACGTGCAGATGCTTTCCAGTCCCATTTCTGGTCTTGAAGAAGCCACGGTTATGAGATATACATACAGAATACAAACAGTGTTTGTCAATGGACACCCTGTCCAATTCTGCCTGTCAGAGAGGCCGTCTGGTCTACATTATCTACAGCAGACTCTTCCCCCATCACCTGCTACCCCAGCCACCATGGCTATTTGTTCAATCGCTGTTTCTCTTCAATGTCCACACCACCACCATCCCCAAGGCTGTGAGCCCCAGGAGGACAAAGCCTTACTTATTCACTACACCTCCAACTGCCTCAACACTTCTTGGAATGTAGTATGAAAATATAGTAGGAATTTAGTAACTACTGTTGAATGAATGGATGAATATTTGCAGTGGTTACACTAAGCAAAAACAAACAACACTAAAAACTTGAGAAAATGAAATATTTTACTTTTCACTTTGAATTCTATAAAGTTTGATTTTTTAAATCTCTAGCAAGAATACTACAACTTTTTAAACTTTAAAAATGATGCACCTGGAAGTCAATAACCCTAAATCCAAAAGACAAACCATTGAAAGCATTTTTCAGGTCCTTGGGCTGACAAAGGAGACAGGGTAGCTTAAGGAGCTTTAGCTATGTCCCCCGTCCTTACTATCTCTCAGAAATATAGCCAAGCCCACACTGAGTCCTGACATCAGTCTTAAAACTTCCCTTTCATTCAAAGCAAGAAGAAGAGATAGATACTTACAAACAAGAAGGGTTTGAGTGCCTGCTTCCAGATGCCTCCCCGCAGGTCTCGCATCCTGTGACATTCCCACCCTGGGCATCTCCCACGCTTTCAGGGCACAGCTGATATGTGACCACAAACAGATGCTAAGGACACCATGAAAGTGAAGTTTCCAGCCACACACCAGGCCCGGAGCCCGCAGCTGCTGGCAGGTAAAGGAACCGTCCTTTATGTGTCAAAGAATAACTGCCAGTATAAACACAGCCTGAAAGGATCGTGCTGTGTATCATTAATGTGGATCAATTTCCATTTATGCCCCGTCTGACGTGGCCTTATTGTGGAGAACTGGGTTTCATGTGTTGGTTCTGTTGGGGAAAGCTTTGTAGGAGAAAAAGAGTTGAAATATTAAACAACGAAAAGGTTCTGAGAAAGGTCAGTACTCTGTATCCTGTTATTGTTCTGTGACTCCCTGCACCCCCAAAAAACCACGATACTTCATGAAGGGGCCTTGCTAGAGGCCTCAGAGTATGTGTTCATAAAAGTGTGAGTTGCCAGAGGAAGCAATTAAGCCAATGGGTCAGAAGGAGGTGGTACCACCATCCCCATGAGTCATTTCTGGGTTGTGTGTAACAGCCACAAATTGCAAATTAGAAAGGGGGGGGAGGGGGAGTACAAGTGGCAGCGAGTAAGCAAAAGCCACATTCTAATCCCTTAAAAGTAACAAAATAAAAGGCCACTGGGACTAAACACTCTGCATGTTTTGTAGGAATCGATCTGGAAAACACAGAAAACAAAACGTTTGGCAAGCTGGGAACTAGGGGATTCATTTAATGGCTTGATTTTACCAGAAGTGAGTCTACAATGTACCCAATGGCTTAATTTTGCTGGAATTGATGCATGAAAACTGAGCCCCTCTATTCCCTGATGACTAAAAGTGTATCAATACTGACTTCATAAGATGAGGACTAGGTGCTCTGCCTGCCAGCCAGTTGCTCCCTCTCTTGTGTCCTGGATTTCTAATACCACAGACAGGACTAACAGCCCACCCAACTACCAGAACTCACAAACTCCACCACGGGCCAGAGACGTCCTCAGGTCTGCTGATATAGGTTCTGATGTTTATGGAAGTTTTTTTTTTCCTGAATAGACTATAGAAGTATCAAGAACAATAGAAGGTCAGGGACAAGGCAATAAACTTATACCATCACTCCAATCAATTAACCAGGGGCATGATCTACTGTGTAAGTACCACAGATCACTAAAGACCAGGATCAATATTGCAGACCATGATCAATACTAAATACCAGGCAGAATCAATACTACAGACCAGGATCAATACTGTAGACAAGTATCAATACTATAGACCAGGATCAATATTGCAGATCAGGATCAGTACTATAGGTCAGAATCAATATTGCAAATCAGGATCAATACTGCAGACCTGGATCAATACTGCCCTAAACTGCTTCCTATGACCTCCTCTTCCTGATGGACACACACTTAGATCTTTCCCAGGAATGACTAGTGTGTGATTTTGGCTAATATCATCCTTGTCTCCTCCTTGATTTCCTGTGTGTGGTGGGGACCAGTGAGAAAGGTGGTATGAGTTGGTTCATTCCTCTCTCCTTCGGGCTAACCTCTCCTACCCACCAGCATGTCCCCTCCCCTGCAGGGTGACAGGCTGTGTCTCTGTCCTCAAGACACATCCTTCATGGACTTGATCAGTTGCTGCAAGGACAGTCATGCTGATTCAAGATCACATGTTTGAGTATAAAACATCAGAATTATGGGGCATGATAGTAAAGTACATACTGCTGTGACTGCCATACCTTAACAGGTGGCAAAGCCAGCCTAACTGCAAGGTCCTCCAATTCAAGCTGAGGAGATAAAGGGGATCAGGTGGAGGACTTGGAAGGAAATTGAGTTCTGGGAGAGTAAGGATGTTGACATTTGGGTGGCCTAGGCAGTCATGACTTTATGGGTATCTTAACCCTCTTGACATAAAGCCTTTTCCTCTTGGCTGCATCAGGTTGCGGTGTTGTGATATAACAACAAACATGTATTTGGTCTTTGTCCCTATTCCTGGTATAGGGCTCCTAAAACCCTTGGAACTCCCTAAGTAATAAGAGAGATAAAGGAATAAAAATTATTTAAAGGTGTCTTTTGTTATTTAAACAAGTCTGTTTCAGCCACTACAGAGTTTGTGCTGAAGTGACCAAAGGCTGGTTACCAGGGGAAACAATCATGTGATTAGTGATTAGAGGGTTGGAACTTACGTTCCCACCCTCCACCCCCATCTCCTCAGAAGGGAGAGGGGCTAGAGGTTGAATCAATGAAGATCAATGATTGAATCAATCATGTCTAAGTGATAGACTTCATAAAAACACAAGAGAACCGGGTTTAGAGGCCTTCCTGGGGGGTCCCTTTGAGTTACTCTACTCTCCCAGAGTTCAACCTCCACCCAGCCAACTGATTCACCTGAACTTACTTGGAATCCTTAAATCAGGGATCTTGAACATCAGTTAAAATAAGATTAGGGCCGTGCCTGGTGTGGTTCAGTTGGTTAGACATCATCCCATGCACAGAAAGGTTACCAGTTGGATTCCTGGTCAGGGCACATGCCCGGGTTGGGGGCTCAATCCCCAGTAGGGGGAGTGTAAGAGGCAGCGATGGATGTTCTCCCTTTCCCTTACTTTCTCTCTAAAAATCAATAATATTTTAAGAAGAAACAAAGATTACGTTAGGCTAACAGATAAACAGGGGGGAAAAAGGGTTACTTTCACAGGATGGAAAGTTGTTTCCCTTGCTAACAAGTCCGGAGATAGCAGGTAAAGGCTGGGATGATGGGTTCCTGGACAGTGGAGAGCCCCAGGCTCTTTCATCTTGCTCTGCTATTCTTAGCCTCCTGCCTCATGGTTAGAAATGGCTGTCCAGCCACCAGCCATTCCTTCCACACTGCAGCCAGGGAATAGGTGGAGGAGGAGACTTTCACACTTTCCTATAAAGAGGTTCCATACATTGGTTAGGATTTTGTCCCATGCCATACCTAGCTACAAGGAGGGTTGGGAAATGCGGTCTTTTATTAAGGAGAACGGGAAAATGCATTCTGTACAGCAATCAGTAGTCTTTGACAACCCCTTTTTTCCTTACTCTATTCAACTTTCTGTATCTCTTAACTAATAATATCTATTGTGTGTGTACATGAGTCAGGCACCATGCTAAGTGTTTCATGTCTATAACTGTTTAATCCTCATACAACCCTGGGAGGGAAGTCAGCTTAGTTTAGGTAACTTGACAGGGTTACCAGCAAGCTGCTGATGTAAAGATCTAAAACTACGTGTGTCTCCACCCCAAAGCCATCACCGCTTATATCTGACTAGAAGCCCAGTGCGTGAAATTGCATGGCCCCGCCCACCCACATGCGCCTCACCATGCACGCAGCCTCCTGGTGACTGGTCTTTCGTCGTTACAAGGTTTTTATTATATAGATTTATATAGATTCTCACGTGGGTTTTAGGGCATAACTGGAACTGAACAGAGATGCCCCTAAACCTTCTCATTGTTGAGTGCCTGAGCCCTGCCCATAGATTAGATAACTCATAAGTGTCAGATCACAACCCTGGGCACTTGCATATCAAAGACTCCCTACGCATATATTTTACCTTTTACTTCTCTTCTTCCTTCTTCTTTTGAGTGGGTGAGCTCAGCAATGATGTGGGTGGCCTCTCTCTAGTTCATAACTTACTAGTTTGGTTAGGTGCCTCCTCTTTCTAACAAAATATCCTTAGGTGACTCAAAGTTATGCCTTGTCTCTCAAGATTTGATTTTTTACACCGTTAACAGAATAGGATATTCTAGACAGTCATAGAGTCTTGGTTAACTGTCACTAAATTGTTTCCTTTTACTTGACAAGTTCTTTGTAAAATGAACTTATGTCTCAATAAACAGAAGTCAGTGAGCCTAATCAAACATTCTTTTAATGATTGATACCCATGGTAATCATTCCTAATATAAATCTCATCAACCTTTAAATTGAATAGAGAGTAGGAGTTTTTATACCATTGTAATTAACCTAGTTATTAATAACAGGAAAGGAGCAAAGGGAAGACCAAATATTATAGGCATGTCATCTGGGCAATTTCACCAGGAAGCTACAACTTTACACTACCCAGGGGTCCAGCAAAGGGAAGATAGGTGCATGCCCAGTGAAGTTGGGGGGACTAGTGAAGGTACTTCTGTCAGTCATACTTGACAACAGAGGTCATTGTCCAGAATCGGCCTGACCACTGCAAATGTGGGAAGATTTGGAATATTTAATCCCCTAAATAAAGGAGTTTGCTCTCTTGTTGTTGTTTTTTTGTTTGTTTGTTTTTGGCATGTTGCTCTTGATGCCTGCCTTGTGGGGCTCTCACGCTCCTGTTCCCCTGAACTCTCCCACATGTTTTACCACCATGTGGACCCCACACAGTGGATTAATGGACTCAACTAGCCTGATGCTGAACTGGACCCAGCTGCAATATGGACTGGAAACTCTGGACACTGGCTTTGTTTTTAGCTCTACTGAAACCCCAGCTACACTTCTAATGCTGGACTGAGGGAAATGGGTCTTTGGAAACCCAGGAATATAATTCCACGCAAATAAAAATCACTCATTCTCCCATGCGAGTCTCAGAAAATTCTTTTTCTCAATATATCATAAGGACCCCAGCATTCAGTGGTGAAAGGGGCACCCCAACTTCCATGATAACAGTTTCTTCTAGGAAGAACCAACCTGAGGATATGCACATGTTTTCTGAGATCAGCCCACAGCATGACCTATTTTTCTTGGGATTTTGCTCTTGCTTCTAACTATGGAATGCAACAAACAAGCAAGCACGTGGGTTAATTGATCGTTCTGATCAGTTGAGTCTGGTTTATTTGAACAGATGTCCATTTCATCTCAGCCCTTAACACATGTAAGAGTCAGCCACTTGCTGAAGAGCCCTTACTCAGAGCAGGACAATTTTTCATGGGGCTTTGTATCCAGCTGATACCACAGGAAGGAGATGCAAGACAGATGGCTTCTTCCAGCTGCCACTTTTCTCTTTAGATAACTATAAATAATCTCTAGATGCCCCTCCACTGCAGAGAGCTTTGATCGACATCTTTTCTATTTGCAAACTTTTGTTTGAACAGTCAACTCGCTCCCTCAGCAGTTCTCTGGTATGCGCCCAGCTGTGTGCATCTGATACAGAACCAGCCTGGGTTATCACCGTGGGCCCTAAGTCAGCATCTAAGAAATGACATTCAGAGCAAAGATGAGCAACATCTAAGTAGACACTTAATGATGGTGCTGATAAAGCTCAGAAAACCATCCCATCCTCTCTGTATGCAGAAATACTTGTGTAAAATCAGATCAAATTAAAGGTCTCTCCCTGGTCCCTCAGCCAAATCATCTTTTGCTTAAACAAATATTGGCCTGGATATGTTAGGATTTAACCTTTTAAAAAGTACAGTGTGAGTTTACATATCCTTTCATTTAAAAAATAAAAAATAATCCTCCAAGAATGTGGGTCAGAGAGGGATGGACACCCAGGACTTGTCTAACCCCCATGACCCCCTCCATCCAGCTGCTGCTGATTGCAGTGTCATGCATGCAGCTCAGAGAAAGAGAATCTTTATCTGAGACTCAGTAATGGAGTGGTGTAGTTTGGGATGGAATTGGTCCGCCCCTTCTTGGTTAATGACATCACCCTTGAGCATAAAGCAGGGTCTTCAGGACTCCAGTACGGTCGCAGGAGACCTCACATCACCACGGTGGAGCTCAACTCCCTGATACATTCCATTTTCTAGGATGACCCAAGAAGTGAGACTTTTAAAAATATGGAGGCAAATTTGGCAAAGAGGTTTAGGTTGCATCTCCACTGATTAGTGAATTGGGTAGAAATTAGGAATGAAAATAGAACTGGAGCTTTATTATGCGTGATATTCCGTCATCTGGTGTCCTCTGCACAGCTGTGCTCTCACTCACAATGTCCTCTGATAGGCTGAGGACCTGTTGCTGTGCCATGTGGATGCTCAGCACCAACAATGTTGGTCCTTCCCAGAGCTGCTATATTGAGAGAAGAGGAGAATGTCTCCAAGCCCTGCCTGTCCTGGACCCACGTTTTCCGGGCAGTCCTGTGGAGTTGCTAGTTACTTTAATTGAATGATAAAGGCTATGAGTATGAATTAATTTTACTACCTTCTGAACCTCTAGTCCTCTAATCAGGGACTTCCCTTGTCATCTGCAGTAGAAAGGGGGCTGTGGATTAGGAGGACAAGCTCAGACCCAGAGCCAGCAACATCACCGATTCTTTCTTTCTGCAAATCACAGGAATTCTGGCCTCTCTGCTCTGAGTTATTCTTATCTATAAAAATAATCTACTTGGCTCAGTTATCTCCAAACAATTCCTTCAAACTGGAAGAGGAATCTTTTAATTGATCTTTTTGGAACACAAATCAAACTGAGGAGTGGAGTGTGTGGATAGGAAAAGAAGGCTGGAACAGAATGGGCTAAACCTCAAGCTGAGGAAGTATCTGGGTGTGTGTCTGCTTTGCTGTCACCCACGTAGGTTCTGGGCTCTGTCATGCCTTTCTTTGTTGAGCACTAGAGTAGAGACGGAAGGAGAGGACCCTGTGTGCAGAGTTTTCTTTGAACAACCTGCACATGAGGATGGAATTCACACCAGTAACCCAGGATGAAAGTCACTAGACTTCACTTGTCCCCAACAGAGAGGGTACGCCAAGTCCAGGGAGGCATTCTCCTGCCAGAAGGCACACTGTTACTTGACACACAGATGACAAAGTGAAATCGTAAAAGTCATTGTGCAATGCGGTAACGTCAGTCTCTTCTGGCACACATGTATTGTTAACATTCTTCTGGCAACGCCATGCTACAGATAAAACCTCTCCCACCCCTCCTCCTCTCCTTCCAGAAGATGTAATTTGAAAGGACACATTTCAAACCCTGTGGAAATACGTTCACTCTGGCCAGAGAATTCCAACTTTGAGAGCAGAGTCCAGATCCTAAGAAGATGTGGCTGAGTTGGTAACAATGAGGGAAGGTCACTCACACCTCATTAAAATGGAAACAGAGGTGAAACAGAAATTAAAATTCTGTCTTCTATCTCCCTGTACCACCAGACAAGGAGTAACCATAGTAACAGGATGTCTAGAAAATGGGGGAGGGGTATGAAAGACGATGAGAGAGACCCCCTTGGCCCCGAAACCCTGTGTCTGTAGGCCAGTCTAGAAACCTATGTGCACCTCCTTTTCTCACCTGGATTTTAGTGAAAGATATTTTCTTCTTTTTCCCAAAATTCCAGAAAAAGAAATAGAAACAGAAACCTCCTTACAAATAGTGTATTGAATAAAGAAGGAAATGAAGACAGGGGAAAGATAAAACATTCCTTACAACACACACACATCAACTTGAGAGAATAACCTCAGATTTGAAAACAAAATTAAAATTTGCTAAAAATAGTGTTGGCTACAAGTTTGGCTTCTGATCAAAAGTATCAGAAATAAAAATCAGACCATTGGAATCATTTTTTAAACAGATCTCTCATTGTGGTGCTGATGATAATGTCAGTTCACGGAAGATTGCCCATGGACGTGGGCATAGACATGGCCATGGACCTGGGGCTATCCTGGCGCTCGACTCCCCCAGCCTAGCTGTCCTGCATCTCCTTGTCCAGGAGGCATGCTGTTCCTGGGGGAGAGAGCTCAGGAAACCCACCCTTCCCAAGGCCCCCTTTACAGACTGTTTGCTTGTTGTTGTTTTTTAACTGCAAAATGTTGGGAAATATATTCTCCTGAGTGTGTTTCATGAAGCAGGAGAGACGTTTCAGGTTGAGAAAATGGATTTCCTCCTCAGGACAACTCATTGCAAGGACATGAGATGGGGCCAGCGCTGAGTTTGAATGCTGCAGGTAGAAGACCAGATCCCCCCTGGTGTGAAGGACCAGGTCTCTCTCTTGTGCTGACCAGGCTCCACTGAATTTAAGAAAGTGAAGAATGCCATATTTATCAGCAAGGCCTGCACATCCAAGGCCATTTTCACCACAAGAATGAAGCTCAGAGCTGGCCTGTCCCCAGGTCTGTCCACAAAGGCAGCCATGATCCCATAGGTCTCCACTCTAAGTACTGAGGTCACGGGAAGCTGCCTAGAAATAGGTGGCATCTGTTCCCATCTGCCAGGTCAGATGTCTTTGGTAAATATTTGCATCCTTTGGTTAATTACATGAAGTGTTCATCTAACCTCATCCTGTGAGAGGTATGTGTGTTTGTTAACTCCTGCTGCCAATCTATAGGCTATATAAAATAGTATACAATCATTTAAAAATCAGTGAGAATAAAATGTAGTAAAATTGCTTCTAAAGAACAAAATGGCTAAACAACTTTGACCTCTTGAAAAAGTAACAAAAGTAGCTGAAGATAATAAAAGAGGCAAGAAGGATTATTCTGAGTAACTAGCAAAGAGTGGACAGGCTACTAGATAAAAGTAAACACTTGGGACAGCTAAAGAGACAACTACTGTTCCTGTAGCATTTAAACAATTATTTTTTTCTGGATGTGAAAATGTAAGAGTTGGTCATTGATGTCCCACTCCAAATCACATGCTTTTAATATAGAAAAGGATCTAAGACCTTCATTATCTACCAGTAGCTCACTGAAAATCAAATGTTTGTTTGTTTCAGGTAGCAGTGGTACTCTAATTATTTTATTAGATTTTATGCGAAGTTGAATAATTGAGTTAAAAGACCTTGATTCTTATTCTAGCTATCTAGCCTTCAGCACTTATCTGTGATTTCTCTTTCAGGTTGTGCTACCTTGTTGTAAATAAAGACATAAAGAAATCAAAACCTCTGTAGCACAAAAAAAGTGGAAAAGCTGGGTGCACGGGTTGATTAAAAACAAAAACAAAAAAAAACAAAAAAACAGGAAAATGGCCCAGCCGGCGTGGTTCAGTGGTTGAGTGTCAACCTATGAACCAAGAGGTTACAGTTCAATTCCTGGTCAGGGCATATGCCTGATTGTGGGCTTGATCTCCAGTAAGGGGTGTGCAGGAGGCAGCCGATCAGTGATTCTCTCTCATCATTGATGTTTCTATCTCTCTCTCTCCTCCCTTCCTCTCTGAAATCAATAAAAAAAAATTTTTTTAATAAAAAACAGGAAAATGATTAGACAGAGATGATAGGTAGGTAGATAGGTAGACAGATAGAAAAGTAGATAGATAGATGACAGATAGATAGAAAGATAGATATTAGACAGATATAGATAAATATAGATAAATAGATGATAGATAGATAGATAGATAGATAGATAGATGATAGATATAAATATAGATAGATAGATAGATAGATAGATAGATAGATAGATAGATAGATAGATAGAATAGGTGGGTAGCTAGATGATAGACAAACAGACATGTTAAATGAGCTCTAACATTCATTCCTGCCTCATGGCATGATAAGTATTCATAGGGAAAGCTGTCAGCAACCCTTCTTCACGACTTGTAACCCTTGAGGAAGTTACAAGTCTTTAATTCAGATAAATCCCAAATGTTAAGGGTATTATCCCTAATTCTGAGCTGACACTAAAAGAAAACAGGCCAATAATTCTCTTTGAAATATTTTTAAAAGAAAACACTACCGGTATTTATAACCAAATTTTCACAGGTGTTGAAACATTTGTTTTTGTCTGAAAGAAAGATCACTGTGCACGTGAAAGCATCTCTACTTCACTTCCACCATTTCAGAGGTGACATTTGTAATGAAGGGCTTATCAACATCCTGTGGGAAAGGGAAATATTGCTTCTGTCTTGTGTACTGTCCGGTTCAGTCCTTTAATCTGTGGGCTAAGATCCCCAGATGGGGAATGACCATGCTCAGTGTGAGGAGGGTAGCGTGCACTTTCAGTAGAACTATAACAGAAAACTATTTTTCAGGGATAACTTAAAAACTGAATTTCAATAATAATATTTGACTATTTTAAGGGTCCAAGTTTGTTTAGTGTAGATAGAATGGAACACTTAGAAAGAAGAAAGGAAAGTGTGCATTTTTCACCAAAATTATTTTCTGACTTTACAATGGACCCTACTGTAACAGCGAATACCGCCAACCCACGTCGTTGGGAGCCACAAGCTGGTGATGGACGCTGAAGTTCCAGGGCACTAGAAAGGGAGGAGGACGGGCTGTGGAAGGTTCCTTCCTCATATTTCTTTCACTAGCAATTGGGAATCTAGACTTTATTTTGCATATTTTTTCCCAAGACATGACACACAGCTCTTTACAGAGGTGAAAATATGAATTAACAAACATGTTTTCATTATTTAGAAGAAATACAAGATTTAAATTCTGATAGCACGTGAAGACCAATTCAGTTTGTACACTCAGGAGACTAATATTTGGGATTACATTGACCCATTTTGTAATGTTTGATAAATACTTACGAAAACCAAATTTCAGTGCTTATAAAAACTTAAAGTTGAACAAAACAGGAATTAAACTATTACCGTTAATGATGTCATCAACTTTCTAAGTAAGACTAAGAAAAAAAAGAGCCCACTTGCAAACTAGACTTTTGTGCACGTGCCCTGAGTGTCACTTGGGCATGAGGACTCTGGACATGGTGGGCAAGTTGATGTCACTGCCTAGACAGATGCTTCAGTCTTGGGAAGTGGGGTTTGAATTGCAGATGCCAATGGGCAGTGGATTGAGAGCCTGCCTTATATAAAAATCTGAAAAAGAAGGAAAAAAAGAAAAAAAAAGGTGGCCTCCCCAAACTTTAGGCATCGCTTCAGGGGTGGCATCTTTTCTGTTGACTTTGTGTCTGGCAAAAAGAGACAGATCCACTGTGCCTCCTCAGCCATTCCTGATTCAGATTTAGCGGAACTGGGAAATGACTAACTGCTTCCAAACCTCCCAAACGGTCCATTTTGAAGTCTCCACATCTGCCATGGTTTGAGGGTTGGAGTCTAGAGCAAAGGAAGCCATGGGGCTGCCTAATGGCCCAGGCCCAGCGGTGGATGAGAGAGGGGATGGAGAGAAATGAAATATTAGTACAGGTGTTTCTGGAAGCTCTAGAAGCTTTGAAGAATGGTGGTGCAATTAGTTCGGGTGGGGAAATAATGGTACATGATGCTTATTTTCTCTGTGCCTGCTCCCCCGTAATTCCATTCACAGGCACGGCCTCAGAACCAGAGAGTTCAGTGGATACGGACTATAGCATTGCCATCTGCCCTTTGTCTGCCCCTCAGTGCCAGGAGTCAGGCTGCCTGACCGACATGCTTCACGCCGCCTAGAAACACCGCTGCTCCTGTCGATGGGGCCACTGCAGGAGCTGGGGCTTATCGAAGCCTCAGAGCAGGCCTCGCCCCCTTTCTGTGCTTTGGGCAGTCGGTTTCCTCATCTCTCCAATGGGGGTGGACACCTGCCTTTCTCGTGAGGTTGTGCTGAGGATCAGACGGGCCAAAGAACTCAGTGAATCTGGCAGCTCCGTGAAGACCTAGAGGAGAGCTTCCGGATCGCTGTTTCCTGGGCAGAGATACTTTCCCAGAGGCCGTGACACTGTCCTCACGATGACTGTGGCCTCAGTCCGTGATGTGGGAGGTGTTGGCCCTCACCCAGTGTTGAGCAGAAAATGAGTGAGACCTGAAGGCTTGCCAATGAGCTTATCACTTTGGAGGCCACCAGGCTTCACACAAAGGTGACAAAATGATCATGAAACATTCATGTCCCAGAGCATAACCTGACCTCTGTGTCAGAAACCAAGCATTCTGTGTTACATATGGATCTGTACCATACAGAACAGTATGCAGAACACAAAGAACTGGCATTAAGTTGGTTACTACACCACAGGTTCCCAGCCTCAAATGGATTCAACTGGGAACTCCTGTCATTAGACATTCGAAGCTTGGAATGTCTTTAGGTTTGTAATGCTAACATCGTCATTTTAGTAATTTCCCAAGCTCAGCCATTCACCACATGTGTCCTGGTAGTTACACTTGATATTTCTGGACTAGGGCCTGGAAGAAATTCTTAACTGAAAATAACAATGAAGAGAAAGAATCAGTTACTTTCTAACTATTTTTCACTAAGAAACATATGACTGCTAATTAAGTACTACTGAGTTGTTTTAGAAAATTAAATGTAACCAGTAAATGCAGGATGTTTTACAGACTGGTCAAATCTCATGTCACTTTTTTTTAATTTTAATTTCTTTATTGATTAAGTTATTACATATGTGTCCTTATCCCCACATTACCGCAAGTCACTTTATTCCTTTAGAAAAGACCTCCATTTTGTGGTTTATATTGTGTGGCCTTCATTCTAAATTACTTGATCATTGTATGTCACAGACGTTCTGTGTTTTAAATTAATACAAGTCATTAAGGACAAACCTGCTAGGCTGGACCTCGCCTTACAAAATGTGACTATTTCTGAGAAGTTTCAGGCCAAATGTGTTCTATTTAACATGACTTGATCCAGGTTTACGATTTCAGGGAACTTGTGTAGAATCAGTTCATCAAATACATGATCATTTTTATCATGATCATCGTCATCATCTCCTTATTATTCACTATGAAACTGTGTTCTTTACAAATCTTATTATTGCAACTGCAAACCTGATTTTATCCCTTTTTGATGAACTATTTTGCTCTGGGGCCCTTATGTACAAACACGAGAAACCAAATTGAATTAAATAATTAGGTAAGAAAATGTTACTCCTCCAGCTGGCCTTGAATTTTGGAACTAAACATTGAATCTTTGGGAAGAAAAAACTGTTTTTCATGCAGCAGCCATCAAGGGACAATAATCCTAAACCACATCTGGCACTGGCACACCTTGGGTGGGGGTACCACACCCTCCCCCTCACTTTTTCCAGCACTTTCCTTGGTTTCTATGAAAACAACCAGACTCCCTGGCCGATTACAGAGCACAAACCACAGCAAAAGACCGCTGAGTCACAGTTCCCCTCCACTCTCTCCAGATTGCTGCTTCACTCACAGGGGGGATAAAATCAAAGAACAAATCTTTGCAAACTGCTCTAATCACAGGCTTATGTCAAGTGACTATATTGTGAAATGGATTCTTCCTTAAAGTAAGAATAAATTTGCAGCCCATTGATGGGATGAATATACTGAAAAAATACAATTTTTACCTAGCAAAAGGAAAACAGAGTGGAAGCAAAAAGGTCATTACTTTATTCACTCACCAACTCAACAGCTCGGACTCATGAAACATCACGTAGGAGACAGAATCCGAGATTCACCTTCCACTGCCTGACTCACTGCTCCCTGTCCGGTGTCTTGTCCACTTCATCTTATGGAGAATAAAATCTGCACATGCCCCCATGAGTCCTCACTGGGAAGATGTTCACTGTGTAGGTGCTAACGTTAGCTAGTACCTATTATTAAAAACACTACTGCCTGGCCTGTATGGCTCACTTGGTTTGGAGCATCATCCTGTGTACCAGAAGGTTGTGGGTTGGATTCCGAGTCAGGGTACATACCTAGGTTTCAGTTCACTCCCTGGTTAGAATAGATATTCTCTCTCTCTCTCTCTCTCTCTCTCTCTCTCCCTCCCTCCCTCCCTCTTTATTCCTCTGTCTCTGTTTAAAATTTTTAAAAAAATACATATCCTTAGGTGAGGATTAAAAAACACAAAAAAATACTTATATTAGATAATACATATTTTCACATACATAGTCGAAAAAATAGAAAAGGAAGAAAGTTGATGAAAAAATATTACTAAAATTTCAAAAGGTAACTCAAATAAATATAAATTTTACATATTTCCATGTAAACTTTTTTTAAAATACATTTTATTGATTTTTTACAGAGAGGAAGGGAGAGAGATAGAGAGTTAGAAACATCGATGAGAGAGAAACATCGATCAGCTGCCTCCTGCACACCTCCCACTGGGGATGTGCCCGCAACCCAGGTACATGCCCTTGACCGGAATCGAACCCGGGACCCTTCAGTCCGCAGGCCCGACGCTCTATCCACTGAGCCAAACCGGTTTCGGCTCCATGTAAACTTTTAACAGTATTTGCCATTCAATGGCTTTTTATTTTGGGGGAAAATAATTCAGATGTAAAAGTCCTATGTATATGTTGCTTTGAATATATAGCATTATTATAGTGCCTGTCAAATCCTTTTAACTAGATTTAATATCAGGATTAGTACACACACACACACACACACACACACACACACACACACAACTATATAAAAGTTCATGAGATAACCCTTTATTATGTCATTGCACACAAATATTTTCTATTCTGCTTCCTCTCTTCTTCTCTCCCTCTCCCCACTCCTTCTCTCTTTCAGTTCCCATAATTTCATGAACCTAATGCGTCATGTCCCACAATTTGATAAATGCTCCACTAAATGACACATTGACTTGAAGGGGGCTGCACATAGATTATTCGTTGCTGTGGCTGGTGGTGGCATGTGTGCCAGCCAGAAGGCATAGGCCCCTCTGACTTGGTGCCAGGCTCACTGGGGGTCTAGTCAATCCTGAGTGGGCTAGGAAAACTCAGTTCACATGGGAAAGGCAGAGAGTGGACCTTTGGCATCCCCACTGACTTCCTCCCGGCCCTGCCTCTGCCCTATCTACATCAGCAGCCCTGCATTTCCAGGGTAACTGTACTCAGCAAATCTTCGTTTCATATATAGGACATTTAGAAGTTAGTAATGAGCTTTATTTCAGAAAAGCCACATCACAACATGGAGACACATCCACTTCAGCATTGAGACTGCCCATGTGCCTTTCGAGCCTCCATCTGAGATAGAAAGTCAAAGGCTCCAAGGCCCCAAGGAGGGGAACACTATCACACGCCAGCCCTGTGGGCCTCAGCTTTCAGGCATGTCCTTCATTGAGGAGATGGGTCACCCAGTCCTCACATTCCCACAGCACAGACCCACACAACCACAAAACTGTCTTTGGAACAAAAACACTGATGCGAGCATGCTTGTCTAAAACATTTATTTCTGCAGGGATGGACCCGGAGGACAGTACGCTAAGTGAAATAAGCCAGACACAGAAAGACAATACTGTGGGCTCACTCAGATGAGGATCTAAAACAGTGGGGACTCATGGAACCAGAGGAGAGTGGTGGTCCCCAGGAGCTGGTGGAGGGGGAATTGGGGACATGTTATAGAGAGAGTGCAATCTTCTAGCTATCAGATGAATAAGTTCTGGGATCCAATGCCCAGCATGATGATAATAGCTAGTACTCTATTGTTTACTTGAAACTTGCTAAGAGAACAGGTCTTAAATGTTCTCACTATTTAAAAATAAGTTCTAATTTTGTGAGGTGATGGATATGTTAATTAACTTGATTGTGGCAATCATTTCACAATAATACATATATCAAATCATCACATTTTGCGCTTTACTAGTAAGTATATACAATTTTCTTTGTTAATTGTACCTCAATAAAGCTGGGGGGGGAGAGATTTATTTGATTCAAATGGTCAGAAGGAAAACCAGTTGGTATGTGTGCGTTTTGTCGCTGTGCAAACTGCATGGAGATGACACTTTAAAATTCTCCAGTTAGTTGATTGAAAATTGAGACGGGGGGGGAGGGGGAGGAATGTTTGTAGGTTTCACACAGCTCTGACTTAAGGAGCTGAAATTTAGTGAGAATCTGATGGTGATCTGGAAAGAAACCTGGGTGCCCCTCACTTGTGAAGACAGATTCTGTTTCCTACGACCTCGGACAGGCATTGTTTCTTCCTGAAACTCAGCCCCTCCTGCTGCTCCATCCTGTCTGTTCTGCCCCTGGACCTCATCTAATGCTGAAGTTAGAAGGAAGGCCCCACACCAGTTCCGAGTGGCCACCGTTGCCTGGGGACAGGAATGAGATTGTGTGCTTCTGTTTCTCATCTAAGCCACAGTCATCGGGCTTCTGACCTTTACTTATTGAGTTTCCTGAACATCCAGATGGACAATAAAGCTGCCTTTTACATCCGAAAGGTCAAATCAAGATTAAGTCAATTACAGAAACACGAAGGACTATCTCCCTCACAGCTCATAACACACCTGTGATGTTTTGCTTCTTTTCTGTTTGTGAATGAGACATGGTCTATAATGCAGGGCCCTTCACATGTTCCTTCATTAGAAATAATGCAACTGATATCTCTCCACATCTTACTCGCATACTGTAGAGTACCACATGTCTATCCTAATTTTTCTTGCATGATGATTTTAACATACTGTTATGGTTAATTTTATGTGTCACCTTGTCGGTTCTAAGATTTGTTCAGAGAGCTGTAAAATTATTTCTGGGCATGTCTGGGAGGGTGTTTCTGGAAGAGATTAGCATTTGCATCAGTGGACTGATTAAAGATTGCTCTTCCAAATGCAGGTGGGCCTCATCCAGTCCACGAGGGCCTGAGCAGAGCAAAAAGGCAGAGGAAGGAAAGATTCACCCTCGCTGAGCTGGGGCCATCTTCTCCTGCCCTTGCACTTGGTGGCCCTGGTTCTGGGGCCTTCGGACTCAGACTGAACTACACCACAGGCTTCTTGCGTCTCCAGCTGCAGGTGGCAGATGTGGGACTTCTGGGCCTCCATAACCATGTAAGTCGATTTCTGTCATAAATCTCCCCCGATATCTATCTGTGCTATTGGTTCTGTTTCTCTGGAGGGCCCTGACGGATACACATATAAACCCTTGTCTCCCATGAGTGTAAACCCTCCTCCTGAGAAGGAAGCATGGTTTGTCTATCTCTCCACTCCCCACAGCAGCACATTCCACGTATTACAGGCCCAGCATGTGTTCGATAAGTTGAATTAAAATTCTTTTTAAAAAAAGTAAGAAGCCACATTTCCCCAACTCTTTCACAAAAATCTGTCTTTTAATATCCTCATCTGATATCAGGTGAACATCTATAACATAACAAAATAGATATTTGGCATGGTTGCTCTTGGTTCTTGCTTTCTGCGGGAGCAATGGCTTTTATTGTCGAACATAAAAATCAATTCCACACTGATCGCGGCCTCTGTGAGCTCAAGACTGCAACACCAGCCCATGAGGCTGGAATGTTGACCAATGTTGACTGAAATAATAATGTGGCAATGAGAGTATCACAAGCCAGTGAGCCCCATGGCTATGTGCACACCTTCCTTTGTGCCCATGTGCTAAGGGGCTGGATGCCCGGCCCTCTCCTCAGGTCACTTGTGCTCTGTCATCACTCACTTGTCACCTGCAGTCACTCTTGGGTTTACCTGTGCCCTTCGCACTTATCCTCTCTGTGGTAGCAAGACAAGCCCTAAGGAAATTACAAAGCCTGCTGGGTTGGCTTTGACACCTACCTCCCCCCTCCCCCCACGCACACACGCATCACCCAGTATCTTTATGTTTGGGATTGCCTCCAGCTATGCAGTTTTTGAGCCAGGACCTAGTTCTCCATGCTGACTCTTCCCGGGTCCATACACACCATTACCGCTCATTACTATCAAAGCCAGGCAGCTGCTCAGGCTCCGTGGCAAACAGCAGCAGGCCTTCTGAGACATCACCCCAGTGGTGACTTTTAGTCTTCAACTTCTCAGGATCCCTTTTCTCTTGGTGACATAATCTAGCACCACATGTCTTCATCTGCCTTTTGATGACTAGACTTCTGTGTCCTGGTGTCTTGGAGCTCCATGGTTTGGGTGTTTTCCTAGGTTTCCCTATCGCACGGTGATTGATGGGGAATCCCCTGCCCCAGAGTCCATGCCACAGCATCTCAGCTCTCTTCTGGTCCCCATGGAAAGAGGAAAGATTGTAATTCCATCACCCAGTAGCTGCTATTGTTTAGTGAGCAATTTGTGCTATGGACTGTACTTTCTAAAGACTTAATGTTTTGGTTCAAAGGAGTAAATTATCTAGTGGAATGTCTGACAGATGTTTGCAGATAGATTGTCAACACCAATCCAAAGGACCACACAGGAGCTTGCCACCTCTCCTACATCCGAGGTTCGCTCTAGAGAGCCCAACAGTTCTGCAGTTAAGGTCCCTCCTCTTAAATAGGGTGTAAGAATTAGGTCAACTAATGGGAAAGCTTTGCAAAACTGAGTGGTTGAGTGTGGCCTAGTTCTAGGCATCACAAGATTAAAAGGTTAAAAAAAAACAAAACCTGTAGCCTCTTCAAGTCCTTAGAGATCTTGGGAAAGCTTTGCAAAACTGAGTGGTTGAGAGTGGCCTAGTTCAAGGCATCACAACAAGATTAAAAGGTTAAAAAACAAAACAAAACCTGTAGCCTCTTCAAGTCCTTAGAGATCAGCACTTCTGTCCAAAGATTTCATTTATCATGAAAGCTGAGGAACACATTGTGGACCTGACAGCAGATTAAGGCTATTAGGAACATTTGCTAAAACAAACAAGGAACTCTGCCCTGCAGGAACGGTGAGATTGCCCCTAATCACCAAGGAAGACAAGTGGAGAGCAGGGTGAAGCCAGTAATCAGGGAGCTTACAGAAAGTACCCTGCAGGCAGTGACCCAACCCAGTAAAGAGAGGATACCTGTCATTTACAGACATTAAAGGCAGTAATAACAAGGACATGTGAATATAAAACCTCCTCACACAAAGAAGGGTGGTTAACCCAGGAATTGAGTCCATATGTGTTTTTGAAAAGGCCTTTGTTGAATGTATGAGGCAGCCGAGTGGCTTTCCTAAATGTCACACTTAGGAGCTGGTGACCTGTCAGGATTCATGCCCTTCTTGGTCACCTCAGAGGATCCCGAGAGATGCCCATGGGGTACCTACTGGCTTGCGCATCTTCTATTCATGAGAAAGGTATCAGACATTTACAGGGACCAGAGCTTCCTCTTATCTCACTCCCAAAACAGTGTCATGTAAAGAAAGGGGTGGCATTGTTAATTCACACCAGGTGGGTGTGTCCAGGTGTCTGCTCCAGGCACCAAGGCACGTGGTGGGGAACCGGACCAGGAAGAGATCTGGAAGCGTGTTTCAGGCTACACGGACTCCCACTGAGGCCAACTTCTGAGTAAAGTGTTCTGATTCTAAGTATCGAGGTGTTTGGCACTGAGTGGACAAAACATTGGTATTTGGAATGTGTGTTTACACTTGAAATATTGTTGATAGACACAGCTGTACTATGTCATTCCTGCAACCTTCCTTTCACATATTTCCCTCTTAGTTTATTACTAAGATGTCAAGTCTCTCCATGAATCAGTGTAGCCTGTAAGCAGTTTAGATATTTTATCAGCGTCCTGGTGCCATGGAGCCACCAGGGAAATCGTTTGCACTTTCATTAATTCACTTAATAGCACTGGGGGTGGGGACAGACGATGCCTGTGAGGTCACAGTAGTTTCCAGCCTGGGTCACAGCATGATTATATTAAAAAATTATAAATATGTATTTTTTAAAACTCCAGAAGAATGCTGGCTGCTGTTAGCATGCTGTTTTGAAGTGCGCCGTGTCCCAGTTACTTTTTTTCCACTGATGTTAAAGTTAGTGATGAGAGAATGGCTCACTTTATTTGGCTTCTCTAGGTGAAGGCATTTACTAGAGTCTCCAGGAAATGGTTGGTGGACAGACGGAAGGACCCCTGCAGGAGGTCATGTGCATGAAATGCCCATGGGGAGCCCAGGCCTGGTGGGGAAGATCTTCAGGGGTGTGTTTTCCCCACAAGGACCATAATTTAAGACTCACTGTCCAGACCTTCCTATCCCAACCCATCAGAACTCAGGGTCCTCTTCTGGGGGTTCTTGCTGCTTGGTGACAGCTGAACCTGACGGGAAGTCAGCCAGTATGTATTTAGATCTCTGTGGTTCAGAAATGACCCTCTGAGCCTGAGATGGAATGTGGGGAGGGCAGCACAGGGCCTTCCTCAGGCGTGTCCCTGGGTCCTCTGCTCGGGCTCAGTGGGAAAACCACCCACCCTAGCACGTCCCTCGTCCTCATGTCTCCTCTTCTCTCTTCTCCTCCCCTCTCCATGTTATCTCCCCATCCTCCCCCCCTCACCCAAAACACATGCAGGCAACACACCCAACACATGACACCCACACACACCCATACAAAACCCACACACGTCAGGCTCTCTTCAAACTAGCTGCTGTCATTTTCAAAGAATGCTGGGACGGATGCCTGCTGTTCTGGAAAGAGAGGTGAACACAGTGAATCCTGGTCGGAGTGACTGCCCAGGTCTCTCCCTCAGCCTCCTCCTCCCTCCACACACTGATTCTCTCCCTCACTCCCCTCCCCAACATGCCATGGTGGTTCCACAGTTCTCTTTACACAACTACACGTGGCTTGTAGAGCAGGGCTGTATCATGTAAACCTGATGGTCACAAATCTGTGTGTGAATGTGGGTGCCTGTGTGTATAAGCATGTGTGAGCGTGTGTGTGTGTGTGTGTGTGTCTCAAAGGCAGATCCCAAAGTAAGTGGCTCAGTAGGTAGAACTTGGGGCTCTCACGAGCACTTTGAATATGAAAAGACAAATTTGTACAATATCAGTGCATGAGTCATTTGCAGCTCACTAATTGTCTATTTTATTTTAATGCTAATGCTTCAGGAACATGCAGTAAATTGACATAATAACAGAGTCGGAGGCATTCTCGGCACACATGCCATTTGGAGCCCTAACAAGCCTGGTTTTATTCTGCGCACAGAAGCCTGGGCTGTTAGGGTCTCCAAGTAAATGAGGACTGCTGGAGGCTGGCTGGTCTCAGGAGCAGCGGGACAGCAGACCACGGAGGACTACCGTTGCCATGGTAACATGGAGGCTCACCACCGGCATCACAAGGATACATCACCAATTTAGTGCTCTACTAAACACAAAATGACGCCTCCTTTACTGACATTGGGCTGTGGTGCCTAGAAATACCAGGCCTCCTGTAGCAAATGAAGTGGCAGAAAAGGAGTCTCCATTTATTGTGCAGCGTGGCTTGGTTTCCACCGCTCGAAAGTCGGCCCAGTTATTTGCAGTCGCTCTTAATAAGAAGCTCTTTGGCAAAGCACGCTTGCAACCTTTGGTGGCGAGTCTCCAGACCTGGGTCAGGTGTCTGCAACTTGCAAGTTGATGGAAGAGAGGCCCAAGTCTGAGAGTTGTGGCCAGTGATGACACAGGCCGCCCTGTTCCAGTCACACTGGGCGGTCATTTCTGCATGCGAGGTGGCAGGAGGGGAGGCAGAGCCTGTGTACCTGTGCATGGGTGACCTGAAGCCCATAGGCACAGCTTGGAAATGACAGCAAGGCTCACTAGACTTGCACTCCTAGCTGATCCACGCCACCTGGAGGGAAGCCCCCACTTCCTCCTGCTGCGGCCCTTTGTCCCAAACTCCTTCTCATTTCACCTGGATGGGATCAGAAAACATCCTATTTGGCGAAGCCCCACGGGCTTCCTTCTGACGTCAGTGCAGGAGCCCACTCCTCCATCAACAATGCAGCCCACAGGTGCAGAGGCAGCAACTGCCGGGAGTCATTCTCCCTGTTTCCAGAGGGCCCTCTCTCATTCCTCACAGCTGCCCACCTGAAGGACAGGGACTGGGGGGTGAAGGGAGTCTGAGTGCAGGGCAAAGAGTGTGGGTCTTGGAGCCAAACAGACCCCATGTTTGAAACCCACGTTGACTTGGACTTTGCTTGTGAATGAGTCACAAAATCCCTCTGAGCTGCCACTTTCTCCTCAGTAAAATACAGGTAGGCTGTCTGAGCAGCAGCTGGGAGACATGAGAAAACCACGTGCCCTCCCAAGGACACTGCCAAGTCCCCAGATCATGTGCCTGCCCGTCACTCCACCGGACAGCCCTGTGAGTCTTTGTTCTATTCTGCGCGGTGCCTTCTTATCTGCCCAAGCTGCCCCTGAGACTGGGCTGGACGGTGGGGCAGGGGCTGCCCTGGAGGGACAAGCCTGCCCACCTCTGCCCAGATGCATCGTGGGAGATGGGGACAGCCAGGGGACAGGACAGGATGCAGGCATTAGGCATGGCCACAACGCAAAGCAGGGCAGGCAGAGGGCACGTTTTCCTTTCCCCCGGGGGTGGAGGGATGGAGGGAGGGGGCGGCTAGGGAAGGGCAGTTTTCTGCTGTTCAGAATCACAGATTTACTCAATGATGGAATCGCTTTATTCCATTTCTCCTACTCATTGCCGTCTCTTTACTATTAGAAAGGATGGCTTCCTTGAAATCTAGTAAACCTCTCTCCACGTCCAAGCTGGAGGTGCATAGGGAGAGGGTAGCTTCCATTCTGAGGACGAGGGCGACACCTCCTGGGCTGTCGGGTAACATGTCACAACTCCTGTGGCTGGAGGTGCCTCAGGGAGCAGGGCCTGAGGTACGGTCCTTGCTGTTATCTGAGGCACCGGCAACATCATTTAATTGCGGCAGGAAAACATCTAGATGCAAATGTGCACGTCAGAGAGGACAGCTTGCCCCCAGGTCCTTGACATTTTGGCTGTTCTATGCAGACCGTCTCTGCGCACTGTTGAGTCACAACTTGGTTCACGTTCACGTGTCTTCATTCTCTCCTCCATCCTGGAGGAGCGCCAATCCCCACACAGCACCGAGGCAGAGAGGAGAGGCCTCGTGGTTCCCCTCCTGCTCTGAGGTGGGGAGAGAGGTTTTTCTTTCTGCTCTGGAATTCTCGCTGGAAAGGGAAGAATGAACTCTGTGTTTTCAACCTCTCCCCAAATTAGTGTTGATATGTTGAATCCATGTCCCCTCCATCCAAAGAAAAGGAAAAACAAATTGGTATCTTGTGAGGAAAAGACCAGGGAGGATGTCTGGCTGAGATGGTGAGGCTGCGGCGCAGGGGAGTCCTGGGCAGCAGATGGTAAGGGCCTTGAGCAGGGTGATGCTAGGTGTGCAGGAGGCTGACGGGAAACACTGGGACCCAGGCGTGGAAATGACGCCCTGGGTGTTTTCCCTTTGGGTCAGCCTTGTTTCCCAGCAGCGGCATCTGCTTTGCTCTGTATGACAACCAGCCTGTCCCTTCTCTCTCCCGGTCCCCTCCCTGCGGGACTGGAAAGGGACTGGTCACCTGCTCGGGCAGACACTGCGCCCTTAGCACCCCATGCCACGCACCCCTTGGGGGCTGTCTTATTGGTGCGATTCAAGGGCCCCTCTGCTTGTGATGAAAGCCACACCTGCCATCAGGAGACCTGCACTCAGGTGCAGACGGCCCAGGGCCCAGCACACGGCTGGAAAGAGCAGGTGTCACATGCAGCCCCTCCGTCCTGGCCTTTCCTGAAAGGACAGACCTGAGGTCATCCCCCTGCACACTCTGCTGCTGGGAGAAGAACGGTGCGGAAGGAATGCCTGGCCGCACGGCGTGTCTTCTGTAAACGCACTTTCCTCCTGGAAGGCCGCGATCCCACCCACTTCCAGGCCAAAGCTGAGGTTTCTGTGGAATCGTCACGTCCTGGCAGGGCAGCAGTGACCACGTACATTGCGGAGTCCAGACGCAGCCAAGTGCTGATTGCATCTCCAGATGCCTGCTCCACGTAGACTCGCTCCTGTGACATCAGCCAGCCTGTGACTGAGCTTCGCCAGAGTCCCAGGGCACGGCCGGCCGAGCTTCTATCCTCCGGGGCTCGCAATGGCTGAGAAGCGCACCAGCAGGCACCAGTCCTGGCCTATGGGAGGGCTGGTGATGTCCACCCGAGTCCTCCATTTCTCCTTACATCTCCAATTAAGATGACAGTCATGCAGTCATTGTTTTTCATTTCAAAAATGGACTATGGCCATCCTGCCTGACCGGAGGCCATCTGCAGCAGAATGAAGGTGTTCTCGGCTGGCACTAAAACAAAACAACAACAAACAACAACAAAAAGCATGGGTCCCATTCTCTGCACAAGATCCACTCCGCCACACCACCACCAATGTCCCCTCTGCCCATTCCTAATGATGGTTTCTTGGGATGCAGCTGCCTTGGCCTGGATCTGGGCTCAACCCCTGGTCTGCTCCCAGTCACCTCTCAGCCCCAAGTCCAGCTCTCTATCCACTGTGTTCTAACTTGGCCTCCTCTGAGTGGTCACCTGCAATCATGCCTCTGTACACAGGACGTATCTGCACAGGGCAGTGCGGATGTGTGGGGGTGATAGGTGGCCTTGGATCCTGGGAGTGATTTCTACCTGGCCGACCTTGACCTCCAACCCCACCCCACTCCACCTCGCCCCGGTTTGTCATCAATGTGGCCCACTGAATGCAGCGGCTGGAAAACCTGGAGAACACTAAGATGACATTCCCCCGAGAAGCAAAGGACACCTGCACTGCCCTTTCTGTTATACACACACTCGGTCACGTTGGTGTAAAGACTGGGGGGATTTTTCTGCTGGAAAATAGGTATAAATAGATGTCACATCGCGCCCTTCCATTCTTAGATGGCTCACTATTGGAGCTTGCCGCTGAAATCCTGTTCTATGGTGAAGAAATGCGGCAAATACCAGGTGTGTACTCATTGCCAAGCATGTGTTATACTCAACTTGGTGGGATCCCACCAAGAACAGAACACTTGCCTCGGATGTAACTCAGCCTGCATCCTGGCAGGGTCATTTGTAAAAAGGGTTAGATGCCATAAGTAACTGTCCCTCAGCCTAGAAGTGGTGTGTGTGGCTCATGAATGATGCACAGGCTTGGCTTTGCCTTTCAGATCAGAGAACATGTGTCCCTGGTCTCAAGAGAGAGCGTCCTCTCTGTCCCCTTTTAATTCTTGGCTTGGAAGAGGCCAGACTCCTCTGAGTGACACTCATTCCCTTCCTGTTTCCTCTCTCCTCCTCAGAGGGCAGGGGGCCAGGCAGGAAGACTTCTCCCCCAGTGACGCTGCCACCAAGGGCTTGGCTTGATCAGCAGGCCCTCATGCACACTCCCTTCCAGGCGTGAAGCTCTTTGTAGAAAAAGGTGTGTCAGTCCCTCTGTAGAACACAGATAGGCACCCTCTGTCCCTAACCCTCTAAGCCAAACCCCATAAACCTCACAACAGATACTTTTTTTAACTTAGAAAAAGAAGGACAGATCTTTACTTTCTGGAAATAATGTGCTGTGTTGAAAATCCACCCCCACACTTTACATCTCAAGATTCCCGAGCTTCTCTGTGGAAGATGAGTCAGTGTCACCATGATGGGTACTGTGGTTTGAGGGGAGCTGGGGTCTCCAAACAAGCAACACAGGTCATTATAGGGGTGATTTGCTTGTGCCTTCATGGAAGCATTGCACATCTCTGGGATTTCCTTTTAAGTAATTGCAATGGACAGCAGGGTTGGAAGGAGAATAGGTTGAGCAGGTGAAACAAATCAGCCATAAACTGACAATTTAGAGACTGGCTGGTAAGTGCATGGGGCTTGTAATTCTGTCCACTTGTGCATCTGTCTGAAATTTTCCATAAGAAAGTTTTTAAAATTTATATCTGTCTCTGGAGTAGTGCGAGCAACCCCCACCCCAATGGGCAACACATCCCATCTGTCCCCCTCATGATGTGTCAGAGCAAAGTTTCAGACTGCTGCGTTCCACCGACATTCCAGAAGTAGCCAGGGCCCGGCGCCTTTCGGGCACCGCATCTGAGACTATTAGAAATTGAAGTCTGTGTTCACCCACCCGAGATCATTAGAGAATTTAGGAAACAAGTCAGAGCAAAAAAAAAAAAAAAGTTTCTTTTACTGACATTAACTGTAAGTAGTTTATCCCAAATCCGTGTTCTCTTTATAAATGAACTTTCTGAAACGTAATACTTACGTTCGGTAGAAGAGTGTCTTCTCTCAGCCTAATGAAGAGAAGGAGAGAGGAATCAGGCTAGGAGGGAGAGGAAGGAGTCAAGTGGATTTCATGGTAGAATGACTTCTGAGCTACTCATCAGCCTGGCCAGGCTGCTACCATGAAAGTGCTAAGAGTTATAAAAGCAGAGCCTGCCACAGTCTCTGGGGAAAGATCTGACACACCGTTCCTTCAGGAGTCCTTCTGCCAATGGGATCACTTGGACCTGAACTTGCACAGAAATTAGGAACACAGAATCAATGCCGCTACCATTGCAGGAACAAAAAGTAAATGTTGAGGCAAAACATGGGGAGTTGAGGTGTGATGTGTTACATAACTGTTTCCAGATGAAGGGAAGATGGGGACAAAACATTTTGAGCAGGGACCAGGCTGCTTCTAGCATGTCCCTTCCACTGTCTTTATTCTGGCCAAATTTAGGTTTCCCCCAGGTTATTTATTTCGTCTTTGTCTTTTGCAAGAAGAGTTTAAAGGGTCTTACAAAAATGCATGGGCTCAAAAAAGAATGAAATGAGTGATGAAACCAGAGCATGGGGAAACTAAGCAGCTGCAATGTCTTCAGCTCACAAAATGCATGCAAAAGAGCCTACATGTGCCTTGGAAGGGAGAGGCAGGTTGGGCTCTGAGCTGTCTACATAGACCCTCCAAAGAGGAAAACATGCCAGTGATGGGCCATGGAGGGCACATGGATAAACCTACACTCGCTTCGTGGGAGACACATTAGCGTTCCTGGAAGAAGATCAGAGAGAAATGCCTCCTGAGAGTCTGTTGTTAGAGAGAGGAAGGGGCTATCTCACCTTTTGAGGAATGTGTTTTGCCATGGGAGGAGGGGATGTGAGAAAGGCAGAGTTAATGACACAAATATATAAAATGCAAAGCAATTTAAAGTGGTTATAACTTTTCTTTTTTGAAAATGGTGTTTGCAAACAGTAGCACATATAGGTAATCATTGATTCTACCTTCCTTAGCAAACCTATGTGCTGAATTTTAGACTCCTTCTGGAATACATACCCCTTTTGATATGGGCATGGGCAACTGGCCTTCTCTGCTTCTGGGTGTTGTTTTGTGAAATGGCCTAGGCCCATGGTCGGCAAACTGCGGCTCGCGAGCCACATGTGGCTCTTTGGCCCCTTGAGTGTGGCTCTTCCTAAGCCGTAGGAGTACCCTAATTAAGTTAATAACAATTTACCTACCTATATAGTTTAAGTTTAAAAAATTTGGCTCTCAAAAGAAATTTCAATCGTTGTACTGTTGATATTTGGCTCTGTTGACTAATGAGTTTGCAGACCACTGGCTAGGCTAAGGGCCTACTACCAACCCATCAACAATGACATCACCATCACCAACATTGTCACCAACAATGTCACCATCAATAACACAACCACCAACATCATCACAAACACCAACACCATTACCAGCACCATCAATACTGCCATCACTAACATCTGCACCATCACCAATCCCATCACAAAGAATGTCAACATCACCAATACAAACACCTTCACCAACCCCAACACCGCCAATAATACATTACCAGCACAATCACCAACACTGTCACCAAAATCACCATCAAAAACACAACACAAGCATCAACACCATCAATAGTATCATCACTGTCAACACCATCAATAATACCATCGCTACACCAACATGATCACCATCACTGACACCATTGCCACTACCATCCACGGTATTGAGGCAGGAACTAAAACATATCACTAATCAAACATGTGAGGGAGTCAGGCATGAGCTTTGATGCTGTAACACAAAATTTCACAGCACTCTATCTGAAGACAACAATAGAAGAATATTAGAAACCGTGTTTTACTGGAAATTGTGGTTTTTAATGCAAACTTTTAATTTTTTAAAAGATGAAATAAATATAAACAAGCTGCTTCAGGGAAAGAGAAAATGACCAGTAAAGACCAATAGGAGTGGGACCAACCAGCAGACAGGACTGAGCCTCAGGCAACTGGACTGGGGTGTCCAAGCCTACCCATTCATCTTGTAATTGACAGATACCAGATCTTGTTTTTGTGAAGATGAGTAAAGAGAACAAATGGCAAAGGACCGACAAAAAAGGTGTGTGTGTGTGTGTGTGTGTGTGTGTGTGTGTGTGCGCGTGTGTGTGTGTGTGTGCGTGCGTGTGTGTGTGTGTGTGTGTGTGTGTGTGTGTGTGTACTAGCGATGGAGGGGAACAAACTTGGAAGGGGAGAGAGGACAGAGTTGGACCACAAAGATCCAACCCACACAGTGAGCCAGAGTGAGTTTCTCAATCTCATCTCCAAAAAATAGGTTTATTTAAGTTGTTAGCAGTGTGTGACTTTGTTTAAAGGAAAAATGTCAAATGCAGTTACAGTAGCACCAGAACTGACTTGTTTCAAAGTTGGTTTAATTTAAGAGTGATCTATTTCCTCCCCAACTCTTGATATCTTAGCAAGAAATTTAGAAATAATAAACAGTTCTGAAGCTACATTAAAAAGCTGAAAGAGAAACCACAATTTTTTTGGCCCAAATTTCTAAACCAGGGGTTTACCTCAGCGATGACAACATCTGTGGGCTGAGAACAAGTGCAAAAATAAATATGAGGAATAGCGTGGACTGCCAAAAGCTCACAGAAAATTATTAAGGGGGAAATTTGCTCTCCAAATAGCATGACAACCTCAGAAGTTTCAAATCACTTAATATTAGTCCAACTCTGAGCAACCAGAAGTTCAGGAACAGCTCTATGGTGACGAAAGCAGAATCTGATGCAAGGCTGTGATATATTGCTGGAGGGAAAGCGGTGTCTCCCTCAGCCCAGAGGATGTTCAGGGCCTTGGAGCAGTGCAGAGGGAGGGAGGGCCTGGCATCCTGTCCCTCCCTCTGTGGGTCTTCACCCAGGCTCCTTCGTTTCAGGAGATGGGCTGCTAACAACTCCAGCCCCAGCTATACATGTTCCACGTGGGACCATAGTCAGAGAACCTTAAGAAGGTCATACTCCTCTCTTTCTCTAGTCCAATCAGAGGGAGAACACCCCCCCCCCACGCACACACACTCTCTTATACACTCAATAAGTTTTTCTGATTGTCTAGAGGGGCCAAGCCATAGGAGTTATCCACCTGCAGTTTCACTTCATTCCTGTTTTATGAACTCAAACTGGCTGAAGAGAATCCAACACATAACAAGACATGGCCAATAAAATGTCCCCAAGAGTCCCAGGGAGATTGTGCAAGGGCTGGCTGAAGTGACAGATGCCCTACCCATTTTTCCATTTCCCTCAACTTCCAGCCTCTACAGCAGGGCCAGACCAGCATTCCTGGCGTCACCTAAGATCTGGGTGGCAGATTGTATCGTTAGCTTGCACCCAACTGTGCTCTTCCAAACACCCAGCCCATTTCGAAAGTATTCCCAGGCGTTTCTATTATTCTCCCAGGGGCCTGGGGTCCACAGGCCAAAACCCCTAGAAAACATAGACATGGTCTTTCCTTTTCCTGCCTCTGAGAGATGCTGTCTTACACAGCTCGGGCTGCTATAACAAAAACACCACAGAATGCAGGGGCCATCAACAGGGCTATTTATCTCTCACAGCCACAGAGCCTGAGAGTTTAAGGTCACATTGCCGGCAGCTTCCATGCCTGGTGAAGACCCTCTTCCTGGTCCACACACGGCATCTTCTCACTGTGTCCTCCGGGAGGAAGGGGTGAGGGTGTTCTCTGGGGTCTCGTTTATAAAGTCACTAATTCTCTCATAAGGGCGTCACCCTCGTGACCTCATCATCCCCCACAGGCCTCATCCTCTAAATCCTCACAGTGGGGGTTAGGTGTCAGCATGTGAACTGGGGGGAGGGGACACAGACATTTAGTCCATAGCAGATGCACATTTAGGCTGCAGTGTCTCCAGCTGATGTGTCTTCATAGCTGCTTCAACAGAATAAGTGATTAAATAGTATTTTCCGTAATATAACTACTGATAAAATTTTAACCCAACTGAATCACTTCAGCCACCACCCCCTCGAAGAGACCTAAACAGCACACACAGCTGGAATGTCTTGCTACACCAACTGAGAGAATCGACCAGGCTCCTCAGAGTGACTTTCGCACCAACCCACTGTGAGGCTGTGACCTTCCACATCGCAGTTTACCTAATGGAAAGGGAGCTCCTGGAGAGACAAGCCAGGGCCATCTCACAAATGTTCTGTCCTCCTTCCAGACTCTGGCACATTTGAGCTCAGCCATCGCCATGTGACTTGCTACTTAAATGGGAGTGGAAGTGACACAGGATCTCCTATGGGTGGAAGTTTTAGGCCCCACTTGGTTCACCTCATTCTTTCTCTGCCCCTACCATCATGGGAACATGGGCTGACAGAGGTCAATAGATGGGTGATTCCCAAGGGCAATGCCCCCACACCAATCCCCGTGAACATGCACATGTGAGAAACAGACCGTGCTGTGTAGCTTCCACAGCAAAGCCAAGCTCACACACTGTGGGGCACATAAGCTCATTATGAAAACACATGACGCCTTAAACTTCACACCCAGGAAAATCGGTGCCGTCATCTCTGTGTATGGTTTGCAGGGTCAGTACAAGTTCAGTATCACAGTAAAACCATTGGCTGAAAAGGGGCAGGTGGGTCATTTGCACAAAGCGACAACAATATAATAAAGTGCACCTTGCTATTGCTCACCGTGGGGCTCTTTAATTTGCTAAGTTAAGTGGACATCTGGGTTCCATAATCTATCTTCTTCAGGTTGGTGATATCTTCATGTGGCCATCTCATGTAAATCCTACATTAGAATATGATTTCTCCCTCCCTTTGCCCTTTTTCCTTGGAGGAAGCCATGTAGGGACCCACAGAGCCCACAGGTAGCCCTCTCTGTGTCCCTGTGTCCCTCTAGTTAGGACCATCTCAGACTGAGAAGCCCACAAGCCATGCTTTGCTTCCGGTATCACTGGGCCCAGCCATGTCCTCTGAGAGGAGACCCAATGCCTGGAAATGGTGCTTCCTTTGTCCTGTTCCTATCTTACTGCTGCTTCCTCCTTTGAAGTCCTCTGTCCCACATGCACTAAATCTGTTTCCAGTTCCTCATCTCCAGCCTCTTGCAGGAGGGCTCCCTTAACTGAGCACCAGCTGGGAGGCCAGCTGGGAGCTGGAGCCGGCCCTCGGCTAGACTCCCGTCTCGACTCCCGTCTCCCCCTGTAGTGTCAGCTTGCATTGTGATAGTTACTGCCGAAGCCTGGACATTCAGCCTCCCTCTCCTAGGCCAGATTCCCTCAAGGACTTAACATCTAGATGGGGAACCAGGAGTCCTCCTGGGCCATGTTGGCTTATCCTGAAATCATAGCCTAAGAGCAT
>NW_005361351.1:2732230-2733301 GCF_000412655.1 Myotis brandtii
AGAGATCTTCTGTCCGAATTACTGGTCCTCCCCTTCCCACTGCTCCCTCTTTCTTCTCTCCGCATGTCACCCCCATCTGTGTCTGCCTGTGCTGCATTTCTCTCTGATGATTCAATCTAGAATGATTATTTCTGTGGGGATGAGCAGCCTCTATATCCCATCGTCAAAGGCAGCATCCCACACACGCCCTATTTTTTTGTATTTTTAGTATTATTTAATTTATTTTTTTTCAATTAGACTTGACATAATATTCCATTAGTTTCAGATGTATAGCATAGTGATTAGTCATTTATATAACTTATGAAGTGATCACCCAGATAAATCTAGTACCCATCTGGCACCATACATAGTTATTACAATATTATTGACTATATTCCCTATGCTATACTTTACATTCCTGTGATTATTTTTGTAACTGCCAACTTGTACTTCTTAATGTATTTTCCCCTTTTCACTCATCCCCCCAAACCCCCTCCCATCTGGCGACAATCAATGTGTTCTCTGTATCTATGAGTTTGTTTCTGTTTTGTGTATTTATTTTGTTTTTAGATTCCACCTATAAGTAAAATCATATAGTATTTGTCTTTCTTTGTCGGACTTACTTCACTTAGCATAATACCCTCTAGCTCCATCCATATTGTCATGAATGGCAAGATTTCATTCTCTTTATTGCTGAGTAATATTTTATTATATACTAGAGGCCTGATGCATGAATTCATGCATGAGTGGGGTCCCTCGGCCTGGCTGGCGATGGGGGCCTATCAGGGCCGCAGGCCAGAGTAGGGACTGTGGGAGTTTGCTGTGGGAACGCACTGACCACCAGGAGGCAGCTCCTGCATTGGGCATCTGCCCCCTGGTGGTCAGTGCGTGTCATTGCTACCGGCCTGTCATCCAGTTGTAACAGTCGCTTAGACTTTTATATATATAGACTAGAGGCCCAGTGCACAAAAATTTGTGCTCTCGCAGTGGACCCCTCGGGAGATAACAACCTGCTGGCTTAGGCCTGCTCCCAGGTGGCAGAGGGCAGGCCCAATCCCTAGGTGCAGCAGCCGGTCGGGCTCAGAGCAGGGC
>NW_005361351.1:2734449-2743928 GCF_000412655.1 Myotis brandtii
GCTCTGAGATCCCGGCCTTCTATATTTGTTAGAATGTTTCAAACTGCCAGCTCAGAGGCCGGCAAGTCAGGTGGGGAACGTTGGAGTCTGCAGTCACTGAAGCAAGGAAGCCTCATGTTCGCTTCCAGCTGCCTGGCTGCCGGCCGCCATCTTGGCTGACAGTTAATTTGCATAAGGATATGCTGATTAGCCAATGGGAAGGGTAGCGGTCGTACGCTAATTACCATGTTTCTCTTTTATTAGTGTAGACTAGAAGCCTGATGCATGAAATTCATGCAAAAGTAGGCCTTCACAGCCATGGCGGCTGCATGGATCTGTCCCTAGCAGCCACAGTGGCTGCAGCCCTGGCTTCATTCAGAAGGATGTCTGGTCTAATTAGCATACTATGCTTTTATTATTATAGATATGTACTGTGTCTCCTTTATCCAATCATCTATTGATGGACATCTAGGTTGCATCTATATCTTGACTATTGTAAAAAAAAAGTTGCAATAGACATAGGGGTACATATATCTTTTCAAATTAGTGTTTTGTATTTCTCCAAATAAATATCCAGGAGTAGAATTGCTGAGTTGTAAGACAGTTCCATTTTTACTTTTTCTTAGGAACCTCCATACTGTTTTCCATACTGGATGTACCAGTCTGCATTCCCACCAAGAAGCACAAGGGTTACCTTTTCTCCACATCCTTGCCAACACTTGTTGTTTGTTGATTTATGATGATAACCTTCTGACAGGTGTGAGGTGATATCTCATTGTGGTTTTAATTTGTATCTTTCTTTGGTTAGTGACATTGAGCATCTTTTCATGTCTCCTGGCCATCTGTTTGTCCTCTTTGAAGAAATCTGTATTCAGGTCCTCTGATCATTTTTAAATTGGATTGTTTTTTGTTTTGTTTTGTTTTTTTGTGTGTTGTTTTTTTGGGGGTTTTTTGGTGTTGAGTTGTATGAGATCTTTATAAATTTTGGATATTAACCCTTTTTTGCATATATCATTGGCAAATATCTTCTTCCATTCAGCAGGTTGTCTTTTTGTTTTGTTGATGGTTTCTTTTGCTGTTCAAAAACTCTTTAGTTTGATGTAGTCCTATGTGTTCCTTTTTTTTTCTTTTGTTTCCCTTGCCCAAGGAGACATATCCAAAAACTAAGAGCAAAGAGTTTACTGCCTATGTTTTTTTCTAGGAGTTTTATGGTTTCAGGTACTACATTTAAATATTTAATTCATTTTGAGTTTATTCTTGAACATGGTGTAAGAGGGTGTTCAGATTTTATTTTATTGCACGTATTTTCCAGTTTTCCAAACACTATTTATTGAAGCAATTGTCTTTACTCCAATTGTATATTCTTGTCTCCTTTTTCATATATTAATTGAGCATATAGGCATGGATTTATTTCTGGGTTCTCTATTCTGTTTCATTGATCTGTTTTTAAGCCAGTCCTATGCTTCTTTGATTACTATGGCTTTGTAGTATATTTTGATGTCAAGTAGCATGATACCTCCAACTTTATTTTTCTTCCTCAAGACCGCTTTGGCTTTTTGGGATCTTTTGTGGTTCTATATACATTGTAGGATTATTTGTTCTAGCTCTGTGGAAGATGCCATTGGTATTTTGATAGGAGTTACATTGGATCTGCAGATTGCTTTGGGTTGTATGGACATTTTAACAATGTTAATTCTTCCTTTTTGTTCATCTCACACCTTTTTGATAAGCATCCACAACATCTCATACTGTGATTGACACCCAAAGAAATAGTTGTCAAGTGAATGTATGAATTGGAATTGATTAAATTTCTGGAAGTTACTTTGTAGAGAAAATTTGTCAATTCATGATTAACTTCATTTCTTATAATTTGCAATTCATCTAATGTGCTATTATTAATGAAGGGCTGATGAAACATTAATGTGATTGGAATCTGAATTAATGTATTTTAATAATTTATTGTTTTAATAAATCCAAGACAATAGGGTCAGATGGATAGACCCCATATTCTTAAACCAATAGAATTCTACACGAAAGCCTGTTTTGCCACGACAGTGATTTTCCCTGGTGGTGAAGATCAGGTAAATGTTCTCACTGTAGTCAGGAGGCCCAGTTTTCCTCCATCTGGAGTATTGAAATGACTGTGACTCAGAGGGCCAAGGAGGCCGGAATTCAGTCTCCAGACTGGATTTAAAAATATGGACTGTCCTCTGGCTCATGGCACCAGCAAATCCTCAGCTGAGTTATGCTTTCAGTCTGACCACCACAATTGCCCTGTGTATTTCTCCTGTGTAAATAGCACAAGAGTTTGGTGTATGGGATCACTGCTGTTTGCCGCTGCTCATCAGTCAAACCTCTGCGTTGTTTTTCGTTGTACACAGATAGAAGCTACACGAAGTAAGATTCAAATAATAATCCTGGTGAGATGAATCAAATTCAATGACCATTTCAGTAATACACTGAATGTTGAATAATCTACATAAATATGTTCAGTCCCACTAACTGAAGTTTGTATGTGAACAGCTTGTTTTATTTTTTATTTTATTATTTTAATGCTCAACCAAGGATATGCTTACTGATTGTAGAGAAGGTGTGTGTGTGTGGGAGAGAGAGAGAGAGAGAGAGAGAGAGAGAGAGAGAGGCATCGATGTGAGAGAGAGAATGTTGACTGGTTACCTTCCATATATGCCCTGACCAGGGATGGAACCTGCAGCCATTTGGTATAAAGGATGATGCTCCAACTGAGCCACATTGGCCAGGGCATGTGTACCTTATTTTAAATTTATTGAGTCAAAAGGCCCCTGAGTTGTTATATGTATTCTGTCATTGAGCTACAGCTATTATCCCAGATGTGGTCAAAATTCTTGGTAAAAATCAGATACCTCGTGATTTTTTAAAATCTACATTAACAGACAAAAATAGAGACATGGAAGAGAGGTGCATAGGCAAAGCACAGAGGATTTTTAAGGCAGTGAAAATACTCTGTATTATACTATAATGGTGGTAGAAGTCATTATACATTTGTCCAAACCCAGAGAATGTTTGACACCAAGAGTGACCCTAATGTAAAACATGGCCTCTGGGTGATGATGTGGATGAGTCAGTGTAGGTTCATCAATTGCAAAATGTTCTATCTGGTGGGGATGTTGATCGTGGGGGAGGGTGTATATGTGTGGGAGCAGAGATGAATGGGAAATCTCTGTACCTTCCTCTCAATCTATATATATATATAAAACCCTAATATGCAAATAGACCGAATGGCGGAACAACCAAACAACTGGTTGCTATGATGTGCGCTGACCACCAGGGGGTGTGTGCAGAACATGGCGGGCATTGGCCGCAGCGGGATGGTGGAGCAGGTCAGTGGGGGTGCCAGACCAAGGTAGGGCACTGGTCGCTGTCATCAGGGCAAGCTTCTGGTGGTTACTGAAAATTCTTTGCTCCTGTGCACCGCAGTCCTGCCTGGTACCTGTACCTGCTGCCGGCGCCCAGCACTGGCCCCAATCACTCAGCACCATCAGCAGGTGTGAGCAGCGAAATTCTTTGCTCCTGTGCACCGCAGTCCTGCCTGGCACCTGCACCTGCTGCCGGCGCCCAGCACTGGCCCCAATCACTCAGCACCATCAGCAGGTGTGAGCAGTGGCTGCTGGCCCTGATCACCGCTCAGGGCTTCTTCACCTCCCCCTGCTTCTGAGGGATGGTTGGGCCCGGCAGCCGCCTCTTACACCCACTGCTGGTGACGGCCCCACTCACACCCGCTGCTGGCGCCCGGCACTGGTCCCAATCGCTTAGCGCCTTCAGTGGGTGTGAGTGGCGGCTGCTGGCCCTGATTGCCCCTGAGGGCTTCTCCACCTCCCCCTCCTCCTGAGGGGCAATCGGGGCAGCAGCTACCACTTGCACCTGTTGAAGGTGCCAGCCCTGCTCACATCTGCTGCTGGCGCCGGCCCCACTCGTGCCATCAGCACATGGGAGTGGTGGTGGCAGGAGCGGGGCTGCCAGCAGACAGGGGACCGGGGGCCATGGTGGGAGGGGCCAGAAGGGGATGCAGAGGATGGGCCAAGATGCGCCCCTGTGCCCACTGCAGCCTCACAGCCCACAGTTCCTTTCAAGGTGCATGAATTCGTGCACTGGTCCCCTAGTTTTGCTATAAAATAGTGTTTAAAAAATTCAAAATCACTATGATAGGAAACCAAAACCAGAATATTTCATTTTTGGCAATGGCATGGTTAGAAGATGCAAAGGGAAAATGTGAAAATGTTCTATAGCTCTGAATAATCTATAGTTATCTATAAAATTATACAATAAAGTGTTTCTTTTCTACAGGAAAAAAAAAGAAATAAGGTAGAACTGTCTAGTTGGAAAAAATTACTTCAGCCAATTTTCTTCTTTAAACAACTGATGCTTCTGCAGGATGACTTTCTGTAACCATTGCTGGCCATCCTACCATATATGACCTCAGGCAGCGAGGCCCGCTCACACAAATGGACAATCAGCAGCAGGCTGTCTGGAATACTAAGGGCTATGCTTCAGGGGTCATACTGAATTGATGTTATCTAGAAACCCATGGAATAAAAGGCAGTGTATTTTTAACCCACCATAACCTTTATTTTTGACTGAATATCATTTTTGAGTCTGTTTATAATGAGGAAAATCAGTAGAGTGAGCATATGCTAGATGGTTAATAAAAACTAATTAATTAATCATCTCATGTTAATTATATAAGAACCATTATTCTTTCGGTTTTCATTATTTGGAGTTCTGTGTCGCTGCAATAGCCTTTCTAAAAGAGATTATTTCATCGAGTTGGTTGGAATACCCTTGGCCTGTTTCTATTTACTTCATGGCTGGGTGTGTTTAGTCTTTTTTTTTTTTCTTCTTTCTTTCCTCCTTTTTTCTTATATAATCTTTAATAGATACCATGCTTTTTCCTTTCTTATTAAATTAATATTTTAACAAAAGTCCAGCTATTTATGCAAGATATAGATGGGACCAGGTCGCAATTTCTTATGGTTAAAAATGAAGCTCCCTGTGACTCAGCTTTGTGTGTGTATGCATGCATGTGTGTACATGTGTGCATGATGCATCTAAGTTTTAGTGTTCATGTATACATGTGTGCGTGTATATGTATGCATGCAAGTATGTGCCTGTGTATGTATGTGTGTGCATTATTTTAATCGTTATTTCTCCCCAACTAATAGAAGATAAGGGTTGTGTGCTGCTCACAGTCAGAAGCCTTTGTCCCCCTGATCTCGCTACAGAGGTCATTTGTTAAAGTCTCATCTAAAGTGCTTAGCATAATGTCTTAATGTCTGACACACGGTGAATTCTCAGAAAGTGCAGTTATTTGTTTGTTTGTCTGTGCAGTATCTCCTGTTCCTGAGTGGTGCTGATGGAAATTTCTGTGGCTCCCTCACATCAGATCCCACTTTTCTGAACAGAGAGCCCCCTCTCCGCCCTGAAATTGCAGCATCACATGAGAAAACTCAGGGCCTGCTGGCTCTCAGGGGCACCTCTCTCTGGGTCATTCAGTTTCCCAGTGATCTTCCCTGCATTCAATGCTCTTGCACGTGCTCCATTGTTCATAGTTATAGTATAAGCTTCATGGAACATGGGGTTTGCTGTTTGACTTTTGTTCTTCTTATTCTCTGGGGATAACATTATGCAGGAGAAAAAACACACAGATGTCTTTATTCTGCTGTCTTAAAGTGGAGACAGCATCTTGTTTTGTTTTTAAGAGATAAAAAAAGACCAGCTATTATAGGACATTAATTTATTCATATATCATGCGACAAAAGTTGACTTTGTGTTTATGTTGGTAACTTCGCTCAGTGTTAGGCATGCAAAAATAAACAAGACTCTAAATAATCAAAAGCAGGAACCAGAGGAGATGGTCTAGCTTCAGGGATCTGTCAGGGTTCACTGAGAGAGCCCAGAAAAGACCGGTGAACATCTTGGTTCAAACTGTGAAAAAAGAAGCAATCAAATTACCAACCACAATGAGGTTGACTGAATAAATGATGATACTAAAAAAAAGCAGGGACTTGGACAGATACTTGTTCATAGTAGCATTGTTCACAACAGCAAAAATGTGGAAACAACTCACGTGTCTATCGTAGATGAATGAATAAACAAAATGTATAAACACATGATGGCATAGTAATGAGCCTTACAAAGAGAGGGAACTATAACATACACTACAACATGGATGAACCTGGAAGACATAGAGAAAGTAGAGCGGTGGTTGCCAGGGCTGGGAGTTGGGGAGAGTGAAGAGTTATAGTTTCATGGGGGAAGAGTTCAGTTTGAGGTGAGGGAAACGTCTGAATGGTGCTGACAACAATGCGAAGGGGCTAACACCACTGAGGTACAATTAAACATGACTGAGGTGGTAAATGTTATGTTATGTGTATTATCAGAATTAAAAATAAGTGAATAAGCCCTAGTCTATTTGGCTCAGTGGATAAAGCCTTGATTGGTCAGGGCATGTGCAGGAGGCAACCAACTGATGCGTTTCTCTCATATCGATATTTCTCTCTGTCTTTCCCTCTCTCTTCCATTCTCTCTAAAAATCAATGAAAAAATATCCTCGGGTGAGAATTGAAAAAAAAAAAAAGTTAGTGAATAAGACACAGCCCCAGTTCCCTGGGAGGAGGCTCCTGCTGTCCCACGGGCTGTGTGGTTCTGATGTCAGTTATCCTTTTGCAGCCCCGGGTCCTCCTTCACCAAAACAAAGGTGGGACTGCATGCCCGAGTTCTTTGCTATTTTATGATGTTATGACCTTCTTTATACTGTACCCCCAGGAAGACTGTAAATATAACAAAGTTGTTAGCACAAAACCCAGGATGTCCCACATGCAGTTCCCCTGCAGGTGTGGACAGCCCTGTCCACAGATGCAAACTGAAAGGGAAAGCAAAGGGGGTTGGGAATCCATGTGGCAAGCAGGCCAGGGGCGTCTGCTGTGCTTCACGGACCCGGAGCCCAGAGACCAGGGCCAGCCTCCGGCTTTGACCTCAGCAATAGCAGGGCCCTGCCAAAACGAGGGGACCCACATTTTGATGTGGCCAGCTCTGGATAGGCCTTAACTCACAGCGATGAAGGTCATGTTAGTGTTGCTTCATTTTCAGAGAAATCCAGCCCTTGGCTTTGCTATGAGGACAGCTGAGCAGGGCTTTGAAATACCCCGGAGGACAGCGCCCCAGGAACCCATAAACATGTCAGAGGGAGACAGCTGAAACCCTGCTTTATGACGCCAGAACCCGCAGCCCAGCGCTGGGATGAAGGATGAGTCTGGGGAGTTGGTTTAAAATGACCAAACTCAGCCTAATTTACATCCCTTTTTGGCCTCTGCACTTGGCTGTTCATTAGATTTTAATTCTGTTCCACTTACCCCTCCCCAAATGTCTCTTCTCTCTGATCACATGTAGGTTTTTACAAGCATTTTTGAGAAGAAAAAGGAGAGGTTAGGTGGCCCACGTCGGCTTGGCTCTGCTGGAGATGGCCATGACTCACTGAAATTTAAAATGAAGTTAATCATCTGGAAAGTGAAGGAAGTAAAAAGTACAGCCCCAAGGCAGTATCTCTTAACTGTCCACTTAGGCGCCATGTGTACTCTGGGGAGCCCCTCCATTCCATCTGTGCTCTGATGTGCAGGACTGAAAGGTTGGGGCAATAGAGGAACCCCCGGCCCAGCCACCTCCCACCGCCCAGGCCCCAGGCCCACCAGCATTCAGAATCTCCTCCCTCGGTTTCTCACTCTGCCTCCAACAATCTGCGTGGACGCCGAGGTATCTGAGAGGTCTCACAGCCTCAGTTTTCCCAGTTGGTAAAGTGGGAAGCATTCACAGAGACGCTATGTGTTGGTGTTTGTGCAGGTTAAATGCAGTGTCACACAAAAGACCCCAGCGAGACCATAAATGCTGCACTCAGCAAGGCTCTCAAAGGGCACCACAGCTTTTCATTAAGGCAAAGCATGGTTGTCCCCTGGGAGGCACATGTTCTCATACTTCCTGTGTCAAACTCCTCAACTAGCCTTCAGGATATAGACTCTGTCCTCAACTTACCTTTTTGACCTCTTCTCCTACACCTTGGCCATCCCATTCTCTGACACCGCAGTGGGATACTGCTCTCAAAAGTTCCGCAAATTTATGGAGCTAAGAGACTGTTCATTGGTGGCACCATGCCTCAAATAGGCATGTAAATGTTTACCAATTTTTTCATCTGATTGAAGAAGCAGTGTTCTCAATTTTATTCTCATATACCAAACTCATATCTAGGTGTCTTTGGACTGTGGCACAGGGGTCCAAAATATTTTTTATAATGATATAATCGCCGCAGGAATTTGTGGGGCTGGGGTGTGTACCCCTCATCATAAGCAATGCTGAGGATTTTTTTTATATTTAGTGCTTAAGGCAAGCTTGAACTACAACTTAATGGGACCAAAAATATCTCTATTTTATGTTATTAAAGGTAATCTTCTTTAATTGACACAATCAGAAGAAAATAATATACTCTGGAGGCCAAAAAGTGGCGTATCTGAGATCAAAGGTTTTTCCTGGTGACTCTGTTTGATTATCTTTTAAAAACATGCATCATAAGAGTTTCTAGCCCAGCGTGTATGGCTCAGTTGCTTGAGTGTCATCCTGTGCACTGAAAGGTTGCTGGCTCCATTCCCAGTCAGGGCATATACCTAGGATGCGACTGAAGGCATTCGTTCAATGTTTCTATCTTCTCTCTCTCTCTCTCTCTCTCTCTCTCTCTCTCTCTCTCTCTCTCCCTGTCTCTAAGCATGTCCTTGGGTGAGGAATTTTTTTTAAAAAAGAGTTTCTAGAATATACTCATTTGATTCTCAACTTTATTTAACTTATGTAATACTGATTCTGACTTTTAAATCACAAGACAATTGGGGTGTCCATTTATAATGTTGGCAATCCAGTGAGAAAACTCTATGTAGACTGTATATTTTCTTAATGTGTTTTGAATAGAATTATTTCTAGAAGGGTAATTACTTGTTTATAAACAGCTTTATTGAGACCAGAGTCCTCCACTCCCTCCATGACACCCATACATGTGTGCATTAAAGAAGAGGAAACAGGAGAAACCAAGATGGCGGCATAGGTAAACAACTGAAATTGCTGCCTTGCACAACCACTTCAAAAATACAACTAAAAGACAAAACAGACATCATCCAGAACCACAGGAAGGCTGGCTGAGTGGAAATTCTACAACTAGAAGGAAAGAGAAAAGCACACTGAGACTCAGAGGAGGTGTGGAAGTAAAGTGCAGAGGTACGGAGACGTGCGTGAAAGGGCTGGCAACTGAGGACACCGTTGTCTTTTTCATGTTGATTCCAGACCCTGCCCCACCCAAGCTGTGTGCAGAGGCTTTTGCATATGAATGGCCTGGCCCTTTGCAATCTAAAATTACCTAACAACATGCAGCTGGGTCAGAGAGACCCAGAACATCCAAAAGAAGGCCCAAAGCCCCACAGCAGCTTGCATTG
>NW_005361351.1:2745593-2767801 GCF_000412655.1 Myotis brandtii
TATAAGCATAACCAATGGACACAAGACACTGGGGGTTAGGGGAGGCCAGGGGAAGGTCAAGGGGGGAAAAAAAGGAGACATAATTAATACTCTTTGTAATACTTTAAGCAATAAAACAAAATTAAAGAAAGAAAGAAAGAAAGAAAGAAAGAAAGAAAGAAAGAAAGAAAGAAAGAAGAGGAAGCATGGATAGAGTTGTCACTTTGCATGTCACATGGAAGATCTGTCGAGTGAGACCTCTCCATCATCTCCACCAGCCTTTCAGAGAACCTGAACTGCCCTTGCTGGGTAAAGTGGGTGCAAAAGAGGCCCTTGTCAAAATAAATGTTACTGCGTGCTTGGTGTGGGCCCAGCCTGTAGAGCACCCAGTAGCTAATTATATCACTACTAGAGGACCAATGCACAAAATTTGTGCAAGGGGCTCAGCCCTCACAGCCCCGACTTCCTCGGGAAGGTCGTCCGGAAGGTCGTCTGGATGGTCGTTCTGCTGTTCGGCTGTTTGGTCGATTTGCATATTATGCTTTTATTATTATAGAAAATCACACTTGAACTGAAGCTCACATTTCCATGGATGGATGTCTCAGAGTAGCCTTCTGTCATCCACAAGAGAACAGAGCTGGGCCGAGTGAAGAAGTATTGTGGGCCTGGGCATGGCTGGGAAGGGCAGCAGGACATAATCGGATGCTTGAAGGGTGCAGTTGCCCAGAAAACAAACGAATTGATGAATATGTTCACCAAGGTTGTCCCATACCTGCAAGCAATTGAGAGCAACGCTGTTAATTCTAAAAGAAAATGTCCAGGATTTTGAGGAAGCTTCAAAGGTTTGAAGCTTTGAGGTTCAGCCTCATGTTCAACCAGTTTGACATGTTGCAGGGGCCTCGTTCATGGTTTTATTGTGTGTTGTTGACAGAACTGGCCTGATGAGACCACATGGAAGGTTTTGCTAGAACGCAGAGACCTGATCTCAACTTGAGAATTCGGTCCTGTTAACCGGGGCACTATGAACACGGAGGAGGTGAGCCTTGCCTTCAGAAGCGATGCCTAACCTTGACCATAAGGCCTGACAGTGTTTTCTGTTGCGGGCTGACCTGAGAGCTGCATTTTATGGTGAATCCTGAAGCTGAATGGTGCCCCCATAGCAAACAGTCAACAATGTGAAGGATGTACAGCATCAAGGGGCAGAAGTGGATACAGAGCAACCCACCTTCTTACTCTCACATGAGGCCCGGTGTGTCGCTGTCTGGAGAATGTGACCAAGGTGTTCAAAGCAAAACACAGGGTGGGAGCTGTGTAATCCCATGTGCAGTACGTGGTGTCAAGAACCGGCTTCTATAGCTGTGTATGATTCACATGGAGGTCACGTAGCTGTGGTTTCCTGGTTGATTTGGAATCTATTAAACACTTCTTTCAATGCCCTCATTTACCTTTGGCTTGGATACTCCTGTTTTCTTTCAAAGGAATTTTAATATGCCCTCTTCTGCTTTAATGATATTTCCATTAGACATCCAGACTCGAAAGCGCTGACAAGCCAATCAGCCTCTGTCTTCGGGAGGAATGACTGGGCACCTCCCTGCACTGGGATTCCAGTGAAGGGGTCCACTTGGGCAAAGCGCTCATCCTCTTCCACTGGGGACATGCCCGGGGTCCTTGGGACAGCTCTTCACTGCCCTGTGCAGGAAGGCAGCAGGGTTTCCAAAACTGAGGAGGAAGCAGTTCTAACAGAGCACCTTTCCAGATCTCAGCAACCGGAGGCTAGGACACCACTCAGCTGCTGCCATGCTAGTTATCTCTGCTAGGGTCCTGGTGAGTCCCGAGAGCACTGATTTTTAACAAATATATGTTTAGTGATTTCAGAGAGAGAGACAGAAACATCAATGATGAGAGAGAACCATCGATTGGCTGGTGCCTGCATGCCCCACAGTGGAGACTGAGCCACCACCCAGGCATGTGCCATGACTGGGAATCGAACCACAACCACTGAGCCACTCTGGCCGGGCCTGAGAGCACTGATTTTTGACTGTGATTAAAGCTATTTGGCCTTTTTTTAAAAAAAGAAAAATGTAAATATAAACACATGCGGCTAACTTTAGGAAGTTCAAAGTCCACTGAAGTTTGAATGGTTTTTAAAATTTCCATGTTGAAATAAATTGAGTAAATAAATTCCAAACCCCTACAAAACTTAAGGAAAATTTTTGCTCAATAGATTTTTGTGGATTACAATAAACAGTTAGCTGGTTGCTACCCACTAATTAACCCTCATTTCCACCGTTGCCTGGGAGGTGTTAGAACCACCTGCTGTGGAGAATTACAGCCGTGAGCCATGCACAGCTATTGAAACATGGCGGTGGCTGTACGCTGGAGACTGTACGCTCTGCTGGCCGCAATCATTGCACGGGGGGCAGGAGCAGGTGGGCATCCCAGGGAAAGTGCCCCCGGGGCTGCCAGCTACTGCGCAGCTCCTGTCTGAGTGTGCAGGGATCCTGGAAGAATTTGTTCTGCTTTCTGCTGCTGAATCTTCTTCGTGACCACAGAGTGTTAGGTCTTCTATTTACGTCCTTAAGATACCCTCAGGTTGGGAGACAAGATTGTGGGCGGAAAACTGAATCATTAACCAGCTGGGGTTTCAAAGCATTTTCTAACCTAAGAAAGAAGCTATAAAAATAATATTCTAGCACAATGTTTACTTACTTGGATCCTTATGGCGATTAGGACTTTGCATGTTTTTAAGAAAGGTGTTTAATTCTGCAGCTTCAGTTAGCAAAATATTTGTTTTTAATAAAACTGAACACACTACATCTATTTCAGCATCTGGGTGTTTTTTTTGTTTTTTTTTTTTTTGCTGTGTTTGGTTTCTTCATGTTAAAAATATTTGTTTTTAATAAAACTGAACAAACTACATCTATTTCAGCATCTGGGTGTTTTGTTTTTTTTTGCTGTGTTTGGTTTCTTCGTGTTCTTTTTGTGGCCTGGCAGAGTAGATAAAATCATCTCTTAGCAGAGAGAAAATTGGACAGATAATCAGCTGACTTCCTGGAGGTTTTGTCAAGGGACTGGCCTGGCCTCTGAGGATGGCCTTCCTCATTCATCACGTTAATCATGCCTGACGATCGTATTACCCCCCCCCCCGGTTGTATCTTCTCGAGGTCTGTACTGCAGTCAAGATTCCCAGCTACCCCATTATTATTATTACCTGAGAGAAACATCCTCATTCCTGTACTTAGTGTGGAAAGCTGGTGAATGTCACTTTCCAAAAAGGGAGAAACCGAAGAGATATTCAGCTCTTGTATCTTTTTGTTTCACAAGCTTTTTGGTGGCCATTCCATGAAATGAAGTCTACCCAGAGGACAGGAGTTCAAGAAAAAAAAACCCCACAACCTTCTGAGAAGCAGCTGAAGAGCCTTTGGACACTCGCAGACAATGATGTGTTACTGATGGGAAATGGTGACAAAGGTGAGCCTGGGTGACACACATTCAGACTCTGGTGCAGCTCAGCTCTCTGTTCTCAGATAGTCACTCGGGCTGTTTACCCGGAGTCCTCGGAAGAGCAAACATTATTGCATTTCAGATTTCATGGAAAACATTTTCAAAAATAATATGTAGGTTCACCTGTGCTTCCCCATCAGATATTTTAACTGCACTCGCTTGACAGTTTGTCCTGTGGCAGCCGAATGAGGACCACAGTGAGGACTGTGCTCAGGCCTGGGGCAGCCTGGGGAAGGCAGTGTGCTGTGCAGTCACTGCTCTGCCGTGGTCTCCACAGGTCGCCTGTGGAACAGGATTGGTGTGGTCCCTGTGGACGGGTGGCTAGCTCTGCTGTCACTGCTGGAATAAGCAATCAGCATAGCTAGGAAGTTCATTACCATCAGTGCTTTTTGTAGGAGTCTCAGCCTTGAGACTTTCTCCAAGTCAATCACAACCTTCTCTGGCCTCCCAAGCACTTCGCACACCTCTCTAATGTGGCCTCAGTCAGATTCTCAGTTACCATCTCATTTTACAAAGCCCTCCCCCTTCCCTGCTGGAAGGAAAGCTCCTGTACACCAGGAACTGGCTTATTTACGTCTGTATTTCCTGCATGTGTTTGTGTACTGATCTCCTCTTATGAGGACACTAGTCCTGTGGGATCAGGGCCCTAACTTATGACTTCATTTTACCTTAGTCACTTCCTTAAAGGCCTCATCTCTTAGTGCAGCCACATTGGGGGTTAGGGCTTCAACATATGAATTTTCAGGGGAAGGGGGGATGCAATTCAGCCCATAACACAACCCTTCATTGTTCACCAGTGCCTTAGGCTGAATGCTTGTGTCCTTACAAAATCCATGTATTGAAGCCCTAACCCCAAATTGATGGTGTTAGGAGGTGGTGGCCTTTGTCAGGTGATGAGGTCCTGAAGGTGGAGCTCCCATGATGGGGTTAGTGTCCTTCTAAGAAGAGACACCAGTGCTCTCTTTCTTTTCCAGGTGAGGACATGGCAAGAAGGCTGCCATCTGTAGACCAGGAAATGGGTCCTCATCAAGAACCTGGCCCTTCTGGCACCCTGAGCCTGGACTGCAGCCTCCAGAACTGTGAGTAGTAAATGTCTGTTGTTTAATGCACCCCCTCCCCGCTTCATGGGAGGTATTTTGTTATAAACTGACTGAGACCACCAACCACCTCAAAGGTAATGATTTACATGATAAACCAGTCTTCTTGGAGCCCAGCTTGGCCCTCAGCTTTTCAACTGAAAAACTGGTTATTCCATTCCCATGTAGCAAAGAGGCAACTGTACTTTAGATCACATTTACATGCCAAAGAATAAGCAGGGAAATGTGATAACAAATGAACTAACAAAAACTCACAGACACTGAATTCAGTAGGGTGGTTACCAGAGGGAAAAGGGTAGTCAAGGGTAAAGGGGGCTGGAAGATTATTTGACTTTGGGTGATGGGCACATAATGCAATATGCAGATCATGTATCATAGAAATGTATACTTGAAACCTATATAATCATATTAATCGAAATCTATATAATTCCAATAAATTTAATTTAAAAAATAAGAAGAAGAAAATAAAGCTTGATTTATATCAATAGCCCACAGATATCCAGTTGACTGGATTTTCACATTCTCAAATAAATATTTGATTGCACACACAGTGGGAACTGTAGTTCTAAGTATCCTTGGGGAATTGTGACAACTGGAGGCAACTTTATGAGGCCTTTTAACCTGCACCCGGTTTAGAGTCTGTGTCAAATAATCAAACAATTGAAAGGACAGAGGGATTTGCCCCAGTCGTGATGACGGGAAAATGAGCTCATTCTGAAGGCCCTCTACTCCCTTCCTAACTCCAGTGACCCCTAACACAGATCTTTGTCCCTGATAAGCCTTGGGAGTCATCATGACTCAACTCTAAGAAATCCCCAAACAGGAGAATGCCTCTGAAATCACCTCACTTTTGAGAAGGTCCTAGGGGAAATCCTGAGCCACAGTTGCTTCCAGCCTTCCTAGAAACATCTCCTCCCACTATTTCCTGGAAGATTAATGAAGAATTAACCTTCATCCTGAAGGAGGACCCGGCACAAGTTAGTCTTCTTAGGATCACAGAAGTCCCACCTGAGATTTTTCCCAGCATCTCCCTGCTGGCACCCTGGACAGCAGCCAGTTAGCTGGGCCTCTGCTGCCACCTAGTGTCCTTTTCCTGAAAAGCCTAGGGACACCTGTTGGAGGCCTTGAGGTGCAAGACCTATCAGAGCTACTGGATTCTCAGGGAGTTAGGGGTTGGGGGGCAACTTGCTAGGGCGTCCTCAGGAAATATGGGACTAAAACAAACCACTGCGCCTTCAACCTCTGGTTCTATCTTTTCCCACACTTTTCTTTCTTGGTGAAAGCCCAGATGAAACGAACAACAAAATAGCAGAGCAGGGCCAGGGCTTAGAGTGGCAATATCTCCAGGGTGTCCAGGGATGCACTGCAGGTCAGGAAAGTCCTGACAAAAGTGAAGGAGTCAGGCATGGCTGTCTGGGAAAAGATTATTCTGGGCCAAGTGTGCTTGGCAATTATGTTGACCTACCTATAAAGTTATTTTGAAGACTCTAGGCTGTCACCAAAAAGTCAGAATGCAGGTGGTGGCTTTCAGGTGTCAGTCAGATGACCAAAACCAAGAGCTAATGAGATAAAGATCCGAGGCCCAGAAAACAAGCTCCTCCACATGCAAAGGACATTTCTCTACCTCTCTACTCTCATCTCTCCGGCTCCCCCTCATGCTTCATGGGATACAAAGCTGCCAGGGTGGTGAGAGGGAGCACTGCACATTCACACCTGTTCTGTTCCCCAGGACACACCAGGGACCTTGAGAACTTGAGTAAAGGACGAGAAGGGGTAGCATTTCCAAGAAAAAAATTGTTTGTTCAAAATTTCAGCAACAAAGTAGTCAGAAAATCAACAAATTGATTTTGACTTTGAATCCCCAGGAGTTTGGGCTGCCTTTAAAAGAAATTGGCTTGCCCTGGCCAGTGTGGTTCAGTTCGTTGGAGTGTCATCCCATGTAGCAAAGGGTTGAGGATTCAATTCCCATTCAGGGCACACACCCAAGTTGCAGGTTCGATATCATTCCCATTCAGGGCACACACCTAAGTTGCAGGTTCGATATCTGGTGGGTTCGATATCTGGTCGGGGCACGTACAGGAGGCAACTGATCAATGTTTCTCTCACATCAATGTTTCTCTTTCTCCCTCTTCCTTCCTCTCATTCTAAAATCAATATAAACATATCCTCAGGAGAGGGTTTTAAAAAAGAAACTGGCTTAAAACAGTAAAACTGTAAAAACCATGAATAGAAGCTGCTCAGGCCCCAGCTAAATGCAAGTTTGCAAAGAACGTCCTCGAGGAAGCTTCACTGAGGGAGCCAGAGGCCGTTCTCTTCCCCAGAGTGAAGAATGAAGTATCTTTTGTTAGAGTCTCCCCAAAACAGTACTAGAAAAATGAGTTTCTACTGACTTGGCTTGAGTCATTGTTGGTTCCTGCCGCAGGAGGGGTGAACTGCTCTGGCCGCCAAGCCTAGGTGTGGGGACAGACAACCTCTATCTCAGTGGTTCTCAACCTTCCTAATGTCGCGACCCTTTAACACAGTTCTTCATGTTGTGGTGACCCCCAACCATAAAATTATTTTCGTTGCTACTTCATAACTGTAATTTTGCTACTGTTATGAATCGTAATGTAAATATCTGATATGCAGGATGTATTTTCATTGTTACAAATTGAACATAATTAAAGCATAGTGATTAATCACAAAAACAATATGTAATTATATATGTGTTTTCTGATGGTCTTAGGCGACCCATGTGAAAGGGTCGTTTGACCCCCAAAGGGGTCTCGACCCACAGGTTGAGAACCACTGCTCTATCTACATCATGAGTGGGGAAGATGCATCCTGGGAGGGACAGGAGTGCCGGAAACCAATTCCAGCATGACAGCAGGGCTGAATCAGGGAATGGCTGATGGCATTTCCCCAAACCTGAAAAGGGATTGATAGTTTGCTGCCAGACAGCTCAGGGCATCTTAATCTACATGTTATTGCTTCCTACTGGCCAAACACCTGAACAGCCGTAGGCTAATTCCCCCATTCTGACAATGCTTGTGTATACCCTTTGAAGTATATATCTCTGCCTTGCCTCAGGATAAATTGTGTTAATAAAAAGCATGGGGTCCTGAGACGAGGAGAACTTAGAATTTAGAACTTATATCTTAGTTTCCTTTAAGCTAAGCTCCTCTGACCCCCAAATGCCTTTCACAATTATATTTCGTCTCTGGACTCCTATTTAACCTACGCACAGCCTTCTCCGGATTTCCTGAACCCTTCTAGATGCTGGAACAAGAACCCTGGCACAGGAGCAAGTGGGTTCTCCCTTCAGACCTCAGGTCCAGGTTTCTCCGTCATGAAACACGGGCTCTGCATGTTTAGTTTATTAACTATTGGAGAAGGTCAAACAAGAAAGCTCAACACAGGTTCCAGCCCCACTGTCACTTTTCATTTATTTGAAGGGACAACTGCTTTGTTTCACTCACCCTTTTTAAAAAGCCAACCAGCCTGGCCGGTGTGGCTCAGTGGTTGAGTATCTACCTATGAACCAGGAGATCACGGTTCGATTCCTGGGCAGGGCACATGCCCGGGTTGCCAGCTCAATTCCCAGTAGGGAGTGTGCAGGAGGCAGCCAATCAATGATTCTCTCTCATCGTTGCTGTTTCTATCTTCTCTCCCTCTCACTTTCTTTCTGAAATTAATAAAAATATATTGAAAAATAAAATCCCAACCAAGCACCATGATGTGGTTGTAAGTTTGAAGAGCTGTCATGAAAGCAATTTCAGTAAAAATAAATAAACCACCTAAAGGATAGATTTACTCAAAGCAGAATCCTTGCCAAGGACAATGTGGACATTAAAGGGAAAGGTGCCATCTAGTGGCTGTATCCATTCACATTGTTGCTGAAAATCAAATTAGAGGATTTGGGAAAACAGCTCTCTTGGGAAGGGGATCATTTTATCAGTGAAAGGAATAAAATGACTGAAGAGTAGGCATTATTTTGCACCTTTAAGAAAATTTGAGATGTAACTGAGAACAATGAGAAAATTCACTGATGTAATAGTTCTACAGAAACTATTGTTATTCATTTCATTGTGTCTATGATAAATTAAACTCTGTCCCTGGCTTACTATCAATGGCTGAAATTTCTAATATATGACTGGAAAAGTCTCCAACTACTACATTTAACTGATTCTATAGGCATGTTTCTCATTCATATTCATTTGACCCAATAATGCCACCACTGGTTTGACTTGGACAGCTAACCAAGTGAATAAGTCTTAGTAATATAATATTCCTTGGAGAGGGCAATTTCCCAACATTTATCTACCATGTTATACCATTTTAAATGATATCATCATAAAAAATAAGGTTAAAATCAACCAAAATAAGAAATACATATATTTTAGGATGACATATAGATGTGATAAAAATTTGTGAAAAGTAATGCAAGGGAATAGTTTTCCTGGGTCATGGAATGAGGGAATATTATCAGGGAACAAAATTATTATTTTCAGGATTTTAAAATAATACAGAATACACAAATAATAATGTATGAAATATATTTGTACAATATATCCACCAAGTCTGTTTCTCAACAGAATTTGTGTTGTGTCTGATGGTAAACCAGATTAAAGCAGCTTCAGGAGAGATGGAGGTCAGAGGGATGCATGGCTCATTTCCTGCTAAAGGTTTCAAAGGTAAGAATAGTGCTTGTTTTTAAGTTGGGGTTCTCCCCCAGTCTAATCATGGCTGCACAATAAATTCCTAGAATAACAGAATGGTAGAACAGAAAGGGACCTTAGAAGCCTGTATGAATCTCTTAATTTTTCAGAAAAGGAATTGAAGCCCAGAGAGGGCATGTGCATTTCCTAAAGCCACACAGCTTGGCAGAAGCAGGGCATGGGATTGAACCAGGTGCCTGGTGCTTGTGGAAGCACACTGTGCTGCCCCTGACAACAACAACTCAATATTGGAATTATGTCATAGACCTTGTTTTGTACCTTGTCAACATTCAATTGACACTTAGAAAATGCTTGCCAAAAACCTGAGAGAGAAGAGTTTACCTGTGAAATCACAAACCACACACATGCTGTTCATGGAACAGCTTAGTTTTTAGGGAACTGAGAGAAATTTATGGTTCACAGAGTACTTTTCCATATTAAATGTTTTGCTAAAATATTTCAAATTATACATCTATTAGTGTTAGATTGCCTATATTAGATTTTATATAAACTGTTGTTTATCAACTATCCCATGGGATGTATAAACATTCAGCATTGAAATGTGACAAAATATCTCTTCATAAAAGAGACAGTATATCATAGTCAATATTCATGGAAAATAAAGTGATACTGAATGTAAGGAACCAGATAATATATGATCATCATCCATATAGACCTACCATCTATGTTTTTATAAAACACTAGAGGCCTGGTGCACAAAATTCATGCGGGGGGGGGGTGGTGCACCCTCAGCTGGCCTGCACCCTCTCTAATCTGGGACCCCTCAGGGAATGTCCGACTGCCTAAACTGGCAGTCGGACATCCCTCTCACAATCTGGGACTGCTGGTTCCTAACCACTCACCTGCCTGCCTGCCTGATTGCCTCTAACTGCTTCTGCCTGCCAGCCTGATTGCCCCCTAACCACTCCCCTACCGGCCTGATTGATGCCTAACTGCAACCCTGCTGGCCCAATCACCCCCAACTGCCCTCCCCTGCCGCGACCCGCCTCCTCCGCTGAGATGCCGGGACCGGCCTCCTCTGTGCCACGCAGAACTGCGGGACCCCCAGGCCTCACTGTGTGGAGTGGCCGCCAGGGCCCGCCTCTGCTGTGCATGTGGCCATCTTGTGAGGACGTGAGGGCGTGATGCCACCTAGGCTTTTATTAGTATAGATTAGGCTAAACATTTATTATTAGAGGTATATAAAAATTTAATAAAGGAGAAAGAATTAATGATTTGCATTGCCTTTATTTTGAAAAAACTGCAACACTTTCATCCAAAATGAAGATAGCTCCTTTTGCCCTTGACTGACTCAGTGCCGACTTTGATAGTTGGTTCAGTTTGTTTATGTTGATCAAAAGGATTAGAGTTACTCCCATTGGACCAAGTGAGGAGGGGTCCATTGTGAGCATGTGTGAGAGGCAATAAAGAAATTGAAACTCAGAGACATTTTTTAAAAAATCATACAAGGGCCAGAGTGCATGAAAGTCAGTTGTGTTATAGTTCAAGGAGGGACCCAGGTCTCAACTCTGTATTAATAGAATTCAGCTCCTCAGTATATTCTGACACACTTTTTCTTACTTCCTGCTAGCTTAGACTTAGGTTTTCAATATAATTATTGGGAGAAGGCTTCTGCTAGGCTCGCTTAATAACTACCAATTAATAACCTTTGGGTGGAGCCTTTAGCATCAAATCCTGTCACAGACCTGAGGCCACCTGTGAAGGGACAACCATTGGTTCAGAGGTCCATTTCTAAGTCAGAGACCAGACCTACTGAATGAAAATAAATCAAAATTGTTAAATCCAGTCTCATTACACATACGACTGATCACAGACAAGCAATGGAATCCTAATCAGGTTTTCCAAGATCTATAAACCTATGGCATACTGATTTAGAGGCTGTTTTTACAATGCAATCAAGGAATTCTGTTGGAGTTTATTTAGAAGATCCAGGGTAATTAATTTGATAACAATTAGTTGGTCCAAATCATTTGTAATGACAACCAAGATAGCTCAACAGGTTCATCAAAAACACACATAATTTCTCTGAATATTGGTTTTCATATTCCTCTTTATCCTATATAGTAAAAGGGTAATATGCAAATTGACACTAACAGCAGAACGACTGGGAATGACTGGTCACTATGACACACACTGACCACCAGGGGGCAGATGCTCAATACAGGAGCTGCCCCCTGCACTCCCACATGGAGGAGCTCTGCTCAGCAACAAGCCAGGCTGATGGCTGCCAGGACAGCAGTGGTGGTGGGAGCCTCTCCTGCCTCCTCAGCAGCGCTAAGGATGTCCGACTGCAGCTTAGGCATGCTCCCTGCTGGCAAGTAGACATCCCCCAAGGGCTCCCAGGCTGCCAGAGGGATGTCTGACTGCCAGCTTAGGCCCTCTCCGGAAGCGGGCCTAAGGCAGCAAGTGGACATCCCCCGAGGGGTCTCAGACTGCAAGAGGGCACAGGCCTTTTTGAGGGCCCCCCGAGTGCACAAATTTTTGTGCACCAAGCCTCTAGTTATAGTATAAGAATTTGAATATCCATGATCTCTTTTAAAAGCCAGACTCCATTTAAATCATTTATATAAAATTGATTTTGAAAAAGAGAAAAACCTGAGGTATATCAAGTCAATGGTTAGATAATCTAATACAAATGAATAAATAAATACACAGCAATGAGCATGGAGACCCATTTAGTGGAGATCATTACATGGGCTACATATGTATTCCTAGTGGGAAGCAATTTATTGAATCTGGGTAATTTTCTAAATACACCCTCTGTATGCTAACATCATCACCAAAGCAGCAGAAAATAATTCCAAAGCCTTGGTAAAGAACCTCATGGAGTGGACACCCTTTAGAGAACCGAAAATACTAGAAGAAGGGATGATCACAAAAGACTCTGAGCAGGGTAACAAATAAAACATTATTATGAGAGCTATTTGTGGGGCACTTTGGTAAGCACTTCAGACACATTACTCCTTTCCTTTTAGCAAAATTAGTTGGGGTGAGTTCTATGATCATTAGCCCTGCTCATTTTACAAAGGAGAGCAGGTTTTGATAAGAGGTTTAAAGGGCTAACTATACGTCCTGGGAAGGCTGCAGTAATTTATTCCTTTGGGTTAATTAAAACTACCTCTAAAATATACATTTTAAATGTAAATATTTCCAAGGAAAGAAACTTTTTTATCATTTATCAAAAATATGAAGAAACAACTGATTATAAATGGCTGTGTCTGTGTATATGTATTTTACAGTGATTTCTTTACTAACCAGTAGAACCTGTAAGAAATCTGTTTGGAGCAAGTTAGATTATTAGAGTAACAATCCTAATATATAAAAAGCCAGGGGCCGTCACGACCTAAATGACCAGATAGATGACCAAACAGCAGGCTCCATTGATCAGGGCATGGCTAATGGGGGAACCGGGGCCCCTCAGGCTCTGATGAATCCATAGCAGCAGCAACTGATGAGCAGGTGGAAGGCAGACCGCTTGGTCCCTCCCCTGGCCCGCAGGCTCCCATTGATCAGGGGATGGCTAACGGGGAAACTGGGGTCCCTCAGGCTCTAATGAATCCATGGCAGCAGCGACTGGTGAGCAGGCGGGCGGAAGGCAGACCACTTGGTCCCTCCTCCCAGCCCTCAGACTCCAATCAATCAGTGGTGGAGATAGGGCAGAACTGGGGACTGGCCCCCTTAGTAGTCCTGCAGGTTCAATCTCCAGAGGACAGGCCAGGCACCAATAGACCAGCGCCGCTGGCATGATCCCGACAGCGCTGCCGACCTCCTGGAATTTGGCCTTGGGCACTGTGACTGCTTCCCCTCCCTAGATGCTCCACAAGGAAGAAAAGATACCGCCAGCAGCCCCAGGGGTGACCAGTGGTGACTGCTCTCCCTGTGCTTCCTCTAGGTCACTCGAGCTGGGCCCCCGCCCGCCCCGCTCCAGATGAAGTGTGAGCACTGCACATGGAAAGAATGTAGTAAAAAACCAACAACAACAAAAAACGATGACCAAGAGAATGCTGCAGTCAACGTCCGGAGTCCGGCTCAGGAGAACGGAGAGAAGGGAGAATTCCATAAGTTGGCCGATGCCAAGATATTTCTGAGTGACTGCCTGGTGTGTGACAGTTGTGTGACCGCAGAGGAAGGAGTCCAAGTTTCTCAACAGAACACCAAGGACTTCTTCCGTGTTCTGAACCTTAATAAGAAATGTGATACCTCATAGCACAAGGTGCTGGCAGTGTCCATGTGTCCTTAGTCTCTGCTTTATTTTGCTGCTAAATTCAGCCTCAGTGACACTGATGCATCCAGAAGGATCTGCAGCTTCCTCAAAAGCCTTGGGGTGAACTATCTTTCACATAAAGATAGCTGTGGACTTCAGTATCCTGGAGAGTCAGAAGGAATTTGTGCGTCAGTACTGCCAGCACCATGAGGAAGAGCCCGGCTACTCATGCTGACCTCCACCTGTCCTGGCTGGGTCCGATATGCAGAACACGTGCTGGGTCACCCCATCACCTCCCACCTCTGCAGGCCAAGTCTCCCCAGCAGATCATGGGCTGTCTGGTGAAGGATTACTTCGCCAGCCAGCAGAACCTGTCCCCAGACAAGATTTTCCACGTCATTGTGGCCCCGTGTTATGACAAGAAACTGGAGGCCCTTTGAGAAGATGTTCCCACAGCTTTACATAGTTCCCAGGGGCTGACTGCGTGTTAACCTCAGGTGAAATTGTCCAGATAATGGAGCAGAGTGACCTCGCCTCGAATGACGCCACCGTGGACACTCTGTTTGGAGACATGAAGGAGAAGGAGGTGAGGCTCCACGAGGGTGCCAGCTCCAACGGGTACCTGGCGCACATCTTCAGGCACATGGCCAAGGAGCTGTTCAATGAGGATGTGGGGGTGCTCACCTACCGCATCCTGAGGAACAAAGACTTCCAGGAGGTCACCCTTGAAAGGGATGGACAGGTTCTGCTAGGCTTTGAGGCTGCTTACAGCTTTCGGAACATCCAGAAGTGGTCCTGAAGCTGTAGAGGGGCAAGTTCCCCTGCCACTTCATGGAGGTCCTGGCCTGCACCGGGGATGCCTAAGTGGCAGGGCCCAGGCCCAGGCAGATGATGGGTGTGCAGACAGGGCACTGCCGCGGCAGATGGAAGGCATCTATGCTGCCATCCCGGTGTGGCCCGAGGAGACCAGGGCCCATGTGCGGGAGCTGTACCAGGAGTGGCTGGGGATGGGGGGTAACTCCCCTTGGACCCAGGCGGCCCTGCACACCACCTAGCAGGGCCCAGGGCAGCCAGCCAGGACATCAAGTGGTAAAGGTCCTGCAGGCCGCCTGAGGAGGGGTGTCAGATGCGTAAAGGAAAGGCTTAGCATCTCTGTCATTGCTTTGGTTTTCAGAATTCTCTGCTCCCCATCTGTCAGCTCCCTCCCTCTGAGGGGTGCTGTTGTTGTCACATGGGTGCAACTAGAATATTGTATCTCAAGAGGATTGCCCCAATGTACGTATCCTTTTATCCGATGATGGAAAAATCCCAAAGAACAAGAATGGAGACAGACTACTGCCCTTTAGGCTTAAAAAAACCCTGGAAGTGTCCTGTGAAAAGCAGAGACTTGGTTCTGTGCACATGCCTCAGAGGGATTAGATGAGGAAATGGTCCGGCTTGGCCCTGACTTTACCCACTTACGTTACCCGCCTTTGCTACAATGTGAATAAACTGTCACCTTTTGGAATAGGGGCTCATACGAAAGCCTGCATTCCCAACTTTTCTTGAAACAGATCTATGTTCTGTACCTGTGGCCACCGTCCTGAGATCAGGTCCTATCAACCAGGTCCTGTCGCTGGGAATCAGGGGGCACTGGAGTGGACCCCCCCATGCCCTTTTATGTTCAGGGATTGAGCTGAACTCACTTTGGGGGAGGCCTGGCAAGGGTGACAGCTGCCACAGATGGAAGGATGGAGAATGGAGAGGCGGAAACCCTGCTTGGTCACTCCCTGGGTGGGGTCAGGCAGATGAAGGCCGGCCAGCCCGCCCCATAATTGGGTGAGATAGTGTCTTCTGTGTCCATCTCTCATCCCATGGGCCTGGCCACTTCCCTCAGCTCCGGGCAGCCCTCTGTGTTCTACGACAGTACTCTCTGCCCTCACATGCTGCTCACTCTAAATGAGAAGGAAGAGAGCAGTTGGCCTACAGACAACTACACAGAAAGACAGGGCTCACGGCTGGCGAGAGGGTGCAGGCTGGGCTGAGGGACCCCTCTCCCCAGTGTATGAATTTCATGCACTGGGCCTCTAATTATCATCATAATGGTTGTAATTGGTAATATGTATTTTTAAGCTTTTTTAAAAATCCTCATCCCAAGATATGTTTTTAATTGATTTGAGAGAGAGAGAGAGAGAGAGAGAGAGAGAGAGAGAAACATTGATGTGAAAGAGAAACATGGATCACTTGTCTCCTGTAGGTGCCCCAACCAGGGATTGAACCTGCACCCTAGGTATGTGCCTGACTGGGAATCAAACCCACAACCTTTTTGGTGTATGGGACTACAATCCAACCAACTGAGCCACCCGGCCAGGGCTGGGCTTTAAAGCTTTTAAAGTACCATTTATTCAGTTCTTACTATCTAAAAGACACTATGCTAAATAGTTTATATTTTCTAACAATATTATCAACAAAAGAGTAATTTTAATGATTATAGAAATGAATCTACTTTAATAATATTTTCTATGAAGTTAAAAAAGAGTCAATTGAAAAGTAACAAAAACAGCTTTTCCCCCCTTGAGCTTTATGCTGTGTAAGTATGCTATTGCTTCTGGCTTGTCTCCACTAAAAAGACATTTTGCTAATGAATATTTATTTCACTGCCACAAACAATAATGCATAACAAGTCTGTATAAATGCCATCATAAGTATTTTTTCCTTTCCTCTGTCCTCTGATATGTATCCATTTAATTTTTCTCTAACTGACAGGTTTTTGTTTCAAAGCTCCAAAGAGCAATGCCTTAAAATTCGATTATAATATTCATTTCCTTCTGTTTCTGGCATGTTAAAATTCCTCCTTCATACAAGTAAACTAGAATATTTTACCGAAAAGACCAACAAACAGTTGGCAATAAAAGTTCACATTTATTCTGTGAGATCATGATTTTTGACCAGTAAATGAAACTAAAGAAAAACACTCAGGGGAAAAGCTAGACGATAAACCTGACAATTTAATACTAACATATCAACAACAGATGAGTCAGACATTAATTTTATCAAGTAAATATTTCATTTTTAAAGACTCCTCTGGGATTTCATGATACAGGAAGGAGATTTATTTTAACATTATGATAGACAACATAATGACCCCAAATATGTCCATATCCTCATCCCTGGAACCTGCAACTATGCTATGGTACAAGGTAAAAAGGAATTAAGATAGCAGATGGAATTAAGGTTGCCAATAAGATGACTCTAAAGTAAGGGGATCAGGCTGAATTATTTGGGTGGGCCCACTGTAGTTATAAGAGTCATTAAGTAGAGAAGCAGGAGGCCCAGAAATATGGCATTGGAAGGAAGACTGGATGGAGGACAAAAGAAAGATGGAGAAAGAGGCCACAAGCCAATGAATGTGTGTGTGTCCTCTGGAAGCTGGAAAAGGCAGAGGACGTTTTCTCTCTTGAGCTTTCAAGGGAAGCACACCCTTGCTGACGCCTTATTTTAGCCCAGTGAGACCTGAGTGGGACTTCTGACCTGCAGAACTGTAAGAGAATTAACCTGCATTGTTTTAACCCATGAAATTCATGGTAATTTGTTCTAGCATCAACAGGAGATGAATACAGACATGGCACGCTGTTATTAATTCAGCATTTTGTAAAGTCTCATTCGACTCCTTCTCCAGGGAAGTCTTCGCTGAGCCATCCTTTTGTGACGGGATCTTTGCCTTGGTGCTCCCCTAGAGCACCACATTAGACGGCGCAGTAATTTTCCATGTACTTTTCTGTAACCTATGATAGACCAAGGGTTCCGTGAACGTCAGCACCATGTCTTTAATCTCTGCATGAAGAGCTAGTTTCTAAACTTTTATGCAAAGCTCAGCAGCAGCAAACTAGGTATTGTGTCCTGGGAGCCTATACATACATGTCCAAACAAAGTGATTCTGAGCACATAGCAGTCCTACTTTGGAAACCAGTGGCAAAAGTATAAACAGTCACAAGTGTTATAAAATGAATTGTCACGTGAATGCTGCAATCCAAGACTACAGAGAAAATACAAGGTCAAACACAATAGTTCTGTATTGTAACCAGGTGAGTGGGCTGTGGATTAGTTACACCAGCTACCAAGTCATTCACAAGGAAAAGGTAGCCTTTGAGTTGCTGTTAAAATGTCTGAACCACACACAATGTTTAGAATTTGAATAATGGCTAGCCTTAGGTAAGAAACATTTAAAGCAAATAACTATTGTCTTCGGGAGTTCCCAGGTTTTATTTTTCCCTTCTTCATTTTATCATTTCCCCCTGGTGACAATACCCTTTTCCCATATCCTGTGATGCTTGCTATCTCATTTCCCAGTCAATAGTTTTCCTTTACAACATTATTCAATAAAAGTCATTCACTCTCAACATAAATTTAAGAAAATGAGTATTTGCATTTCAAGCATTTTGCTCTTTGGAGCGCAATTCTATCTGCTGAAGTTTTTCAGGCATCAGCAAATACATGCTATGGATGATGTGTGGGTGGAGGTTCTTTCTCTGCCTCAACTCCAACCCTAACATTGTGCCATAAGTTGGAGGGTCGAACTTAATGAGTTGTTCTAAGGCCATTTCAATCTTGAGGATTTTCTATTACACGAAGCAGAACAAAATTAAAACCATGTGTATTAAAAGCACAAATGAGAAAAGTAAATCTTAAAGTCCTTAAAAGAAATACAGTACCACTATGGCCTCCGGGCAGGTGCAGAGGGATTTGAAGTAGTGATTTAATCTCCCTCCCCCCCGCCCCCCCCATAAAGTCTAAAAGTCCTGAATAATAAGATTTTTCCTAATTTCTACTAAAATAAGTTTCCCACATTGTCCTTCTTAAAATTCGTTTGCCTGTTCTTGACTCTTCTCCACCAACTGTATTGTAGGATCACTTTGAGCTCCTAATCTGTGGGGATTGTTATTGGAATTGCATTGCATTTTGGAGCAACAGATGACATCTTTGTCATACTGGGTTTCCTACCTATGAACATAGAATGTATTGCCACTTATTAGGTCTTCCTAAATGTATTTCATTAAAGTGTTATGTTAGATTTATCATTAAAAACTCTATTTTTCTTAATTTCTACTAAAATAAGTTTCCCACATTGTCCTTAAAATTCGTTTGCCTGCTCTTGACTCTTCTCCACCAACTGTATTGTAGGATCACTTTGAGCTCCTAATCTGTGGGGATTGTTATTGGAATTGCATTGCATTTTGGGGCAACAGATGACATCTTTGTCATACTGGGTTTCCTACCTATGAACATAGAATGTATTGCCACTTATTAGGTCTTCCTAAATGTATTTCATTAAAGTGTTATGTTAGATTTATCATTAAAAACTCATTTTGACTCTTTCCACTCAAATGGGAGTATATTTTTCCCACTCATGTGAAAGCTTCATCTTGCTTTTGGCTTCCTTTCCCTTGTGATAAAAATATATATGTATAGCACTATTTTTTACTGTCTGAATAGTATTTAGTTATATGAATGTGTTATGTTTTATTTAAGAAAACTCCTCTTTGATAGAATTTTATGTTGTTTTGTTTTGTTTTGTTTTAAATTCTCACCGAAAGATATGTTTGTGGGCTGTTGTTGTTGTTGTTTTAAGTTGATTTTCAGAGAGAAAAGAAGGGAGAGAGAGAGAGACAGGGAGAAAGAAACATTGATCAGTTGCCTCTTGTATGCACTCTGATTAGGGATCAAACCCACAACCTAGGTATGTGCCCTGACCCGGAATTAAACCTACAACTTTTTGGTGTATGGGATGACACTCCAACCAACGGAGCCACCTGGCCAGGCTATGTTGTTCAGTATTTGTTGTAACCAAAAATGCTTTAGGAAACATCTTTATACATCATTGTGCCCTTGTGAGAATATTACTGTAGGGTAATTTTCATGAAGTGAAATTTCTGTTGAAAGAGTACATGTATTGCCCTGACCGGTTTGGCTCAGTGGATAGAGCGTCGGGCCACAGACTGAAAGGTCCCGGGTTTGATTCTGGTCGAGGGCTTGTACCTTGGGTGCAGGCTCAATCCCCAGTGGGGGGCATGCAGGAGGCAGCTGATCGATGTTTCTCACCGATGTTTCTAACTCTCTATCCTTCTCCCTTCCTCTCTGTAAAAAATCAATAAAAATCTATTCTTTTTTTAAAAAAGAGTACATGTATTTAAAGTGTGCATTAAAATGCCACATCTTTGTATAAGTAAATACCACAAAGTGGATGGCTTAGAACAAGTGAAATTTACTATGTCGTGGCTCTGGAAGACAGAAAGTTGAGATGAAGATGTTGACAGATTGGTTCCTTCTGAGGCTATGGGGAGAATCTGTTCATGCCTCTCCCCCAGCTTCTGGTGTTGCCAGAAATCCATGGTGTGCTTTGGCATGTAGATGCATCTTTACTTTCTTGTTCAATGTGTCCAAATAGCCCCTTTTTATAAAGACACGGGTCATATCAGATTAGAGCCCATCTTAATGACCTCATTTTAATCTGATGACCTCTGTAGAGACCCTATTTCCAAATGAAGCTCTATTTGGAGGTTGTAGGGATTAGGGCTCTAACATATCTTTCTGGGGAGACACAATTCAATCTGTAACACTCCAATATTCATTTGATTGCCTTTCTAAGTCCCAGTCACAATCTATTCTGACCAATGCTCACTTGCTAATCTTCTTGAAGCAATGAGTTTCATTATAACACAGGATATGTTTTTGTAACATAGGATATTGCATAGACAATTTTTCATTTCACATTGCAATTATTTATCTTAATATAAATTGAGACTACATGTTAGGTGCTGCTCAAAATAATTATTTATACATTTTTATTTTGTGTGTGTGTATGTGTAGGCCAGCCATCAGTGAGGTTGTATCCTGTGGGAACATCCTAGTACGTGGCAATTACTGGATCTAACAGCATCTATTCTTCAGATAGATCAAAACACTTCAACCTCCCACCCAGTGCCTCCGTTTCCTGCACAATCACTGTGGGGTTAATAATACCCAACAGTCTCCCCAAGATCACAGAACTGCTGTGGTGAGTCAGGAACAATAATCACCTGAATGCTCACTAAAATTAAGGTATATGCAAGGAGTGTGTTTGTGTCAGTAGCTTCTCATCCTCACTGTTGTTTGTTCTGGTGCAGTTGGGTTGTCCTCTTAATACAGCGGTTCTCAACCTGTGGGTCGCGACCCCTTTGGCGGTCGAACGACCCTTTCACAGGGGTCGCCTAAGACCATCCTGCATATCAGATATTTACATTACGATTCATAACAGTAGCAACATTACAGTTATGAAGTAGCAACGAAAATAATTTTATGGTTGGGTCACAACATGAGGAACTGTATTTAAAGGGCCAGAAGGTTGAGAACCACTAACTTTAAGTGAGAGGTGTGTGTGTGTGTGTGAGAGAGAGAGAGAGAGAGAGAGAGAGAGAGAGAGAGAGAACATTAAATATTTATATCTGGTCATTACTGTTGGTCATCAATATGATAGTTATGAGCAAATTATGTGGCTTTAGTGCTATAGCTCATCAAAGATGTGGCCATAGACCAGGTCCTTGTATTTAAAGGGAATAGATAACTCCTAGGGGATTTTGTAAGAATTAGAGATAATAGATGTCTGGCTTGGTGCCTGGGTGCTATTATTTTTTCCCCTGGAGTGGGAAGTGGCAATTCATCCCATTTCTTTGGCTCTTACTTTATGTTCATTAAGCAACTTTCTTGACATGTAATTTGCTCCTCTGAGGCAATCATTCCAGGTGAGTGTTCTGAATGACCAACGTAAATTATCCTCTAAGATACATTTCCCATGGTAGATTGATAAATCAATGAACATATCAGTGTTCTGGTTGGCAAATGAGGCTCCTGCTAATTTGGCTACAGGAGTAACTTCCCCACATAAGACCAATTCCAAGTGAACAGGTTCAGTCATGTTTTAGGATTCCTATTTTTGAGGACTTGAGTGCTAACACCTACCAGGTATTGCCTACCCCTGAGGATGAGCCTGAGCAGGAGCTGGCTTTACTCTAGAGCAGTGGTTCTCAACCTTCCTAATGCCGCGACCCTTTAATACAGAAATGGCCAGGTTGAGAACCACTGTCTTAATAGATATTTGGTTAACTGCAGAATCCGCTGCCCTGTGGACAGCTTTTGGTAAACTTTTGGTGGCTTTTCATCACGGTATGGACCTCTCTACATTGCTGCCAAAGCTTTCATATGTTGAGACTGATCGCACTTGGCTACTTAGCCTTCTTTCTTTAGCGCCTAGAAGAAGGGGCAGAGGGGTTTGAGTCCGTTTGCGTTAGTGGGCCAGGGGAAGAAATGAGGGAGATAGAGAGGAGGCCAAAGCTCTGAGAGCGGAACTCAGACATGGGTACTGCCTTCTTCCCCGCTCCACCCACCCACGCAGTGCCCAGGTGTGGTTCATCTCAGAAGCCCCTGGGAGCCCACCGCGCAGTGCTGGCCCATCCACTCATGCTCTGCCCTCCTTAAGCCTCTCCGAGGGCTCAAGAAGGGCCCGTGGGTACTCTGAAGTCTTAGAAGTCCTGTGTGTTGTCTTCCCAGACACACAAGGCCGTGGGGAGAGGTGTGGGCTTGCCCCTCAGCTCCGGAGACCCGCTCCGCGCACCTGATCAATCCCAGCTCCTCCTCTGCACAGCGCAGCCCCTCGCCGGGCCCCGCCCCTCCTCGGGTGAGCCCCGTGCAGCT
>NW_005361351.1:2768080-2768354 GCF_000412655.1 Myotis brandtii
AGGTTCTGCAATCCGCAGGCCGTGGATGCCCCGCCCACCTCATGCGAGTTGCCTCCCAGGGTCGAGAGTTCCGCCCCGTCGCAGCAGGAACCCGCCCTTTTCCTCGCCGGCCTATTGGAGAGGGCGTCGCCATAGGCGCCAACCAATGGGATCACGGCTGGCACCGTGCGTCGGGATAAGTGGGTCCCCGCTGACCCTGCGCTGGTCACACTCACGCCATGTGGCGCTGCAGCAGGCGGGTCCCTCTGGCGCTGCGGCTGAGCCGCTGGTGGGA
>NW_005361351.1:2768440-2788633 GCF_000412655.1 Myotis brandtii
CTCCTTGGGCAGAAGGTGCCGCCTCACAGCTCTCTGCTTTGGAGACTCCCGCCCCCCCGAAACTCCTCGCCGTCGGCTCCAGTACCCCAAACTCCTCTTCTGGGGCTCCTGCTTCCCCTTCCCCCTCTTCTGGGGTTCCAGGACTCCTAGACCCCTTCGCTTGGGCCTCTTGGACCCCTAAACCCCTTCGCCTGGGCCTCTTGGATCCCTAGACCCCCTCGCATGGGCCTCTTGGACCCCTAGAACCACTGGCCTGGGCCTCTCGGACTCCTAGATGCCCACGCCAGGGGTTCCCGTACGTCGAGGCCTCTTGTCCAGGGTTCTGTACCCCGAGAACTCTCTTCTGTAGCTTTTGTACCCCAAAACCCGTCTCCTGGGGCTCCTGGACTCCTAGACCCCTCGGGGTTCCAGTACCCCGAGGTATCTCGCTTGGGGCTCTCACCCTGAAACCCCTGTCTGAGCCATATCTCAAGACTCCTCATCGGTGGCTCCTGTATCCCGAGACTCCCTCACCCCGGGTCCTCTACCCGAGACCACTCGCCTGGGGCTCCTGGACTTTTAAGACCCCTCTCTTGGGGGCTCCTGTACCCCCAAATCCCGCTCCTGGGGCTCCGGTACCGACCTTTAACGGGGCTCCTGTATTTTTAGAGCCCTCTCCTGGGGCTTTTGTACCCCGAGACCCCTCACGGTGGGCCCTAGTACTCCTGGACTCCTCCCTGTGGGCCCCAGTACCTTCAGACCCCTCCTCTGGGGCTCCTGGACTCCAGGAGCCAGCACCCCAGCCTGAAAACCCTTTCAGGGCCTGAGTGACAGATCCTTAGTTCCTCCTGATGGGTGTGCATGCCCCCTCCCTCCCATGGCTTCCCCTGCCCAGCAACCTGCCCCCACCCACCCCAAGGAAGGGAGTTCCTGTCCAGGATCCAGGGTTGGGGTGATGGCAGCGAGGTTAGTGTGCAGTAAAGCAGGGCCAGGCCCAGGGAGCTGTCCTGTGACCCCCTTTCCTTTGGGACCTCGGAGTGGGTGGCCCTGAGTGCAGGTTGTCAAGGCGTTTGAAGTGAAGGTGGTCATTGATGCGGGTTTTAATGTGTGATAAAAGTGGCAGTTTATGGGTCTCGTTAATATGTTTGCCCCCCTTTTTTGCTGTTGGCCTAGAGCAGTGATGGCGAACCCTTTGAGCTCGGCATGTCAGCATTTTGAAAAACCCTAACTTAACTCTGGTGCCGTGTCACATATAGAAATTTTTTGATATTTGCAACCATAGTAAAACAAAGACTTATATTTTTGATATTTATTTTATATATTTAAATGCCATTTAACAAAGAAAAATCAACCAAAAAAATGAGTTCGCGTGTCAGAGGTGTCATAGGTTCGCCATCACTGGCCTAGAGTCTTTAAGAGACCCGAGGCTTCCACAGGAAGTACTTAAATTTAAGCTGCTGCCTTTTAATAACATTGTAGCCTCCAGGATTAGAACTTTTTAAAATGACTCTATTTATGGAAAAACATTACATTTGGTTTTCAACCTTGAATGAGTGCCATGTCCTATGAGTTTGTAAAGTGTAACATTTTACTAAGCTAAGTTTAGTTTCATGGTCATTCACAAAACCTTGTTCAACTTATGGTACTGTGAGCCTAGGAGGTGAAGAAATAGGGGAGTATGTGTCGGGGTGCCCTCATGGTCTTGGAGCAATGTCATCTGTGTAGTTGATTGCTAGAAGGTGTATGGGGGGAGAGCCCATGTTGCCCCTGACAGTCATACAGTTGGCTGTTTTGCTTTTTGTGGTTGGGTTCTTGATGATACATAACTTTTTAAAGTATCCCACAACTCTAGAATTTGCCGAATCAATAAGGAAAATGTTGGCTGATTATAATATCTCCATGATATTGCCTGAGTTTTTGTTTCTTTTCTGTACATATCTTTAAAAGAAATATTTTTGTGAGATATGTTAATGTAGGAAATCCCATAAAACACACAATATAGATAAGAAAACTTATATTTAAAAAATAAGTTGTGTCCCCATTACCCAGTTTAAGGTTACCCCTAATCCGTCATAACCCTCCCTCCCTCTTAGATGTAATTTCTCTCCTGGTTTACAGAAATTATGTCCTTGCTTTCCTTTATAGTTTTACCATCTACTGGTATATAACATTCCTACAATACAGTGTTAACCTGTTTGAACAATACCTGCTTAGGAGAACACTGTTTATCCTTTGAATTTGTATTTTTATTTTTTTGGTTCAGGGTTGCTCAACCCACATTTCTGTAACATGTAGTTGTAGTCTGTTCTGATGGCTGAGTTTATTGATTGAACAGTGCACAGTTTATCCACTCTCTGTTGGTGCCAGCCTTGTTGTACATGTGTGCTGGTGCTCCAGGACAGGTTTCCAGGACATCTGCAGGTTCCCCCACAGTCCAAAAGCAGGCACTTCCTGTGAAACCTCTCCTCTGCTGAAATGACATAAAGCAAAAGGCAATTACCATTAATTAATATAGAACATTTTTTGAGTAGTCCCAAACCCCCAAAATAACCTGCCAAATTATACCAATGAGCCCATAAAATAACACTGACACATAGTAAAAGGCAGAATGCACACAATAAGTCGAGATTCAGTATAGACGTTCACAGATACAGCTCAAAGCTCTGGTGGCGAGATGCTGAGAGGCTGCTTCCGCTTCCCAGGGAAGGAGCTTGGTGGGGCCACGCTCCCTGCTCTGGGTGCGCGCTGCCTCTGTAGTGGCTCCTGCAAAACAAACACGGGATGCTATTTCATATTTCAGCCTTTTTTCGTAAAAGAGAAGATCCCTTTGGGATTTCTTTTGGTTATTGAAACAGATAGTGATGTAGGTCTCCTAAAGTGAAGTGGCAGAAGGTGAACTTTGAAAAGCAGGGGATACCTGCATGTCAGGGCGCATGAACTACTAGCTAAGTGATGCCAAATGCTGTTCCCAGTCACTGTTGCTGTTTTAACTCCCAGGAGCAGTGAGAGAGCTTTTGGTGTTACTAGACTTCTTAGTTTTCACCATTTGGTGGGTGTGTCATGGGACTTCACTGTAGTTTGAGTTTATTGAGATACTGTGATGGAAAAAGCATTTTGACATGAGATTTTATATATATGTATATGTGTATATGTATATATATATATATATATACATACACAACTCAGGGAAATCGGTGTCAGAATTGCATTATAGTTATTTATATACCTGTACAAATAAAGGTTTTCTTTTGTTTGTTTTGTTAATCCAAATTCATTGATTTTTAGAAGTGGAAGGGAAGTGGGAGAGACACAGAGAAACATGGATGTGTGACACACCGATTGGTTGCCTCCTGCACATGCCCCAACCTAGGGCTGAGAATCGAGCCCAGGTTACTTCAGTCCGAGGGCTGATGCTCTATCCACTAACTCAAACCGGTTTTCAATGTTTAATTATTAGTTGATGTTATGAAGCTTTAGTTGAGTTGAGATAAAAGATTATTAAAAATTGAAGGAACTTTGCTAGAAATTAGTTTTCTGGAATGTGTTTGGAAGATTCAAGGTTTAATTTTTCTTGGCATTATCTTAGTCATATGACAGTATTTTCATTATGTGGCTGAACTCTGTGAGCCCAATTTTCCTGCAAATCTTCTAACTTTGATGACTTTCCTTAACTGTAGCAGTGCCCATCCCAGAGCATGGAGGTGGAATAGTACGAAAGCCTGCGAGAGGGCGCTGCAGTACCAAGTCGGAGAGAAGATCCATGGATTCACCGTGAGCCAGGTAAGGCCTGTCCTGACCTCTTTAATGGAGCTTGTGAGGGCCTTCGAGTGGACCCTGGATCTGTTTTCATCTTTCTTTCACGCCCTGGCCTCCTCCTGCTTCACAGTAGGTGCTCAGTGTGTGTGTGGAGTCTGCAATGAAAGTACTTCCTAAGAACAGGTCCCCAATCCTATCCCTGAACTCCTTCTGATTTTAGAAAGTAAACCAAACTCATTAATGTTTCTAACCTGGCAGTCCACACTGAATGACCCACATTCATTCAGGTCTTATCATCAAATGTTCTAACCTGGCAGTCCACACTGAGTGTGATACACAAAGATTCTGAATGACCCACATTCATTCAGGTCTTATCATCAAATATGTTTGCTGCAACGTTAAGCAAAAACTTTCTGTTTTTGAGCCATGTGGGTTTCAGAATTATGGGAAAGAGATTGTGTTTCTATCTTTACTTAAGTTATGTTAAAAAGGATTTTAATTTTGTTCTTGTGTTGCTTAAACTTCTGCTTTTTTTTTCCTTTAATGCAGTAATTGAGAAATATGTGTTTCACACGATTGGCTGGTTGTTGGCTTCCTGCTGTGCTTGACATGCTGACATGCACAAGGGCAAACAGCTCACATTCTAGAGGACCCCTGCAGGGGTAATACAGGCATAGTGGGATGAACGTCATGGTGGAAGTGCAGAGAGCCAAAGGAAGGCAGGAGGTGGGGGGAGCTGCATGGTGGAAGGAGAAGGCAAGGTTCCTGGAGAGGGGGTGTTTATAGAGAAGGGGGCGGTTAAGTTCAGAAGGAAAGTCACCATCTGTCTGTAGGGCCACATTCGTAGAGCCAGTGATGTGGGGCTCTCCCAAGGCAGGGTCCTGGAACGGTGAAGCATGACAGGGTGAGCCCTAAAGGCCATGCAAAGGGATTAGGATTGCTACTGCAGTATGGTGATGACACCTTATTTGGATTCTTTTATTTTTCAAGGTTTTTCCCCCAGTTTTATTGAGAAATAATTGACATCCATCACTGTATAAGCTTAAGGTGTAGTAAGCATTCTAAAAGGAGAGGTGTGTATGTATGATTGTCAGCCTAGCTCTTTCTTTGCTCATCGGCAAGATTTGGGGTTGGGACAGGTGGTGCCTGATGTGCCTCCAGCCAGGCCCTCAGTGGATTTAATGTAACCATTCAGAATGCCTTTCCAATTGAGTTTGGCCTCATGTTCTTGTTGTTGATTCAGGTAACGTCTGTCCCGGAACTGTTCCTGACCGCCGTAAAGCTCAGCCATGACGGCACAGGAGCAAGGTACTTGCACCTGGCCCGAGAAGACACGAATAACCTGTTCAGGTGAGTGGGCACCTTGAGAACACATTCTTAAACTTTTCTCCTTAGAGCAGCAGTTCTCAACCTGTGGGTCGTGACCCCTTTGGGGGTCGAATGACCCTTTCACAGAGGTTGCCTAAGACCATCGGAAAACACATATATAATTACATATTGTTTTTGTGATTAATCACTATGCTTTAATTATGTTCAATTTGTAACAATGAAATTGGGGGTCACCACAACATGAGGAACTGTATTAAAGGGTCTCGGCATTAGGAAGGTTGAGAACCACTGCCTTAGAGCATCACCATGGTTTAAAGAAATGATACTGACAGTGCCCTGAAAATATAAGGAAAAGATTAAATGACTACATTCTCAGCTATGTACAGTAGAGTTTACATTTGCAGTCAGTGATTGTATACATTACTAGAGACCGGGTGCATGGATTCATGCACTGGTGGGGTCCCTTGGCCTGTTCTGTGGGTCTCCAACATCCCCTGAGGGGTCCTGGATTGTGAGAGGGCGCAGGACAGGCCGAGGGACCACACCGGTGCATGACTGTGGTCAGGGAGGGACCGGGGAGGGCTCTAGCGTGTATCTGGCCCATCTCGCCCAGTCCCGATTGGCTGGACCCCAGCAGCAAGCTAACCTACCGGTTGGAGCATCGGCTGCCCGGTGGTCAGTGCACATCATAGCTACCGGTCGAACGGTCGCTTAGGCTTTTATATAGAGAGAGTCTGCAAACATTTTTATTAGAGATTACCATGTTAGAATGATTAATTCCAGTAATCCGGGGTAATGGCACATTTGGAAGCTATTGGACGGTGTGAGCTAACATGCCCGTGGTGGCTCTTTTCTGGCTGTAGCGTTCAGTTCCGCACCACTCCCATGGACAGTACCGGGGTCCCGCACGTTCTTGAACATACAGTCCTGTGCGGCTCTCAGAAGTACCCATGCAGAGATCCTTTCTTCAAAATGTTGAACAGGTCACTGTCCACTTTTATGAATGCCTTCACAGGTAAGACTAACATCTTGGCCTGAGACTGCGGTTGGGTCTGTTTCTAAGATAAAGGAGGGTAGTTGGGCCCTGGAGACAAGAATAAACTTATTCTCAGGTCTAGTTGAAAGATATTAGAAATTTAATCCTTTAGGAAAGCCACATTGTGATTGGATTAGAAAAACTGGAGTTTTAGCCCTGAATGGGTGACTCAGTTGCTTGGAGTGTTGTCCCATACACCAAGAGGTTGCCGGTTCAATTCCCGGTCAGGGCACATACCTAGGTTGCGAGTTTAGTCCCTGGTTGGTATGAGTACGGGAGGCAACCAATTGATGTTTCTCTCTCTCCCTTTCTCTCTCTATGAAATCAATTAAAAAAAAAAATCCTCCTCCTGTGAGGATTTTTAAAAAAGCAAAACAAAACTAGAGTTTTAGGAAAAAGGCATGTGAGGTTTTTCTGGAAAAGGTCAAAACTGTTTCCTTTGGAGAATATTGCTATGAATTTCGGCATTTGTAGCATTATGTTATGTTGATTGCTGTGGTGTTTTGAGTTTTATTTTGGAGAAATAGGAGAGTCAACAGGCTGGCGGTGTGCACAGAAGTGCTGTTACAAGTGCAGTTAAAGAGCAAATTCATTGGGCTGCCTTGCTAGGCCTGTGAGGTAACTGGTGCTGGACCATAGTTCCTGATGTTTTAAAATCTTTCCTTTTGTTTTCAGCTAGTGACTATACTCTCTACCCGTTTTCCACACAAAACCCCAAAGACTTCCGGAATCTCCTGTCCGTGTATTTGGATGCAGCCTTTTTCCCCTGCTTGCGAGAACTCGATTTCTGGCAGGAGGGATGGCGACTGGAACATGAGAATCCGAGTGACCCCCAGACAGCCTTGGTCTTCAAGGGGGTTGTCTTCAATGAGATGAAGGGAGCGTTTGTGAGTTTTTTCCTTTCTATATTGTATTAAAAGCAATACATTTTAATGTATTTCATTTTACTGTATTTCATTTTACTCTGTAAAATATTGAAATATAAGTAGGTTTGGAAAATAATCGACATCCTGCTATGTCATTTAATATTCTCATTGTGTGAGGTTTATTAGCTGGCGGAACAATGAAGGGCCAGGCTCCCGGTCACCCTAGAACTTGCTCTTCCAGACGAGCAGTTCTGTGGTCTGGGGACCCCGTATATGATCTGTAGGAGGTCTGTGAGAAAATAATATTTTCATGACAGAAGTAAGACATCTGTCTTTGCCACCTCATTCCTGCCGAGCATGCAGGAAATTCCCCGAGACCATGGTGCACAGTGTGTGATGTCAGCACAGAAGCAGGTAGAGACGCCAGCTCCCTTCCATGAAGCTGGACTTTAAAGAGATTTGTAAAATATGTAAAATAGTCATTTTTCTCAACAGATTTTTGTTTTGTATGAAAAGTAGTTTTTTAAAAATACTGGTTAACATGTTATTTGTGGGTTAAGTTAGTGATTAAATAGTTTTCAGTTTCAGTTTTAATTTCTAATGTAGAAAAATTATATACACACACCTCTACATGATCAAGAAACTCAAATCATCAGAAGCTCTTTGGGGACCTCACTAATGTTTGGGAGAATGAAGGGCCAGACAGTTTGAGACCCTCTGTCCTGGGCCCTGTCCTAGCCCCTGACTTTGGAGACCTGCCCTGACCTGTGGTATGGCTTGTGTGATCTGTGCTGCTCCCTTTCCCTTGCTGACTGGCGGCTGTGTCTTAACTTCAGTTCTCGGTTTGGGCATCATTTCTTTCAAACACGTTAAAACTCAAGTTAGGATGACTGCTTTCCCTCTGGATATCCATAGGAACGCCCATACACCTCGTGGGCAGAGGGAGCCCAGGACATCTTTCCCACAGCCTCCCCTGTGTGGTTCATCACCCAGGGTCTACTGCAAAGTGGATGCACCCTCTCTCCCAAGAGAGCAGTCCCTGGTCCTGCGCACAGATCATGAGTGAACTGGGTGCTTTGTTAAACACTATGTGTGGACACCCTTGTTTATCATTGGGACGGTTTTATTCGCGAGGTGTTATAGGTACATGCTCCCAGGATGTGGTTAACTTGCTCTGTGTGGACACCCTTGTTTATCATTGGGACGGTTATAGGTACATGCTCCCAGGATGTGGTTAACTTGCTGTGTTGTAATAATGTGTATACTATGCTACATATATGTGTATTTTTTTAATTTGAAGACAGATAACGAGAGGATATTCTCACAGCACCTTCTGAACCGCCTCCTTCCTGACCACACGTATGCGGTGATCTCTGGTGGTGACCCATTGTGCATCCCAGACCTCACGTGGGAGCAGCTTAAACAGTTCCATGCTACGCATTATCACCCCAGTAATGCCAGGTGATGTTTTGTTTTTAAGGTTGGATGGTGTTGGATTATGAGTTGACTTGCTTTTTCTTACACAGTGATAAGCTTCTCTCACATTTATCAGGGAAATGTTTGCTTAAGAGCCAAGTAAATTGAGATAAGATTCTTCACTCATAAATTGCCTTTCTCATTTACTTGGACACTCAGTCTAAAGGTCTGCAGTGACACTCTTGCAGCCCAACATGGTGGTTACCCACCTCCTGGAGGAGGGCCTGGGCCCACCCTCCTCATAGGGCGGAGTGACAGGTGCCCATAGCTTCATGCCTCAGTCCCAACAGTGCCCCAGGAATGGCGGTGGCAGTTATTAAACCTTGGATACTTAATTTTTGATAAATTGCTTATTTCAGAGATCACTAAAAATTAAACGCTAATAAAGGGAACTACAAATATGAGGGTTTACCCTCAATACGTGGATTATTGAGCCTAAAATATAAAGATATTTTCTTACATGAGATAATACCATTTTCACATTTAAGAAAATAAAAGACTTGCTCAAAGCCACCTACTACAAATTCAGACTTTCCAGTTGTCCCCCAAATTTGTGACCTAAGTGAGGCCCACAAATTGCCTTTCATCATCATTATGTCTTTTTAGTACCCTTTGTGTAGGATGGAGTCCCCTCTGTTTTCATTGAAACTGAAGAAAGTAGGCAGGTTGCCTCTGGATTTTCTCAAAACTTATGCCAGTGGGGTTTTCTAAAAACTTTCTGGGCGTCTGATTGCCTTTCTGTGGCATTGGTGGGTGTGTTCGTGTGTTTCCCAAAGGGGACTTGGCTTCAAAGACTCAGTTACCTTCATAGTTGATGCCTGCATCCCTGCTGCATCCAGATGTCTCGGACCTGCTTACACAGGGGGAAGCTGCAGCTGGTTGCGGGTCCCACGGTGACAGCGATACCCACTGTAAAGCTGGTTCCTGCCAGACCAAGGCGTAGGCTGGGGTGGTAACCAGCACCTTGTGGACATTGAGTTCCTCATCCACCTGTGCATGTTCTCATATTCATTGACGATTCTTGCCTGGAGCAATTCCTTCAGTAGAGTTAGTAAAGCTTTCTCAATAATAATTCCACATGAATTAGCTGGGCTTCTGTACAGAAGAGCTTTCCCCGTCCACGGGGCGGTGGGTTACCCTGAAGACAGGATTCTGAGGGGAAAGGCCGGGTGCTTGTTTCCCTTCGCTGTCCAGTTTTGGGGAGAGGCATGGCGGCAGTTGCTCTTCCAATAAAGATACCCTTTTCTTTCTGGCCTTGTTTGGTTTGTTTTATTTTTTAATATCATTATACTCATATACATATTTTTATATATGTGTATATCTGAGGTGTGAGATCACATGGATTTTTTAATTAATCTTTTTATGTTCACATGTCCCAAGTATGGCCCAAGGGAGCTCCCTCAAGCTCATCCTGTCGGACAGTTTCAGTCTTCAGTAACTGTTTTCTGTCCTCCTACCCAAACCCAGGCTCTTCCTGCTCCAGGTGTGCAGCTAGTCATTTCCCAAGGTGGCCTGTGACTCATGGGGACAGACATTTATAGACTCGTGTCTGCACGGCGCTACTGTTTGAGTGGAAATTTTTTAAGGATCTTTTAGATACTCATTCCCCAAATGTTTTTTATTTTTTATTTTTTTTGTTAATCCTCACCTGAGGATATTTTTCCGTTGATCTTTTAGAGAGAGGGAAAGACAGAGAGGAACATCAATGTGAGAGAAACACATCAATTGGTTGCCTCCTGCATGCACCCCGACCAGGGCCAGTGCCAGGGAGGAGCCTGCAACTAAGATATGTGCCCTGGACCGGAATTGAACCCAGGACCCTTTGGTCCGCAGGTCGATGCTCTATCCATTGAGCCAAACCAGCTAGGGCTCATTCCCAAAATTTTAACCGCAACCGACATTATATTAAAGTAGAAGATCAACTCTATGATTATAACCCTTTCCCCCTGGCTGAATAAATGTGTTGGTTTCAAAACATGTGTAATCTGAAATTTGTAGCCTAAAATTGAACTTTGTGAAACTCTTTATCTTTCAGTCTTACATGGATTATTGTGTTACTGTAGCCAAGGTCACAAAGTAGTTTAACATAAAACTTATTTGGTTTTTTATCACCATTAGAGATTTAAAATGAAGAGCAGTTATTGCCAAATTTACATTTAATTCTTCCTGTACAACTTTTGTTTGGTTTGAACCACCTATTTATAAAAAGAGCAAAAGCATCTGTTTGGTGTTTATAGTTAAACTAAGTGTAAAAAAAAAAGTGTTCCTCTATAAAGTTCATTTCCACTTTGAAGCCGCTTGTTATCAGCTAATATATGTGTATGTGTGTATGTATATAAAAAGGCCATCTGTGCTGATTTCTAATCTTTTAAACTAAAATAGACTAATATATTCTCTCAAATTTTTAGGTTCTTTACTTATGGTAATTTTCCACTAGAACAGCATCTGGAACAAATTCATGAAGAGGCTCTGAGTAAATTTCAGAAAATTGAGCCACGCACCACCGTGCCGCCTCAGAAGCCTTGGGATAAGCCGGTGAGTGCGCCCAGAGGATAATCAGTGTTGTACCAGCCTGTTAGTATGTGGAGACAAAGACTCCAATTGTGTGTTGATAACGGGATTTAAAATGTGGTTGTGAGCTCTTCTCAAACCTAAAGAAGGTTACAGTAAAGCCTCATTATAACAGACTAATTCAGGCGAGGGGTGTCCGTTAAAGCTGAAAGTCCGTTATATAATAAGGTAGGTTTTCCAAATGCATACCTTAAAAAATTGGCAAATTAATTAGTTTACCTGTTTTTACTTATGTGGACACGTTTGTGTAATTAAAATTAAGTATGTATGAAAAGTTTAATTTCATAGAAAAGTTTTCTATATGTATAACTGTCATTTTAAATTTATACTGAATAGGTCTAGTAAATTCGAACATTCCCCTGTCATCTCAAGTAAATGGTTGGGGCGTGGCTTAGTGCACATCAGAACATTTGCCACATGAATTAAAACTGCTGCAGAAAGACCCACCATGAGCACGAAGCAGTGTGATCACGTGCTAATCCTTTCCCGAAAATTTAGAAGCAGTGGCTCTTGAATTTAAATATGTAGACTATAGTTGTAGACATGTAATATTTATTTATGTCAGCGAAATTACTAGTGTTTTTTCCAACATATGACCTATTTGCTAAAATTTGTTAAAAGTAACAGTGAATTAATAACAAAAAATAACCTGTTAATTTAATTACCTATAAGCAAGTCTTGGTTAAAAGCATTTTAAAATCAACTGGGTATTAATTTTCACATATGACATGTAGACCTGTAATTTTGTGGGTTAAGTCTGAAGTCCATTAAGTTGAGGTTTGCAAAATTGAGTATTTGCTGTAATTTTTTTTTTTTGTCTAAAGTTTTTCTCCTTTTTCCCTGATTGATGCCCCCCCACCCCAGACTTTTCCCACCCCTGAGGGCAAGCTCCCACCGCCCCAGTGTTTGTGTCCATTGGTTATGCTAATATGCATGCATACAAGTTACTGTTTTTGTCTTAAAACAAAGTTAATTTAATGAAAAGCATCTCTTGGACCATTTTATTCCTCTAGGTAATCTATACTAGTTTAAACCCATTCATTCACGTGCTGTGCCTACTTCATGGTTTTACAGAGGGAATTTCAGATCACCTGTGCTCCGGACTCAATGGCTGCAAGTTCCTCTAAACAAACAACCATCAGTGTCAGCTTCCTCTTACCAGAGTAAGTATCCATGTGGAAGTAGGAGACGCAGGTGAGCAGGGTCAGATTTAGTTCTCCAGTCAGGTATGAATGGTTGGGAGGTTAGGGTTCAGGGTTACAGCAGGTAGGTCTTGGATGTCAGTGGGGTTTCTGACAATGTCTAGAATAGTTTGAGGGGAAATCTCTGAGTAGCTGTTCTGAAGGAAAGTAACTTCTTCCTCACTGCATTTTAAAGCTCAATTCTAGAGAAAAAAATGGGCTCAGAACAGAAGTCGTTACCATTGGGGTCACAGGTGGCTGAGTGTGAGAAGAGCACTGTGAACGCTGCTGAAGGGTGTGGGCAGCGAGGAACCCTGCCTCACTCCACCCATCAGGGTTGTCTGCCATGTAGTGTGACAGTGCGGTTCGAATTGAAGTAGTACTATGTCAGAGTGCTTGCACACACTCCTGCAGTAGCATTCAGTATGCAGCTAAACTGACTCTATGGTTTGGACTCCCAAAAAAGTCCTAGTATAATTACTCTCTTTTGCTGATATAACTATTAAAATAGAGGTTGGAATGCAAGAATTTCTACTAGAACTTCAACTTCTTTGGAAAAAAGTGTAAATGTAGTACTGATTATAATGATTTTGAAAACATAAGGGACAATGGTTTTCTCTTTTTCTCTTCAACCCCCTACCCACGTCCCTTTTAAAATGAAGGATCACTGACACATTTGAATCCTTCACATTAAACCTTCTGTCTTCACTCTTGATCGGCGGGCCCAACTCCCCCTTCTACAAAGCCTTAATTGAATCTGGACTCGGCACAGACTTTTCTCCTGATGTTGGGTAAGATTTATCTTCAGATGAGATCATTGGTTGCTATTGGGGGCAGTTTTGACATTTGACAATGTGACACATTTTTATTTGTCACAACTGGGGAGGGAGGGTTACTACCAGGTGGTGGGTGGGGCCATGGAGGTAAGATGCTTCACATCCCACAGTCACAGGATGGCCCCTCCTGCCCCAGCACAGAACTGTGCACTAGAGTACGGATCCAGTACAAGCTAACACATTGTAGACCAGTGGTTTTATTGCTAGCTTTATCCAGTGATCAGATAAGTTTCTATTGAACGAGTACAAAAACATTTTACATAAATGTTAAAGGCACACTTTAAAATTAAATACCCATTGTATTTTGAAGTTATTTATTACATGTTCTTACAAGCTAATATCTTTTTAAAGTATGATACTTTGTAAAATACTGTGTAATGTGAATCGAGAATTCTCGTGATCCATCCACAGTGTGTTAACTTATGTTCCCTACAGGGGGTATCTGGAAAAAGGCAGCTTTTTAAAGATCTCAGAATGGCATACTGGTATCTATTTTAAAAGTCAGGTTGTTAAATATTGTTAGAAATCTTAAGGTTTTGTAAAACTGAGCAGTTCTCTATTTTTAGGTTTATTTTGCCATAACTCTAAAGTTTAAGTTGTAGTGATGTTTAGAAATGTTAAAAAGATGTGGTGTCACTGTGATCAACTATGTCTGAGAAACAGGTATGTGAGGATACGGCTTTCATTGCTTTGTCCTGGAGGACTTGGGAGTTTAATGTTCTTAGCTCTGTTCTGCAGTATATTTGATCTTGAAATGAAGAAGTGCATGGTGAGTGAGTGATGGAAGCCATACGGACTGTAATGCATGATCACCTTTCCTATTCTAGATACAATGGCTACACACGGGAGGCCTACTTCAGTGTGGGCCTGCAGGGGATCGCCGAGAAGGACATTCAGATGGTCCGAGACATAATTGACAGGACCATTGACGATGTCATCATGTACGTATGACCCTCTGCACCAATTTGCTCGCCTTCTCAGTTCCTAAATACTTCACAGCAAGGTCCAGCCTTCTCCATTATTGGCCATCTCTACATAACCTCACGTTTAGTTGCTTAAATATTATCTCTGCTCTCTTGTTGCAAAAACATTTGTTTTAGTACTTCCGTCATTTTTATTACTAAATAATATTCCATGTGTTACATACCACAGTTTATCCATTCATCACTTCATAGACATTGGGGTTGTTTCCACTATTTTTGGAGGCTTGGATGAATAATGCTGCTATGAACATTTACTAGTATGTATAAGCTTTTGTGTGGAGACATGTTCTCTTTTCTCTTGGCTAGATAACCCAGAGTGGAATTTCTGGGTCAAGTGGTACCTCTGTATTTAACTTTTTGAAGAATTTTTAAATCAAATTGTTTTGCAAAGTCACTGCACCAAGTTAAACCCAACCCAAAATTTATGAGAGCTCCAAATTGTCTAATGTTTAGGATAATCAAATTGTTACAGATCTTCCACTAATTTTCTGGTTTATGATTATTATATCCATCCTGGTGGATTTGAAATAGTCTCTTTTTTTTTTTTTTTTGGTTAATCCTCAACTGGGGTTATTTTTTTCCATTGATTTTTAGAGAGAGTGGAAGGGACGGGGAGAGACAGAGAGAGAAACATTGATGTGAGAGAGATACATCAGTTGGTTACCTCCCGCATACACCTGGACCAGGGCCAGGGATCAAGCCTGCAATTGAGGTACGTGCCCTTGGCCAGAATCAAACCCATGACCCTTCAGTCCATAGGCCGATGCTCTAACTACTGAGCGAAATTGGCTAGGGCTGAAGTAGTCTTGATTTGCACTTCCCTAATGATAAGTGATGTTGAACATCTTTTCATTTGCTTACTGGCCACTGTGTATCTTCTTAGGAATAATGTGTATTCAAATTCTTGATCCGTTTTTTAATTGGGTTATGTGTTTTTTAATTCTGTGATTGTGAAAGTTATTTAAATATTCTGTATTCAAGGCCCTTATCAGATAACCTGGTTTGCAAATATTTTCTCCCATCATATGGCTTGTCTTTTTGCTTTCTTGGTGGTGACCTTATCACCCAAAGTTAATCTCCTGCCATCACCATGTATTTGACCCCCTTTATCCTTTTCATCCTCTCCCCACCCACCTTCTCCTCTGGTAACCACCACACTGTTATCTGTGTCTATGAGTTTGTTTGTTCCTTTGTTGCTTTTTATTTTATATCCCCCATTTGAGTGAAATCATATGGTTCTTGTCCTTTTCCTTCTGACTTATTATTATTATTTTAAAAATATTTTTATTTCAGAGAGGAAGGGAGAGGGAGAGAGAGATAGAAACACCAGTGATGAGAGAGAATCATTGATCCAGTTGCCTCCTGCACACCTCCTATTGGGGATTGAACCCAGGCATGTGTCCTGACTGGGAATTGAACCATGACCTCCTGGTTCATAGGTTAATGCTCAACCTATGAACATGGGCAGAGCTGTATGTCTTCTTGGGAAAAGTGTCTGATCAGGTCCCTCTGCCCATATTTTAATTGGATTGACTTGTGTGTGTGTGTGTGTGTGTGTGTGTGTGTGTGTGTGTGTGTGTAGTTGTATGAATTCTTTTATATATTTTGAGTATTAGCCCTTTATTGAAGGTATTGTTTTGCAAATATCTTCTCCCATTCAGTTGGTTGCCTTTTGATCTGTTGATGGTTTCTTACAGTACAGAAGCTTTTTAGTTTGATACAATCCCATTCATTTATTTTTATTTTTACTTTCCTTGCCTTGGGGTCAAGTTCATAAAGTCCTCTCTGAGACTAAGGTCTATATGTTTAGTACCTCTGTTTTCTGCTATGTATTTTATTGATTTGTTTTTAATTCTCACCTGAGGATATTTTTTCCATTGATTATTAGAGAGAGAGGCAGGGAGAGGAAGAGACAGAGAGAAACACCAATGTGAGAGAGACACATCGATTGGTTGCCTCCTGCATACCCCTGACCAGGGCTGGGAGCCTACAACCAAGGTACGTGCCCTTGACCGGAATTGAACCTGGGACCCTTCAGTCCACAGGCCAATGCTCTATCCACTGAGCCAAACCAGCTAGGGGTCTGTTATGTATTTTATTTTTTCATGTCTTATATTTAGGTCTTTAACCCATTTCGAGTTAATTTTTGTGTATGGTGTCAGATAGCAGTCTAGTTTTATTCTTTTGCATGTGGCTTTCTAATTTTCCCAGCACAGTTTATCGAAGAGGCTTTTCTTTCTCCATTGTATATTTTTGGCTCCTTTGTCAAAAATTAATTGCCCATATACATGTGGGTCTATTTCTGGCCTCTCAGTTCTGTTCCATTGGGCTGTATGTCTGTTTTTCTGCCAATACCATGCTGTTTTGATTATTGCAGCTTTGTATTAAGAAACATTTCTTTCAACATCTCTGTTTTCAATGTTTCTTTAGGAAAGGATTTGAAGATGATCGAATTGAAGCTTTACTTCATAAAATTGAAATACAAATGAAGCATCAGTCTGTCAGCTTTGGACTCGCCCTGACCTCTGTGTGTAATTTCTCAGCCGTCTCCTGTTTTTCTTTTTTTTTGTTACTTTTGGAATTAGTGGTTCTTAAAAATACTGTATAATTGCAATTCATAGAAACTTTCCCTTGAACCTTGAAAGTTATGCTATTTTGCATCTGATATAACTTTTAATTTAGTTTGTCTTTTTACTAGGTTGCTTAATTGGCTTTTTTTTGGTATCTTATGTTTATATGTAAAATAGATTTACACAGACCACTTTAAAGGAATTGATAATAAGTATTGATCTGTTGGTAATTATATTTTCTAAAAATAGTTTTAAACCTGTGCTTTTTCTTATTTTATTAGGGACAAAAAGGTTTAAAATTAATTTTTTCTTCTTTTAATCAAAGAATGACTTAATTTTCATTATAATTAGTCATCTGTGGTATTTTTTAAACATAGAAACAGATTTTAATAAAATGCCCTGCCTTTGATATTTACTGAGCTGATGTGGAGTTCATTGTGTAATATGCTTTGTGGATTTAAACCTCTGCTCCAGTACATAGCTTCCTGCTGGAACCACGATGGGGACCCTGTGGAGCTCCTGAAGCTGGGAAGTCAGGTGGCTCAGTTCAGGCAGTGCCTTAAGGACAATCCAAAGTTTTTGCAAGAGAAAGTGAAACAATATTTTAAGGTAAGAAAATTAGAGAATTTAAGTCTATAATTTTGAAGTTGAATTTTATAATGAAAGGAACATTGCGAACATAATCTACATTATGTAAATCAATTTCTGTTAATAAATAGGTGACATGATTTCTTAATTATTAATTAAAATTTTAAATGCTCATATTAACTTAAAAACTCGGTTTTCCAGATTCAGATGTGATTTGACTATGTGTTATGTTTTTACGTATGAGTATTTGTATTAACAAAACATATGCACATTTGTTAATAGAACATACAGAATATGAGAACAAGTCACCTACATGTGTGAATATTCTGGTTATTTTTATAAAGGATTCTTTTGATGCTTGCTCCTTATTTCTGTAGATTTCTGGGCATTTCTACTTGTTGTAAATTCCCTGGTAGATAGTTGTCAATATGGTAGAACTTCTAGCGAGACCTTGACCATGGTGGGGTCTGTCGTGAAGGCTGACTGCTGTACTAGGTGCCATTGTTTTGGTCATGGGGCATGATTTGGTCATTTGACCTTCAATCTCTCTAAGTTATTATAATTTATTTTGCATAAATGTTTTTTTTAATTCTCCCACTTCTCTGTAGTATTACATACACATGAGCATTTTGTGTGCTAGTGCTTTCAGTTGAAATAAATAAGAAAACACGTTAAGTCACCTAACATTTTTACATTAAGCTGATGTCTATTTTGTCTTCATAATTTATAATATGTTGAATGAAGATTCAGCCTTTGAGAGATTAATAGTATAATGAGGACTAGATAAAAATTAAATTTTTTCTAATTGTCTTCAATGTAGACTGAAGTTAAAAATTTATATTAGAAAGTGTCAACAGTTTCCTTCTACAACCAAGATGTAAAGAAAATGTTGAGTATTAATACATTTATGGTTGCAACATCATAACAATAATCACACTAATAATAGTAGTAACAGCATATATGAATTATGTAATTTCTACAAAGCAGGTATGATTGCAAGAATTTTATCTGGCTCACATACTCTCTCCAAGACAATCTTTGGATGAGTGCTGTCCTCACTATTTGAAATGGAACGTGGGACTCGGGACCAAGAGCACACAGGCAGAGAGGCTGGTTCAGCATGTCCGGCTTTAGTAACATCTTGTTTTAATTTGGCTCTTTTGTTGCTGTGGATGTTGTTGCAGAATAATCAGCATAAGTTGACATTATCAATGAAGCCAGATGACAAGTATTCTGAGAAACAAGCACAAATGGAAACAGAAAAACTGCAACAAAAGGTCAGCACTCTTTCTCTGGAGGACAAGCAGCAGATCTATGACAAAGGTCAGACTCTCAATTTTGTTCCTGGTCGTTTCTTAGCCTTTGCCCAACCCTGGTGAACTTCTTACTGAGGATATAGTTGCAGGCAAGTCTTATTTTGACCAACAGGTATTTGTTGGGCACCTGCGAAGTTCTGCATTGGGTGTTACGGGTTCAGACCTGATAGGATGGACGCTGTTCTCAGTAAATTCGCCCCCTGTCGTTGGGCGGGAAAGGCAGGAGTGGTGGAAATGAGGCAGCTTTAGAAGGTGTATTCACTTCATATATTTTATAAGAACTTCTGTTTATCAGGTGCTGTAACATGCCCCGTCCTGTGTTGTGTTGCAGTGTGTAGTGAACTGCCACCCAGCACTGTGGATGGTGTGAGCTGTGAGATCAGAGGAGGCGGGTCTCATCTCAGTGATGGGGAAAGGCGTGAGCTGTGGTGAAGGCACACTCGGGTCTGTGTGGTGCAGGTGCAGTGAAGACAAGAATTTCTTACAGCACCGAACATATACTTACTGGGAATCCCAGTGGTCCTACTCTTGTTTACTTAGAAGAAATGCAGTGTGTGTCCACACAAAACTAGAAATAACTCACATCTCCACGAACATATTTTGTCCATAAAATGCAATACTCCTGGGTCATAAAGAGGAACACACTCATTATTGGTGAATCTCAAAAGCCTTTGTTAAGGGAAATTAATTAGCCAGGCACAAAGAATACCTACTGAGTGAGAACATTTAATGAAACTCTAGAAATGGCAAAAGGACAGCGACAGAAGGCAGTTGAGGCCAGAGTGGGGGCGGGGAATAGCCTGCAGTGAGCCAAGAGGGCACTTCCTGGGTGCTGGAAATGTTCTGCATCATGATGTGGTGGTTCATTTGTCAAAACTTACTGAATTGTATTTTTTAAATTGTGAATTTCAACATGTGTAAATTATGTATTGATAAAGTCTCATTAAAATATACATGTAGTACACACAGAAATACAACACCCCCCTTTTAATCAAGCTAAGTTTGAGGCGATTTAATCTAGTAAAGGCAAAATTAGTGTCAACATGCAACCTATTATTCTTTATCTCTGAATTCTTTAGACATACGGCTATTTTAGATTTTCCCATAAATTTAACATGCTAATTGAATAATAAACACAAACTTTTGTGAGTGCCAGTTGACAAGTTCCATCTATCGTTTTTGGTTTTTATAATTGAGGTCTATTTGATATACTAATCTTGGGTGTACAACAAAATCATTTGCTATATGTATGTATTATGATGATTACAGTAAATCTAGTTAACATTTGCCACCATACATAGTTATAGGTTTTTTTCTTGTGATGAGAACTTTTAAGATTTACTCAGTAATTTTAAAATATGCAATATAGTGTTACTAACTTTAGTCACCATGTTATACATCTCATGACTTATTTTATAACCAGAAGTTTGTACCTTTGACCCCTTTCACTCATTTTCTACCTCCCACCCCTACCTCTGGCAACCACCAATCTGTTTTCTGTATCTATGAGCTTGGTTTTCTTTGTATCTGTATTTTTCCACATATAACTGAGATCATATGGTATTTGTTTTTTTCTAACTTATTCATTTAAAATAATGCCCTTGTTTCATTTGTGTTGTTACAAGTGAAAGGATTTCTTTTTTCTTTGTTTATGGGTGAATGATATCCAATTATGTATATACTAGAGGCCCAGTGCACAAAAATTT
>NW_005361351.1:2790093-2817662 GCF_000412655.1 Myotis brandtii
TCGCTTCAGTGCATGGCTGCCGGCCGCCATCTTGGCTGACAGTTAATTTGCATAAGGATATGCTGATTAGCCAATGGGAAGGGTAGTGGTCGTACGCTAATTACCATGTTTCTCTTTTATTAGTGTAGATATCATGTTTTCATTAATAATTTTTAAAATTATTTTTTAAATTTATTTTTCAATTATAGTTAACTCTATAATTGAGTTTCAGGAGTCTAACAGAGTAGTTAGGCATTTATATACCTTTCAAAGTGATATATCTAGTATCCACCTGGCACCATACAGTTATAACAGTATTATTAACTGTATTCCCTACACTGTACTTTACATCCCAGTGACCGTTTTTATAACTGGCAATTGGTACTTTTTAATACCTTTTTCTTCCATCGCCTGAATCCCCCTCCCATCTGATGACTATCAAACTTTCTCTGTACCTATGAGTTTGTTTCTATTTTATTTCTTTATTTATTTTTCTTTTTTAGATCCACATATAAGTGAAATATGGTATTTGTCTTTCTCTGACTTATTTCACTTAGCATAACACCCTCTAGGCCCACCCATGCTGTCACAAATGGCACATTTCATTCTTTTACTAGAGGCCCGGTGCACAAAAATTATGCATGGTGGGGGCGGGGGTGTCCCACAGCCCGGCCTGCACCCTCTCGCAATCCGGGACCCCTTGGGTAGGGTCCCTAGGTCTGGCCAGCGATCAGGGCCTATCGGGGCTTTCCTTCCCCCAGCTGCCTGCAGCTGGCCCCAACCCTGCTGCTGCCACTGCTTGCCATCTATGTGGCGCTGCTCCCCCTCCCCCCCACCACCGGTTGCCTCCCTCTGTGGGCAACAGGCGTGGGGTGCAATCGCGTGGCTGGCCTGGGCCTCCCTCTGCGGAGCGATTGCTGGCCTGAGCCTCCGTCTGCGGGGCGATCGATCGTGGGGCTCCGCAATCTATGGCTCTGCAGAGGGAGGCCCTGCCCACCTGCTGCAGCACTGCCGGCTGGGTAGCCTGGGCCTTCCTTCCTATTTGGGGTGATGGTGGGGCTCCCCCACCAATTGCATCACACCCGCCTTGGCTGGCCTGGCACCAGTACATGTCATAGCATGGTCGTCCAGACGGTCGTTCTGCTGTTTGGTCGTTCGGCTGATTTGCATATTACACTTTTATTATTATAGATGGCCAAGCAATATTCTGTTGTATATATTTCTCACATCTTTATCCATTTTTCCATGGATGGACACTTAGATTGCTTTCATACCTTGGCTATTATAAAGAATGCTGCAATGAAAATAGGGGTGTATATCTCTTTTAGAATTAGTGTTTTTATTTTCTTCAAATGAATACCCAGAAGTGAATTGCTGGCTCATATGATAGTTCCATTTTTAATTTTTGAGGAACCTCTATACTATTTTCTATTGCGGCTGTACCAATTTACAATCCCACCAATGGGGCACGAGATATCCTCACCAGCACAGATTATTTTCTAGGTTTTTTTTTTAGTAGTTATCCTAATGGGTATAATATGGCATCTCACTGTGGTTTTTATTTGCGATTCCCTGATGATTAGTGATGTTGAGCATCTTTTCATGTCTGTTGGCCATCTCATCTGTTCATGCTCTTTAGAAAAATGTCTATTCAAGTCCTCTGCCCATTTTTTGCTATTGAATTTTATAAATTCTTTATAGTTTGGATGTGAAACTCTTTAACAGATATATGATTTACAAATATTTTCTCCCATTCCCTATGTTGCTTTTTCATTTAGTTGATGGTTTCTTTTGCTGCGCAAAATGTTTTGAGTTTGATTGAGTCCCATCCATTTTTCATTGTACTGTTGGTGGGGTTTTTGTTTTGTTTTGTTTTTGCTGTAAGTAAGATTATATAAATTTCAGATATGCACCATTATAATTTGACATCTATGTACTCTGTGTATTTGTGCTCACCACCGAATGTCTAGTTTCCATTCATTACAGTGTATTTGACCCCTAACCCACTTCGTCTTCTCACACTCCTTTCTTGGTAACCACTGTTGTGTTGTCTGTGTCTATGGGTGTTTCTTTGTTTGTTTTTTGTGTGTGTTAGTTTGTTGCTTTCTTGTTTTATATTCCACATATGAGTGAAATCATATGGTTTTTGTTTTTCTCTGACTTACTTCGCTTAGTATAATGCTCTCCAACACATCCATGCTGTTGCAAATGACAATTAAATCGGTGAAGCCACAGTGGAAAACAGTATGGAGGTTCCTTAAAAGATTAAGAATAGATCTATCATGTAATCCAGTCGTTTTCTGGGTATTTACCCAAAGAAAATGAAAACACTAATTTGTAAAGACATATGCACCTCTGTATTGAAAGCATTATTTACAATAGCCAAGATATGGAAACAAACATCTTCCATTTTTACTTAAGGACATTTGTACAGGAGGTAATGCATGCCTAAGCAACGGAATATACACTCCCTGAGTGATCAGATTCCTGGCCTGGTCGTGGAGGTGTGTGCTGTTTTAAGGAAATAGTTACTCCAGTGCACACCTGTGTGTGAATGAATGGGGGCCTGTATTACAAAGGTGTGCTTTTATTTTACAGATCACTGCATCGTTCATTAAGTAGAACACAGTGCTAGTGCATTTAGTGGTTATTTCGTCTCAGTCTTACATGTGTACTTCAGCATGAGGAAGCAAAGTCCAGTTTAAAGATAAGCACCAAGGGAAAATGAGAATGGGAAATTATCTGATTTAAAACTCTAAATAGCCCTGACCAGTTTGGCTCAGTGGATAGTGCGTCAGCCTGTGGACTGAAGGATCTCAGGTTCGATTCCAGTCAAAGGCATGTACCTTGGTTGTGGGCACATCCCCAGTAGGGGGTATTCAGGAGGCAGCTGATAGATGTTTCTAACTCTGTATCCCTCTCCCTTCTTCTCTGTAAAAAATCAATAAAATATATTTTAAAAAAACCACTCTAAATAACCTTCCAGTTTAGGGGTGTCTATAATGTAACATATTAAGTACTATGAAGGGCCGTAGCCCCTGCCTTTGGGAGGGAGTTTACCTGGGAGCAGATGAGACGATGCCAACGGTTTCTGTGCATTCAGAAAGTAGCAGTGGATGTTTCAGAAGACAAAGGAGGTGGGCCTTTGAACTGTTTCAAAGGACTGTCAGGCAAAGAGGCAAAAGACCTTCAGCCCAAATGCACAGAAATAGAGAATGTCTGAGGGTCAAGGGGTTGGGTGACTTGGTTGATTGGGGTGGGGGTGACAAACCAGGTGAGGAGGGCCTTGGATATCCAAGAGGTTTGAGTGTAAGGTGCATGGAGCCACATCCCCCTGGTGCTGTGGGATGAGCTGGGGACGGGCCTGCGAGGGGAGGTGGGTCAGCCTGTACTTGGACCTGGGACCCAACCCTAGCAGAGCCTGTAACAAGCTGTCCAGAAACCCACCTCTGTCAGGGGCCAGTGTTGTGGTCACTGGCTCTCTGGCAACTTCAGGGAGGTGGACCTGGAGGTCAGGGCAGCTCAGCGACAACAGGGGATCGGTTATCTTGTGACATGATGCAATGTGTGTTTGACAGATTGTGCGGGCTGTTCACACGTGCACTACTCCGCTCTGTCCTTGGTCACGCACGGAGCCCTTTGGTTCCCTCCCGACAGTCAGTGGTCTGTGCAGACTCTGGGGAAGGGGAGCCTCTCCCCTCCAATCAGACCAGGGGCAGGCAGGCCCAGAGCATGTGTTTTGAGCATGTTTATAGTTGGGAAAGGGTATGCGATGGAACAGTAGTTTGAAAGCTCTAAAAATGAGTTCAGTCCATCTATCTAGCATAAAACCTGGGAGTCAGGGAACTGTCTGAGCAAAGTCCCACCCCCACCAGCACAATGGTTCCTTTAGAGCAGTGATTTTCAACCCGTGTGCCGCAATAATTTTTAGCACACACATGCAATACCTGACTGTTTAGTCAGGGGCACTGACCTCTTTTCCCTTAGGTTGTCAAATAAAAAAGTGGTAACCAACACAACAATAGCTGTCTGGTGTGAATGAATTGAAATTATACCTATTTTTTTTTTATCAGATGAGCAAAAAATTTTGCATGCTGCAGAGTTTTAGTAATTAGTTTATGTGCCGTGAGATGAACAAGGTTGAAAATCGCTGCTCTAGGTCATTGAGAGTGAAGATTAGGGAAGAGCCACCTGCAGTGCTTATGCTTCCGCTTCACTTTGGCCTGGCAGTGCTCACACCCCAGCACTCAGCATGGGTGGGTGCGAGTTAGCGGCAGAAGAGATGAATTACAAAAGACCTTTCGGTTATTATCTTCCTAAATGTTCATACATTTCCTCCCCTTCTTCCTCCTAGGTTTAGAATTACAGACTCAGCAAAGCAAAGCTCAGGATGCCTCATGTCTGCCGGCGCTGAAGGTGTCAGACATTGAGCCCAGAATCCCGTTCACTGAGCTGGCGGTGTCCCTGGCAGGTCAGTGAGCTCTGGCCGGCATGGTGCTCGGGCCATGTGAACCATGGGAGCACCCCTATGACTTTGTAGTCCTGCTCTTGATGCTTCCCTGGGTGCTGTTTCTGCTCAGTGACGACAGACTTCTCTACCCAGGAGGAGCCTGTCCTTGCCTCCCAGTGGGGGTGGTGGGCTCTGTTCCCAGCCTCTGGAGTCAGGAGAGTGTGAGTGATGCTGTGCTGCATTAGATGCAGCTCTTAAAGGGCTCAGGCAGCCTTTGAACCCCCGCCATCATGCTCTCCAGCTCAGCTGGCAGTCTAGGCCAGGGGACAGCCTAGTGTGGAGGGACGGGAAACGCCGCACAGTGCCTTGTGTCAAGGTGTGGGGAGCCAACAGGAGTTGCAGGCCCCTGGCATCTCGAGTTTCATCCTGGAGTTTCCTCCCTGGTCTGTCAGCAGCTTCTGGTTAGAAGCACAGAGGCCTCTCTGGCACAACGTTCCTTGTCGGAGTGGATATTCAGCTTCCACGTGGCAAGACATGACTTCATTGCTCTGTCCTGAGGGAATTCGGACGGCAGCCTTGCACTTTGACTTGTCTCCGCCAGTGTAGGAGTGTCGAGCGTGTTTGAGCATCACGTTGACTTCTGTGAAGCATCTGTCACTGGCCCTCTGTTTGTAACGGGGCCTGTCCTGTTTACCACGTCTGAGTTTTCGTGTGCATGTGCGTGCACATGCAAAGGAGATCCTGTCTTCTGGAAAGCGGGTTAACATCCCACTGATCTAATCCCCCACAGTTTGTGTTTGTCACTGAAAGTCATTAAGTGATTATTATCAGAATTGGTGGGGATAGGTCAGTCACCAGTGAGTACCTTAGTTCCCCTGCTGATTTAGGGCACTGTGCTAGGGATGTGGAAAGAGAACACAGAACGTCCCCCTGGGGAACTTGGGACCGGGGGTGCCGGGGGCTTCATGGTGGGGCCATCAGGTCCTGGGGAGGGACTTGTTAGGATGAGAGGCATCTGGGCTGGGTGAAGAGTGGGGTCTGTGTTGCAGGAATGACAATCCACTCTGAGTAAGGAGGTGAGGCGCACAGAGGCCAGCAGGGTCCAGCTTGAATGCCAGGGCATTTGTTGACCCGAAGCACACTGCTTCTCTCTCCTGATTCTTCAAAAAGCAAGGAGCTCTTTAGTATTAAAGACGGTTTAAATTTTACCATATAAAAGTACAATAGGGAAATTTGTCTAAATTACAGCAAATGAGTAGTATTTCTTTGCTGATATAAATTTTAAACCTCCACCCTTGAACAGCACGACCATTTAAAAAATAACTGACTGCATGATTGCAAGTGTAATGGTGAAAATTTGGAAGTTTAACGCCTCTTTCTCCAGCTGGAGACGTCCCTGTGCAATACTGCGCCCAGCCCACCAATGGCGTGGTCTACTTCCGGGCCTTCTCCAGCCTCAACACCCTGCCCGAGGAGCTCCGGCCCTACGTGCCGCTCTTCTGCAGCGTCCTCACTAAGTAAGACACGTTTGCACACTCAGCACACGCTTGTATATTTCATTGGTGGATATTCTCTGTGTTCCTTTTGTTTCAGTGCATTCATAATCTACTTTTTAGTGAATCATTTGTTTTTCATAATCCATAGCATTGTTACAGTATATAAAGGGTACAATATTTGTTGAGATTTTTCTTATGAAAATCACATTTCCTTACTAAGATATAGCACACTAAATATTTATAAGCCTTGGGTATAAGTGAAATTTTCAAAATATCTACCTCAGCAACTAAGCTCTTTAAGATTGTGAAAAGAATGATGGTTTTGCATCAGAAAATGTAAGTAATTAAGTCTGACATGTGGGCCTGGGATGTCCTTGAGCCGCCATGCCGTATGCCCTTGTCTGCGCTGGTTTTGTGGTCCTGTCATCCTGGGTGAGCAGATGCCTGAGCAGATTTGAGAGCACAGATGGGCATAGCACTGCTGCATGTCTGTCCTGTGTCCCTGTTCCTCTGCTGGCTCTCGGAGGTTGAGGGGGGCAGGCTGAGCGGGAGGTGATGGGAGCTGTCAGCTGGATTCCCTTCCTATAATCCAGGTACATAGAGGCTTCGAAGGGAAATCACCGCAGTAAATGGCTGGGCCCTGTGTCCTATATGCACAGGAGCTAAATGCACTGCAGAGTGACTGCACAGTTCCCTGCCCTTTAAAAAAATATGGTTCCATCTCTTTGTCCTTTTATGACTGTGGTCATTTTAATAAAACCTCACAGTGTCGCTTGGCTTAAATTACTTCTCTCAGTAGGAACAGCAGTTAGAATGTTTCTACCAAAAGCAACATCAGTGTAGTGATGACTTCAGCTTTTCTTAAAAATGCAAAAAAGCTTAGTTTTTAAATTACACCCCCAACACTACCAAATATTTGAACAGATAGTCTGTCGGATGTTTTGGAAGAACAGAGTAGGGAAGACACAGTGACCATTTGAAAGCCTAGCACTGGGAGCGCAGCTCAGCATTTTACGTTAGTGCTGGATAGCGGGTGTCTGGTGGACTGGACAGTGCTGAGTGACCCCCTGAACAGGAGACCCGGTTTCTCCTGGGGAGAGGGCCCGTGACGACTCAGCCTGCATGTACATTTGAGGTGTAAGAAGTTTGTACAGGCGTGGTTCTTGGATTGAGCCGAGCTTGTAATTCAAGGTGATGGGGCCGAGATCACATTGGTGATTAGGGAACTCCCTGCTGTTCACAGGCTGGGCTGTGGAGTCCTCGACTACAGGGAGCAGGCTCAGCAGATAGAGCTGAAGACGGGTGGGATGACCGCGTCTCCCCACGTGCTCCCCGACGACTCCCACCTGGACACCTACGAGCAGGTAACATTTGTTTCTCCATCACAGGGTGTTCAAAGGTTGGTTTCTCTGGTGTCTATTTTTTTTCTTTTAAATAATTTATTTTCTTTTCTTTCCTGATTTAGGGTGTATTTTTTTCATCTTTCTGCCTCGAGAGAAACCTACCAGACATGATGCACCTGTGGAGTGAAATATTTAACAGGTAACTTGATTTGCAGATATGTTAATGCTGTGGCCGTATCACAGGGCTGGTCTGAAGTGTGCTAAAGGGAGGTTTTACTCTCTGGTGGCTTGATTTCAGAGCCTAATTCCACTTGTAATTTCTATGGACTTGTAAAATTTCTCAGGATGTGTACATTGTCTGAAAACTTACACATTCTCCATGCTATTAAATGGGAACTGAGGGGGCTCCAGAAACTTAGCATACTCTTCCTGTCCATAGCCCATGCTTTGAGGAAGAAGAACACTTCAAAGTGTTGGTTAAGATGACTGCTCAAGAGCTGTCCAACGGAGTTCCAGACTCGGGGCACCTCTATGCATCCATCAGAGCCAGCAGGACCCTGACGCCCGCGGGGGACCTGCAGGAGACCTTCAATGGGATGGACCAGGTGATATGCAGAGGGGACCATTGGGTATTCCGGGTTAGCCAGGTCTTGCAGAGTTAATAAAATTACCTGGTACTAAATTATTTATATCTCAGAAAAGCTAACTCTCTAACTGACCAAATTTCATGAGGAACTACCCTCCCGTCTCTTCCCCCCATTCCCACCCCTCCCCAAGGCAGGCAGGTGCATCTGGCACAGTCACAGCACCATGGTTCCCCTATCGGGGCATCTGTCTGGTTTCCAGACTAGGGAGGAGTGTCTGGTCCCTGCTCTGCCCCAGTAGCTCCCTGCTCTGCTCGGGGTGTCTGCTCTATGTGCTGGTTCCTTTGGCTTAGGTGAGGTTGATGAAGAGAATCGCAGAAATGTGTCCCCAAGGCAGGCAGGTGCATCTGGCACAGTCACAGCACCATGGTTCCCCTATCGGGGCATCTGTCTGGTTTCCAGACTAGGGAGGAGTGTCTGGTCCCTGCTCTGCCCCAGTAGCTCCCTGCTCTGCTCGGGGTGTCTGCTCTATGTGCTGGTTCCTTTGGCTTAGGTGAGGTTGATGAAGAGAATCGCAGAAATGACAGACATCAGCCCCATCCTGAGAAAGCTCCCGCGCATCAAGAAGCATTTATTAAACTGCAACAATATGAGGTAGGGGTTTGTGGTTTGTTCTGAGCAAAGATAGTAATGATGCATCCAGTTTCATTGAGTGTAGCGTGGAGATGCTCTTCAAGTGAAGGTGTAGGTTATAGAATTGATTCTAGACTTCAGTGTTCTAATGAAGAAATTTCATATGGGAAAATTTCATCCTAGAACTGTGAGGTGGATTTACTGCAAATATTTAGTCATATTGCTCCTAAAAGTAAACAGCACGTGTTCTGTAAATGAGCCGTCCGTGAGACCCAGTGCAGTTAGCTTGCTCAAGACCAGAGTAAAAATGCAAAGTTCTTGTGAGATTAATTATGACACGATAGTTTAGGAAAACACCTAGTAGCAGAGCTGTCCACATACAGTTGGCCTGAAGCTCACAGGTTTGTGAGCGTGAGCAGAATGTAAAAATGATTGACATGTTGTGTTATCAGTGACACAGATTTAGGTTAGATTGTAGCTCTACATGGAGAGTTCCAGGACCTTCCCCGTCAGTTTCTTGGACTCGCCAGCAGGTTTCCCCAGACCATCTGGGTGGCAGGAGGGGAGCCTAAGCTTGGTGAGGGGCCTGCCCTGGGCAGAACTGACTGCCAGTTTCGGGCCAGAACGGACACTTGTACCCATAGTGCCTTAGGCAGCTAACCACTTGGACCTTCTGTTTCCTCCTCCATAAAACAATACTTTGAAGATTTATGGCAAAAAAGAAAAGAATGCATTGCAGTCAGTATAGTGCCTGGAATATAGTTAATTACTATAATGGTGTGTAATTTAACTGAAATAAATTTAGGATTCAGGGCCAAAAGAAGAAAAATACACTGTCAATTTACTGTATAGTTCCAATAACTCATAGTATTATCTGTGATTCTGTAGAATTTGGAAGGGTTATATAAAAATACATTTTTGAGAGAATAGGTGGCAACTTACAATTTCCTAGTTTAATGACCAGTTTACACCTGCAAACTGTTGACTTCCCTTCTAGACAGAAATTGCAGTTTCCAGTCTATGACAGTGTAAGTGTGAAGGTGTTGGCAGCTTCAGGGAAACAATATTTGGAGTCAGAAACGCTGTCTTTCATCTTGACAACTGTATTAGCTGTAAGCCATTGAAAGATAAGACAGGCTTTCTGATTACTTGAAAGCATTGTGGTGAAGTAGCAAACTGTGATATTTACATATTTGGCTACTGTTTCTTTTTAATATTTTTGAGCATTATTTTATACAAAAACAATATACTATCTCCTTTTTATTGTTATTTATACTAGATGTAGTAAGGGTTTCCTGTTCATACGTGATTTTTTAAACAGATGTGCAGTGAATGCGACCCCGCAGCAGCTGTCTCAGACGGAACGAGCAGTGGGAGACTTCCTCAGAAGCGTGGGGCGAAGCAAGAAGGAGCGGAAGCCGGTGCGCCCGCACGTGGTGGAGGTGAGAGCCCTCCCAGGGAAGGGCGCGTGCTGATGAGACCAGGTTGGGTGCGGCCCAGGGCTGACCCAGTTAGAAGTGAGTTCAAACCCTCTAATTTGGCCTTGTGCCCTGTGCTTCTGTTGTCCCTGGAGCGCTTGGGCACACTCTCCTGATGAGGCAGGACACTGGGCTCTGAAATATGCTCTTGTAAGAACAGCCAAAAATGGTGCCCTGAGGAGGCCCGTCCGGCTGCAGCTAGAGGCTTTCCCCCGACTCAGCAATGCACTGTAGGCTGTCGCTCAGTGGTTCTCAACCTTCTGGCCCTTTAAATACAGTTCCTCATGTTGTGACCCAACCATAAAATTATTTTCGTTGCTACTTCATAACTGTAATGTTGCTACTATTATGAATCGTAATGTAAATATCTGATATGCAGGATGGTCTTAGGCGACCCCTGTGAAAGGGTAGTTCGATCGCCAAAGGGGTCTCGACCCACAGGTTGAGAACCACTGCAGATAATCACATCTAGTAAGCGCTAGGCATGTGATTAACTTCCAGAGTGGCTCTGATCTCACTCACCTGGGTCAGCAGAGAAGCCTCACTCCTCACGCACAAGGCTGACAATATGCACATTCTACAGAGGATGAACTTTCGCTTTCCCCTTGGTTATGTCCATGTGATCCTCATCCCCAAATGGACCTGCCCCCCTGCCTCTCAGAGTCCCAGCTGAAGGGGTGTGGTGCCTCAGCTCCCAGACCATTTGAAAATCCATAGAAATCTATGTAGTTAAAACACCAAAGCAAATGCGCCCTAACACTTGTTATTAGCTCTGTGAGTTTTCTGGAATATATCATCTTAGCTATTTGAAGTGAATTTAGGATTTTTCTCATTTCTCTTGGAAACATTTTCAGAAAGCTGTGCCTAACGGATGTGGAGGAAGTGCACATGTTAGTGGATGCCAAGTCGTCAGAAAGCTGATCACAGTAAGTGAACACAGCCCTGTCATTTCAGAACCAGCCGGCCCAGTTCGACTCTGGATAGGCTGGTGGCCCATTCCAGGTTGCCAGTCAATGCCTCACTGCTGGCACGCAGAACCAGGGAGTCCTGTCTCTCGTCCTGGTGCCCATGAAGACCTCTGTGCCTCCACATGGTCTCATCACCATGCCTCTATTTTAACTTGACTGCCGAGTCAGTGTTAATTCACCAACTGGGCAGTGTTGTCCTGCCCACACACACAGCTTGGTGATCTGGGCATTGGGTTTGGCTCATCACAGAGAGGGCAACTGACTGTTCCTGGAGAGAAATGGAAAGGAAAGGAAAGCTCGCACAGTCAGTGACCGACAGAAATGACGTAGAACGAGCTGTTTCATTGTGGCTGTGTGGCGTGTTGTGATCGTCAGTGCCTTGCTCTCAGATGAGACCGTGGCTGGTGATGCCCACAGGAAGTAGGACATTCAGAAGTCCAGGTGGCACCTGTACGGGAAGCACCCGTGGGCCACTCCCCATGACACAGCCTGACCGGGCCTTCCCTTCCCTCCGCAGGAGCCCACTTTCACGCCCTGCCAGATGAAGACACACTTCCTGCTTCCATTCCCCGTGAACTACGTCGGTGAATGTGTCAGAACTGCCCCCTACACACACCCTGACCATGCCAGGTACAAACGAGGAGGGCAAGGAAACCACGACTCCAAGGAGGAGAGTCGGGGAGGGAAACGTGGTGGGTCCGAGAGACTCAGAAACATGCGGCTGCCCCGGCTCCAGAAGTGCACAGAGAAAATGAGTCACATTGCTCAGCGTTTCTGTCCGTTTATTTCCGTATCTGTAGGAAAGGGGCATGCTCTGTATGCTAGGCCATCAGGGTGGGAATGTGCATTTCGATGACTAGAAAGATGTAGTGAGACCATGAAAATGTTACAAGAGGTATCTGTGGGTAGTGGGATTATTGATCTCTTTTGCCTCTTTTTGTATTTTATAATTTTCCAATAGTGAATGTGTGTTCATTAGGTAACATAGAAGTAATAGAAGTTTCTAGAGAAAAACACGTGGAGGGCAAACCCCTGTGGGCAGAGTGGAGCCCGCCCGTGAGGGCGGCACAGCCACCCTGCCCCGTCTTTAGGAACATGCTTCTCCCTTCAGCTTCTCACCAGGCTGTGTCCCCTGCTGGGCCGAGTGCTCACACAGAGCAGGGCCGCCTGGACTCATGCGGATGGCAGTCACGGGTGTGGCCCCGCTCACTGTGCCCTGGGAAGGTGCTTTCCAGACCATCCTTTTCCTTCCAGGGCATCAGCTATTAGCATTCATACTGGAAGCTAGTGGGAACATAGAAAACGCACACTCCAACCAAGGGAAACCCTAGGGAGGATGCCTGTGGAAAGTTAGTCAAGAGCCTTCCATGTGCACGTGCACACACTCACACTGATGTGGGGGTCCGAGTTGTGGCTGCAGCTTTAACATGCTCCCTGTGGGTGGGAAGAGGTTAAGAGGGAGCTAGAAGTGTGTGGGAAGGTGTGTCCACTACCACCCGTCATTTAAGCCACTGCTTTATTTTTGTCTTCACCTAATTATACACTTGACATTTTTAAAAATTACTTCCTTGCCAGCCATGTTTTTAATTTGCATTCTTAATCATTTATTTCAGTCTGAAGATCCTGGCACGTTTGATGACTGCTAAATTCTTGCACACAGAAATTCGAGAAAAAGGTGGTGCCTACGGTGGAGGCGCTAAACTCAGTCATAATGGAATATTCACCTTTTATTCATATAGGTGAGCTTTTCTCTGACCATCTCATACATGTGGACACAATGTCATGTCACTGACAGTCACTGGCTCAAAATCATCAATATCATACCTCAGACAGTGGGGTGAGCATGAGAAACAATTGTTCCCACTTTCCCCACCTCTTCGGCATTTAACCACACCCAGCACTGTCCTTTCGGTTTTAGGGACAGCAGGAAGGAACAGGAAACTTTGTGCCTTAAATGAATCCTGGCACTTTGGTGACAAGCATATTTCAGTAGAAGGTGAACTGAGCAGTGTTCTGGCTGATGGAATTGTAGAGGCTGGGCTCCTGGCTCCACTGACTGCTTTTGCCCATTTAACTTTCTCTGCCTGAAGATACGCATCCTAATATTCTAGGGAAAGGACTCTTTGTGCCTCTGAGGCACTACTCTTTACCCCCTACTGCTGCAACTTCTGAACATTTCCTAGTGGCCGGGCTGGGAGCTGCAGCACAGAAACCACCACCTAAGGCCCCCGTCTCCTGGCCCCTGTAGTCTGCAGTATTGGGCAAAGGCCTCTGCAGCCCTTTCCACTGAGACGGTGCTGGGGCTCCAGGATTGGCCCAGATTGGGTGATTCAACTATTCTGAGTGCGTCCTTTGGAAAGGAGCGTTTTCATTTAACCTTTCTTAGTGTTTCTCCATGAGTCTTTCATTCAGTCCGATGTTTCCTCCCAAGGAAGTCGCAGTGGGTGCATTTAATAACCTGGTGTGAGGCTGGGTGAACAAACCCCATCTTCAAGGGCAGGGAGAGGGTCAGACGGCCTGTGGCCAGGTTTAAATTTCCAGAGTGTTGATTTTTGGACTAAGCATAAAGTTAATAGCTATAAAGTGTTGAAGCTGTGAAGTCAGCATGTGATTATTGCTTATTTTTTTGTGGTAAATGTGAGTAACTAACTCTTCGGGTCTCCCAGGGATCCACGTTCCACAGAAACACTCCAGTCTTTTGCGAAGGCTGTGGACTGGGCCAAGTCTGGGAAGTTCTCACAGCAGGACATTGACGAGGCCAAGCTCTCCGTATTCTCTGCTGTGGACGCTCCTGTGGCTCCTTCGGACAAAGGTACGTGGAGTAGAAAACACAAGCACCTGGATGGATGGTGCGACCAGACAACTCCAGGCTGAGTTCCCGAGATGAGTACCCATCTCACCTCACCTCCCGCCGCCGCCTCCTTTGTGACACGCCAGTGTCCACCTTGAGAATGAGCATCTCGGTTGGCTGCTTGAAAGGGGTCGCATTTCACCATCTCAGAGCTTCAGTGACTGCCAGTGCCCTGGGCAGGGGCAGAGACCATCCTGACTCGGCCCTCACTCATCTCCATCCTCTTCCCCAAAGGGCCTGGGTCAGGGTCAGCCACCTAGGAGCAGGGTCTGTGGAACGGTCAGCCGCTGCATGCTGTCCCTGCCAGCTTCCCCAGTCACCTGTGTTCCTTCAGGGCTGGACCACTTCCTATACGGCCTCTCAGATGAGCTGAAGCAAGCGCACAGGGAACAGCTCTTTGCCGTCCACCGAGAAGGTCTCATTGACGTGAGCAACAAGTGAGTACGGTCACGTGGCCTGAAGTGTGAACCTGCGGGCGGCTGATGTGGAAACAGTCCTGACCCCCACCTTTTCAGGTACCTCGGTGTCGGGAGGAGCACCCACGGGCTGGCTCTGCTGGGACCAGAGAACACGAAGATCGCCAAGGACCCGTCCTGGATCATCAGATGACAAGGAGCTGCGGCTGTGCTCGGGACACGGCTAACGCGGCTCACAGGCCCCAGAGAAGCAAGCCGAGACAAGTTTAATTTGGAAGGTTTTTCCCAAATATCTTCCTCATTTATTAATCTTAAAATTTTGCCAAAGGTATGTATGTACTTGCCTGTCAGGTCATCCCCAAACTCTTCTATCTTAAAGAAGTGGGTGATCGTGAAGAAATGGAAATAATCATGTATTAAATGCCAGAGATGCACAACTGTTGTAAGACTTTCTGATAATGATAGAACATTTATTTAAATACTTAAAATAAAAGGCAACTCTGACCTACCTGTGCTTTAGTCATTTTAAATGACATTTTGCTAAGTCGTTCTTAGGACCTCTAATAAAAAAATGAGTGAAATGAATAAGTGAACAAAGGTATGCCAACATCGTTTATAAAAAAGTGTGGTCACACCAAGGACCTGGGGGAAATTCTGGACAGACACACCCTCAGCAAGGCAGCCTGATGGGATCCCTTTCGAGAGCTGGTGTGTTTGGTGTTAATAAGCATTAACTTGTTCCCATTTTGTCTTTACTGAAGGGCTCTGTCTCATCTGTTGCTCACTTTACTTTTTTCAGACAGAAAGTGAACTTCTCATTTTATCCTCACATCCTAAACTCGGCCACCGGCAGAGCGCCTTCTGTGTTGCGCAGTTGCTGTGCTGCGCGTTCCACAGACGAGTTCAGTGGCCACTGCGCCCAGCAGGGCTGTCCACGCCCTTTCCAGCGGGCTTGGATGATCCTTAGCATTTTTAAGCAATCAAGTATTTTTTAGTTAAGGTTTGTACATTTAGTTAGACACACTGCTCTCGCACACCTAGTAGACTACAGTGTAGTGTAAACATAACTTTTACGTGCACTGGGGAGCCCAGAATTTGTGTGACTCGCTTTATTGGGACACTGGCTCTTTTGCGTGGTCTTCCCGTATTTCTCATCATCCGCCTTCTCTGCTGTGCACGACTCCTTCCCCCACGGCTGGTGGGCAGGCTGGTTCCTCTCACCCCAGACGAGAGCAGAGGCTGGAGAAGAGGCAGAAATGCTTTTCCCTCCAGACACTAGGTGACATGTCTTACCCTCCTCAGTGCACAGCTAGGACTGAGGTCGAGTGTGGAAGCTCACCTTCTTCCCGACGCACATGTTCGTGGTGTTTTTAAAGGAGCCCGTGTGGCCGGAGTTGGTCACCTCCCCTGGGGTCCTGGTCTGGGCCTTCTCTGCTCACCTGCCATGTACCAGGTCTGTGTGTCACAGCATTGCCTTTCCCTTTGTGACTGCTTCGTGCAGCCTACTTCACTGATCCCTATAAAAATACATGAATAGTATCTGCCCACGAAACTGCCTGCCAACCTTTGGTAGCTGCCCCCAGATCCTGAGGTTTAAATGCCTACTGAAAAAAATCAAAGGCACTTAGTACCGTGGTCTGAGTTTTAGCCAAATGTTTAATTCCACTGGGAATGCATATGGTAAAGCAGGAGACAGCGTGTGACACAGCAGACAACTCACTGGAGGCTTAGGATCCAATGGGGATGTGAAGGGTACAGGGCGGTGCTGTGTGATTGGGGATTAACGTCCACAGTACTCACATAAAGTGCTGATAAATAACATACGTGTTACAAAAATGGGCGGTAAACAGGAAGTCCGAGGAATCGCTGGCGGGCAGTGGCGCCTAGATGGCTGCAGGCTCCTCGGGGCCGGTGTGAACGTGCTCCAACTGGCTCATGTCAGAGACCTCATAGCTGGCCTTGTACTTGGCCAGGATCTTCATGAGGGGCCGCAGCTTCAGCCACCACTGCTCTTTGGGAATTCTGTGCCTGCGGATGAGAGGGGCAGGGGTGAGAACAGGGACTGTGACGGTGGCGTCCCTCTGTCCTTGACTCTTGTCCCCATTCCTTCTACCTGCAGTAAGGTTTACTTACTCAAAGTCTGTCTTCTCCTTCAGCTCTGCCACAGGCTGGAAAAGAAGGTTTCTTTGGCATATTCCCAGCACACAGACGGAATCATCGTTTACAAACTTTCTTCCTATAAAGGACAGAAAGTGACCTGAGAATGGCTGCTTGGTTGTGTGGGAAGGTCAGGTGAAATGGCCAGTGAGGCCAGCAAAGTGGCCAGAGAAGGTTTGCTGACAGGAGGGAGCAGAATCCTGTGAGGAGATTGAAGAATTGGGACTTCTCACATCCTCCCTGGGCAGAAGCCAGACTCCCAGGATCCCTGGGGCTGTGACGAGGTGGGCGGAGAACACCCTGTGAGTCCCCGTCAAGATTCGGGGAAAGAGGCAGAGATGATGGGGCACCCTTGCTCCACATTAGCCCTGAGAGGAGCTGTTCGCTGTGCTTGGCAGTGAGACACCCCATGGGGAGTAAGGGGTGAATGCATAGCTCACCAAGTACTGGGCTGGGAAGATTGGCTTAAACTGCAGCAGGAGTTCAGGTCCATGCTAGTAAGAAAGTACACTCATGACTGCACGTACTGTGAGCAGCTGGGAATTAGTGAGGTAAGCTTCCTTAGATGACAGTGAAAAGAAGAAAATAAATCCAGGTTTATTTTTATGGGATGAAATATAAAAGTAGAAGTTAATGTAAAAAATATTAGTAGAAAAAAAAAATCAAAGCCAGTTCTTGGAAGACTGAATTTAGTTTGAAACTTTACATCTCTGTGTTTGCATAAGTCAAACACTGGAAATACACATAAACACACAGATCTGGGAAGATTGGTCAAGAAAACGGAGGGGAGGGACTTACAGGTACCAGCACAATAACTAATCCTGCAGTGATGGGACCAGAAGGGCTACAAGCATCAAAAACAAAAGAGGACATGATGAAAATCTTCATGGCAAAGTTTTTGAAAATTTAGATGAACTTGAAAAGTTCCTAGAGGACGTAACTTACAAAAGGGATGCAAGAAACAAACATGAAAAAAAGACCGACAAAAATGAGCAAACAAAAAAGAAACACAGATAATTCTATAAACAGTAAAGAAATTGAGCAGGTCAGCCTCCCCTGTCCTACAGAGAAAGCTACAGAACCTTTGATGGAGGCGTCTGGAGTTTATTAACATCAAAAAATGAAAACATCTTACAAATTATTTCTGGGAGGAACGCCCCGACTGAGAAAGTTAGGACAAGCCTGACCTAGCACCTGACGGACAGGATGAGCAGGAAATGGCCGAAGCAAAAACCCAGACCAGCTGGGGTTGGGGGGTTGTTCCCCAGGAAGGCAAAGTGGGCTTAACACTAGGAAATGCATTTAAGACTTAAATGACCATGCCATATGATGCAAAAAGTGTGTAAGATCCTTTCATGATTGAAAAGTATGTAGTGAACAGAGTATCCAAGAGCAAGCGATAAATAGCAGGAAGAATGAATGACTTCAGTTAAATGTTACTAAGAATTTGTAGTCCCAAAGTATTGAAGGCATTCCCTACTCAAAGTGGGACTAATAACACCCTGGAAGGTTTGATCAGACAGTGAACTCTGAAGGAAGTGGCGGGATGGTTACACATCCGACGTTATGCTGAGGGGCGGGGAGGGTGGAGTATGGGAGCGGCACACACTTAGGTGGAGGGGAAAACAGTCTGGATACCTCTGCTCCTTCCTTGCCTGCTCTAAAAAGGAGTCGTGAATGAGTCAAGGAGAAAATCTGAAAGTATCTTCAGGGCCAGTCCAAAGTGGTCCAGGTGGCAAAGGGAGAAAACAAGGAGAGATCACATCGTAGGGTCTTGCAGAGGAGCCCACATGTGAACAGCAATTTTACTAAGAAGAGTGTCACTGATGACCGATGCCTCCCATCTCTAATCAGCGGGAATAAAGCATTTCGTATCCATCCAACCGTGAATGTCGTATCTAGCAACCATGGAGTCTGGTAAGAGTGAAAGCATCATGTGCACAGGCCACCCCGCCTCTCGGCACCTTTTCCTTGCGCCTCCTTCAGCTTCCCCGTGATCCACTGCATGGCCCGGGCGGAGATTTTGGTTCCAAAGTTTCTGTCAAATGGGGAAGGCGCTCCTCCCTGTGGGTGGTTAGTTACATGTTAATTAAACAACCACACCTTCCTGGCTGTTTACTTTAAAAAATGAAGTAGAAATAAAATAAATTACTATTCAACAAAGTTCACATCACGTTTGTAAATATGGGCTTTGAAGGTTTGTTTTGTTAAATTTTACCTCCTTGTGCATAGTTGGGACCAGACAAAAGCAAGCCCGTGACTGCTGCCCACGAGGCTGAGCCTGTGAGGTAAGTACCACAGCGCTTTTGTCACCTTCGGGTCGGCATCATTTTAAATATTCTTTCAGGATTCCTTAACCTTATTTTGGGATGGGGAAGGGGGTCCCACTTTCCTTTCACAAAATACACACCTGCCTAGCATTGCGTCATAGATTCAGGAGATTCAGGGACCCACGGATGTGAACAATGGGCCCAAAGTTAGAAGTTCCTAGGACACAGGAGGGGTCAATGGTGATGGGACAAGGACAGGAGTGCGGTCAGGAGGCGGGGCCTGTGCTTCCAACCCACCCTGCTTGTCATCCGGGGCACTTACAGAGCGCGCCCCGGGTTCTTTCCACCTTGCTCTGATTCCATGCAAATCTCAAATAAGTATCACTTGTCTGATGTTCCTATTTGGATGCTTATTTTTGCCCAATATTGAATGAGACACTTTGAATAAGGTTTTCCAGTTAATTGATATTCCTATATGAAAGTTGACCATTTCCTTAAGATGACCATCTACCCAAATTTCACAACGGAATTCCTAAAGCTGGTGATATCTGGTATGACTTCTAACTGGAACTGGAACATAGTTCAGATGTTTTTAATCATCCATCTAAAAGGAAGTCACATGACTAACAGCTCCCCTTGCTGTTTTGCGGGACTGGGGCCATTCGTGAGGGATGGAGTGCCGGCCCTACCTGCTGCATGTGGCCCAGCACGTTCTTCCTACAGTCGAACACCCCTTTGCCCTCCTCTGAGTAGAGCTGGTAGATGAAGTCGGTGGTGTAGTTCTCGTTGCAGTTCTCGTTTCTGAAACGGGAAGCACGGGCTCAGGGCTGGGGGCGCCTGCCCCGCGGGCACTGAGAGGACATTACAGCCGCCTCAGTCCTGATCCTGTGCACGACTGCCCACATTTTCTTCTCTTTATAAATATCAGCGGTGTAGTTTAAGTAATTACAAAGCAAAAATGAATTTTTAAAGATTACCATCCACTCATTTGAGTATATGCAAGTTTTTCGCACAAGCCCAGCATCTCCGCTGCGTCCTCCCAGCAGGACCCAGGATGGTGGTGGAGAAGCAGGGCCCGCCCACCCCGACCCATTTTAGATGGCAAAGTGGGTGATTTCTGAGAAGCCAGGTCTTAGATGAGAACTGATCTGTTACCTGACCACAAGGCCCCTCTGAATGCAGGTCTTCATCTTCTCTGTCAGGTGCTCCACATTGGACTAGGAAAGAGTGCTACATTAGTCACACCGGAAACCTACTAAGCACCTACTGTGTGCCAGGCACCGCGCAACCCTAACTGCTGAACGTAGCAGCTGCTCCTAGCTGACATTTTGGTGGCGAGCACAACAGAAAATACATCAGGTAGTCTACGGCCATACCACCTGAACACCCCCGATCTCGTCTGATCTCGGAAAATACATCAGGTAGTGACAAGCCCTGCGGTGAAGATTACAAGGTCATGTTATTGGGCATATGTAGGGGGTGGAGCTCAGCTTCCATGGGAAACACTTTCCAAAATAGGTTTCCATCCTAAAACCTTAATCCGTATATTCTGTGTCCTTGCCTAAACTTATAAATTTATTTTATTGCTTCTTACCTATTTTCATGACAATATTTTTTATCTTGGAGGAAAATATCTGTCACCTCACTTTATATAGAATCTCATACATATGGTTGCCTAGCGAGCATTTCCAGGCCAAGAGAAATTTTTCTAGACTCAAACTTGTGCACAAATTCCCTAAGGAAAGGAATACTGTATCTTGAGAGAAAAAAAAATGCAAAAAATGAGATATATACATACAAGCAAATCCCATTCATCACGACATTTGTTAGCACCTACTTCGTGCCTAGAGCGATGGCATGGGATGGTGAGGCACTATCTTTAGGCAGGTGTGTGAAGTATAAATGTTTAATTCAATGTTGAAGAGAAATTCATAGGTCAAGATTTAAGAAAAATCACAGATAAGTAAAAACATCAAGTATCTCTCTACTTGATTTATTCGGTACAAAAGTAACAAAATCATAGCTTTTACAAAGTTGTTTTATTTGTGCTTTTGTGTATTTCAGTTGTGTTTACTGATCAATGCCTGTCCTGAACAGGCTGACCTCCAACCCATGCCTGGGCTGAGCGACCAAACTAACTAGTGCTTGCCCCACTAGCCTCCACTAAAAGCTGGGAGCCCTGGGAGACCCTTATCCATTTGGAAGAATAGCCATCGTGATGTGACCATTTAAAAGCAGCAGGGACACCCGAGTGAGCCCTCATGACAACCCTACTGGGACTGTGGGGTGCTGATGGCATGTCAGTGTGGGTCCCTCGACTCCATCATTGGTCCTACTCTGGCAGGGGTGCTGGGTGAGCAGGCTGCCCTGTGTATATATGGGAAATCTCTAATGTGAACCGAAAACTGCTCTAAAATAAAATCGGTTAATGAAAAAAACAAGGAAGTGAGCTGCAGGGAAGGGCAGGAGGTAAGTCTGGTTCCCATTTTGTTTATGGTTGGCAGTGCCCACCAAGTGCATTAAGTCCACTGCTGTGTCCCACACAGGGCGGGGGGCGCCACACGTTCCCTCATTAAATCCCACACTTCAGTGGACAGAGCTGCTTGTCCTGTGGCCACTGGGCTCCAGGAAGGGGGTTAACCACTGTGACCTTCCCACACTGGACCACAGGCACTGGAAGCCTCGGGAGCCCAGTGCTCATCCTGGGAAGCACTCGCTGCCCTTGTCAAATGGCTACAGAAACAGTGGCTGCTCAGTGGAGGGAACTGCGCAATCCTGGGTGAGTGGAAGCCGCCTGACCCATGAGCTCATGCTATCACTGCCCAGAGAGCTCTAGCACAGAGTCAGTGCATCTGCACACAACCTGGATTGGGGCGAGGGGTGGGGGGACGGGGTGGGGGTAGGTCGCTGTAAGTGCCTATGACCTGGTGTATCGCACCATCTAAACAACAGGGTTGGGGAGTGGCTCAGTGGTTGAGCATCAATCTGTGAACCAGAATTGATTCCTGGTCAAGGATTGATTCTTGGTCAAGGCACATGCCTAGGTTGTGGGCTTGATACCTAGTGTGGGGTGTACAGGAGGCAGCCGATCAATGATTCTCTCTCATCATTGATGTTCCTATCTCTCTCTCCCTCTCCCTTCCTCTCTGAAATCAATAAAAAAATAAATAAATAAAAACAACAACAACAACAACAAAAAAGGCAGCACTGAAGGACTCGGAGACAAGCACACCACGTACCTGCAGGTCTCGGATGTCAAAGGGCTCCTCGAAGATGTAGGCGGCGTCCGCACCGGCCGCCAGGGCCCCCATGTTAGCCAGGTAGCCGCAGTAGCCGCCCATGGTCTCGATGATGAACACGCGGCGCTTAGTCCCGCTGGCGGACTGCTTGATGCGGTCGCACGTCTGGACACAGAGAAGGACGGGTCATTCCAGCACGTGGCCGGCCGGTGCTGGGACGGGAGCAGCCAAGAGCCCGGCAGGTCCTGAGTGTCTGCCACACGGGCAGAGACGGCCGGCCTCGGTCTTGGCCTCAGTCACTAGGAAGTTCTATTTGGTTTTCTTCTAAAAGGCTCCCCAAGCCCGGCCGGTGTGGTTCAGTGGTTGAGGTCAACCCATGAACCAAAAGGTCGCTGGTTCAATTCCCAGTCAGGGCACATGCCCAGATTGCGGGCTTGATCCCCGGTAGGGAACGTGCAGGAGGCAGCCGATCGATGATGTTTCTCTCTCATCAATATTTCTCTCTCTGTCCCTCTCTCTCCCTCTCTCTTTAAAAATCAATAAAAAATTAAAATAAATAAATATAAGCCCCCCCCCCAATTACCTTTGGGTTTGATCACCCTCAACCTACGCCAGGGCACCTCTACTGAGGTGGACGGTGGCTCTTAGACAAAGGCCCCACGAATCTTCCAGACACATGGATGGCAGGTCTCCTAAGGAAATGTCAGCCATCACCCTCTTCAGGACACAGAGAAACCCACACGCTGCCACCAGGTTGCTGTCCTCTCTTCTCAAGCCTACCAAGCCTCTAACCAGTTCCGTCAATGAAACACTCTGATGCAACCCTTGCCTTCCCCAGCATTGAGTCACATCACCTTCTTCCTCGAGTATTTCAAAGCCTTCCTATGGACCCCCCGGGGCAGCCCACTCCAGCGCTGTCCTGCTGGGGGCCCTCACACACACTGCCCGTGGTGGGCTGGATAATGGCCCCCAGGTACGCAGAGGGAGGGCTGACCAGGGACAGGTCAGGTCACACTGAAGCAAGATGCTGCCTGCAGGCCTCGCAAATGAGAAAGGATCACAGGCCACGCTCGCAACAAGGGCAGCTCTAGGAGCCAGAAGAGTAGAACAGGTTCTCCCAGAGCCGACGGAGGGTGCACGCCTGCCAACACCTTGGCCTCAGCCCAGTGAAATCCTCTCGGTCATCTGGCAGCAAAGGAGCCGGCGTCGGCCCCTTCCTGTCTCGTCAACGTGACCCAGACGTGAGTGTCATCCATCAGGAAAACCGCCTGACCGCCAGGACGAGACAGCTCCCAGGCAGGCTCCCCTGACACTCATGCCTTTCTTCACAAACCCCGCCTCAGCCCACCTCCTGCACCTTCCGTATAATCATTTGACCTGGGCTGTCTCCCATGCTGGTCACAGGCTGGGCTCATATGCCTGGGACACAATTGGGGCTCCGTCCATATCTGGCAGTGACTGGAATCAAAGCATCCCACCCATCCATCAGCCAGTGGAGGCTGTGGCACGGACTCCTGGGACTAAACCATCCTGCATCTCCAGGGAAATCACAGGGGGCTGGGGAGTGGTGGTCCTGAGACCAGGTGTCACGAATCTTTGGGGGCAAGAAGGGGAGGTTTGTACACAAAAGTATATCGACTCGGCCATTTCACGTGAGTACTTTGCGTCACCTGTGAGAGCATTCTGATTTCCACACACGGGGCCAGTTGCTGTCACTCCTCACTAGGCTGTCAGTTCCTTAGGTGGAACCTCACCTTCCCTTAATAATTAATTACAGTAATTAATTATTCCAGATGCAGCACATGCTTTGTAATCTCTAGGAGCTGCAATGGGAGGAGGAGAGAGCACCAATGAGGGCAATTCTGGTCTGATGCAGGCGGGGGATGGACCAGACAGGCCCCTGAAGGCCCGCCTGCTGCAGGGCCAGGGCCAGGGCCAGGGCCAGGGCCAGGGCGGAACCCGAGGGTGCTCCCTGGGGGCTGGGATGGAACAGGGCTGCACACATGGGCGGATGCCCAGGTTCCCCGCCCCGCCCCCCCCCCCCCCCACAGTGTCAGCAGTGGCCGCTGGCCAGCACCCTCCGCCGCTGCTTGCAGCTTAGGCACGCCGTTCCTGACTCCTCCCTCTGCATCACCCTGGTTGTGTCTGAGGGTCCAAATTCCTTTCTTCTAAAAATAGTACGGTATTCCAGCCAGTCTCATTCAGTTACTAAAAGCAGTCCTGACAAGTGAGGGGGTGGCACGTGGTGGGGAGGGGCTGGCTCTGGGTGAGAGGAAGGAATCAGGGAGGGCAGATGCTCCCGCCTGGCCTGGACGCCCCACCGGCTCCACCAGCCCCTCCAGCCTCTGGTGAACCTTGACCCCCTCCAGTGGCTGACAGACGATTCTCCGAGAGAAATCTTTGGGTCCTGTCCCACTGGAGGAAAAACCCCATGTGACAGGTCCAATGCCGCTAACGTTGCGCCACACTGGACTTATAAAAATGCAAGTCGAATGTGAAAGGATAAAGTGGCACTTGGAATGGTGCAAGATAGAAAGGACTCTGTGGATTTGTAGATTTGTCAGTCCTGTCCCGTTAACGGGCTAGGAGGTGGCCTCCCATGACTTGGGCTCCCAGGAGGAGGAGCGTAGGCTGGACTTGGGGTCCAGACCAGGCTGGCCAGGGCCAGGAGGGTTCCCCCCGCAAAGCGCACACCAGTGGCAAAGCTGAGTGACATGCAGGTGCAGCTGAGGGCAGAAGTGGGATGGCAGCGGGAGATGCTGACGGTGCCCGCAGAGGCGTGAAGGGGGCACCTGCAGCCACCAGCACCCAGTGACTTCTCCAAGGGTGGCCAGTGACTGCTCTAAGGGTCTGTCTATGAGAGAATTTTACCTGAAAGCAGCAACTGCAAGGCCCATTGGAGCCTCCGGCTTGGGATCGAGGCCATCCCCCTGCTGGAGGCTGAGGGCAAGCCCACCTCCCGCCACAGCTTTGTGAGAAAAGGAGCAAGAAGCTCAGGCGTGCCCATCAGTTCGAGAGCAAGAAACTCCGGGGAGTGGGCCTAATGCCAGCCCTTCCTGTCCTCTCCCCGCATCCTCATTTGGCCTCAGAGGGGCTGTGCCACTCAGCGGGGCCCTGAAACGGAGTCAGGGCTTTCACGAGACGTGATGGTTTGGAGGAGGTGTCAGTGCCACTGCCAGGCGGTCACCGTCACGGCCCTGCTTGGCCGCTTTCCTCTCCCTGTGGGGGGAGGACCACGCCCACAGCAGAGGCCTTGTGCCCACTCACCAGCCGCGCACATCTGACAATGACCAGGGCCTGACACTGAGTGGGCACCGGGCGGGTTGGAGCTCGGGAAGGGGCATCATTCCAGGGACGGAACTGGGGTGCCGGAGCATCTACAGAGATGAAGGTGGGAAAACCGCCCTGTCATGGAAAGTGTGACATAACCTCCCACTAATGGAACAAAAGGGAGTGATCATAAATGTGGCTCCTTCATTCGGGAGGCTGGCCAGGTCTCCCCTCTCAGTTTCCACTTGAGTTCATCCCGGCGGCAGTGCTCCCGGGGAGGAGGGCATCCGGGAAGCAGCCCCAGGGGAGTCCTTACCTCCACCAGCGAGTCCAGGGCAGTGTCACAGGCCAGGCTCAGGTCTGTGCCTGGGACACTGTTGCTGATGGTGGCAGGCAGGATGCAAATGGGGATGCAGAACTCCTGGTGGCTGCCCCGTGCCTGCACGAACGTGAACGTGATTGAGCTCTGGGAAGCCTGAAGCAGCAGTGAGGGGGCCAGCAGGCGGCGGGCGCCTCACCTGCCATGCGCAGGCGGGCGAGCTCCTTGTGTGTGTCAGTGGGGAGAGAACTACGGCCAGTGCTGTGCGGGCGCAGGGCAACCTGACCGGGCCGGGCACAGGCCTCGGCACAGGGACCACCAGTGCAGGGGTGTGGGGTGCTGGCCTTGGCAGGGTGCTCACTGCCCAGCACGGACGCAAGCAGGAGGCAGCAAAGCAGGGCCGAAGCGGCACTGGGGTTAGTGGCGGGCGAACAGCTGGTCTTTCTAGGCATCTCCAAGGGGAGGCAAACCAATTAGGGCCTGGCCAGTCTGGGGACTTCCCGCAAGGAGTGGGGCGAGGCCCTGCCCATTAGGACTCTGCAAATGACCCCCATCAGTGAGGTGGCCACCATGTGGCCATGTCCTGTCCTCTGCTCTGTGCAGGGGGGACCGCCCCCGCATGGCCCTTTGCAGTGCTTACACAAGCAGCATGGAGGAGCCCGAGCCCCAGGTCGCTCTGGGACCCCAAGGAGAAAGTTTGGCTCTGATGTCGAAAAAGCCAGCTGTTCTTGGGGACATGCAGAGATTTGGATCACCTGCCTCCAGTGTTAGACAAAGCAGTTCATTACTACATAGGTCTACTGTCCACCATCCCCGCGTCCACGGAGCTCCAACACAGCCAGCGTTTGGTGGACATGTGTGGGCCAACAGCCCCTTGTATGGTCACTATTTATCCCCCTCGTGCAGCCAGTGCGCACAGCAGGAACGCCACTTGGAAGGCAGGCCGGGACGCTGCTGTCCTATGGTTCTCTGAAACGAGTCACCTGTGGCCTGGGAGTGAGTGGATGGTGGGCCTGCGGCGGTTTAGTCCATGGAGCCAAGAGGAAGGTGAGGGGGTCACTCACCTGCCTGACGGCTCCTCTGTCATCACCCGCCCTCCCTGTGTTGCCTCAGGGTCTGAGGGGAGACACGTGACAATGGCATGAAGTGACCCCGGACACTGGAGCTGTCTACTCCGAGAAAAGAGATTGGATGGATTTATAGGGAAACAAGCCTGGATCTCTTCCCTCACAATTCCGGCTGTCAGCAGGGCTGTGACTGCGGCTGCCTCCGCGGCCTCAGGGGCTGCACAGAGCTCAGCACACGGCACTGTGTTCTGGCTGAACAGTGTCTGGCTCTGGGGTGGACAGCCCCCATTGGAAAGCCCGAAGCCACAGCTCTGGCCCGGACACCTGGCCCCTTTCTGACGGGTAAGTGCACTGACAGCAGGTTCCCGCGACGCACCTGTGAGCTAAGTGCTGGCAAGAGAGAATGGCTGTGAGGACGATGACTCAATATGCAGAGACACAACAGCTGATAACCTGAGGCCCTCTTGGGGTTCTCACCTTGAGCACCTTTGGCATTCTGGGCCTGAATCCAAACCTCCTGAGAAGGACTCAACCTCATTTTGGCTTTAACAAAACAGAACTCTGGAAGAAACAGCAGTTTCTACACACTGTGCCCATACCTTGGTCCGTGCAGCCCCAGGGTACCCTGAGCGGGCCCACAATGGGGCATCCTGACTTCCCATCGTCCCAGATCACCAACCAGAACCAGAACCGTGGCACCACCGAGACCACCTGGCTCACCTGGCAAAGGCGGCCTGGCCCATCACCAAGGCCAGGGATTGAGCCTACAACCTAGATATGTGCCCGTGATTAGAATTGACACCCGGACCCTTCAGTCCATGGACTGACACTCTATCCTCTGAGCCAAACCGGCTACGGCTGGTTCCACATTTTCAACAACATACATGTAAGTATTACTTCCTCATAATCCGGGGGGGGGTGGGGATTCTTTGTAGCAGAGGAGCCTGGAATTACAAAGCCAGAGAGTCCTGTGTGGGTGCCTAAAGTGGGTATCAAATACTACAAGGAACAGAGGCCAGCCTTGGCAGGATCGGCAGAGACGCTGGTCA
>NW_005361351.1:2817839-2835532 GCF_000412655.1 Myotis brandtii
CCACCACCCCCCCCCACCAGGGTTCTGATTAGGTAACAGTTAGGAAAAATTAATTCCAGTTGCTTCAACTACAAGCTCAGCATAATCAGATTCAAAATCCAACAAAGGCAGGGAAAAGAGCACTACAAGCAAAGGTGGAGTTCACGTGGGGACAGACAGGACCTTGCGATTCACAGCTGGGAGATCCGTGAGGAGAGGACTAGTCGGAGCAGGGGAAGCAGCAGGGAGTCACAGGCAGCAGGAGCAGGGCCAGCAAGCAGTTAGGGGTGCACACGGCGCAGGCCTCCAGCACGGGGACACGGCGACACAGGGCGGGGCTTTTTAGTAAAAAGATCGCAGAAAGTTTAGGAAGCTCTCAGACAAGCAGTAAGCATTACTTACCAGTGAATTTTATTTTAAAAGCATTTCTTTTTATTTACCAGCACTAGAAACAAAACGGATGCCATGGGTTTAAGGGGGAAAAAAATCTTAGAAAATCATTCACAAGACCTAGCTAGGTCTCAGAAGGAAAACTAAACTTCAGAATTTACTGAAAAAACGTAGGCACTGATTTTTTTTTTAAAAAAAGCTTTCTATGTTAGATGCTGATCTGCAAACTCACATGGGATTTCCCAAGTGTGACTTGCAAATACAATAATAAGGATACATTTCTACGTTATTGCCATTTAACAAAACAAAACAAAAACCTTAAATAGCACCAATATTCTATGGATGTAACTTAACATCCCCAATCTACGATGCAGAGAATGATGCTGACTGGCTCAGATAAAAGAATAATGAACACCAAAGAGGGGTTCAGGTCAATGAATAAAATTACAAAATATTTCGCTCAGGTTCTGTCCTCAAACATCAAATCAGGGCCATCGGACCCAGACTCAGCACAGCTAGGTGACAGAGGCTGGAAGTAAATGGGGCTCAGCCAAAACCCCCCACAAAACTAATTTGAATGATCGTCCAAATCACAAAGCACTGCAGCCGAGTGCCGGAGCTGCCATGCTGTCCCGCAGGGACACGGTGCTGGCGCAGCACAGGGAAAGACGTGGTACAGACCTTTGGGAGCTGGATCAGAGAGGGTCAGATTTTTAAAAAATACTTTTCTGGAAACAAACCAACGCCCCCGACCCGGCTCGCGTCTCTAGTGCACTGGTAGATAAAAACGGGCTAGGCGCCCTCGGTCAGTGCCCTCGGCGAGGGCCCGCGGCACCTGCTTTGCTGCCACACAGACTTACGTCAGTGATGGTGTTCAGAGCGGTGTCGGCACCGATGCTGAAATCAGACCCCGGCACGTTGTTGGACACGGTGGCGGGAACCATGACCATGGGGACACAGAATTCCTCATGCTTTTCCCGGGCGGCTGACAGTTCCAGCAGCCCCAGGTAGCCCTGTGGGACAAGAGTGCACAGTTGGGGGGCGGGCAGAAGTGGGGCACCGATAGGACCACTAGGAAGTCAACGTGGAAACACATGAAGGTCACAACAGGGACAAGCAGTTCTTTAAGCACCAAGGGGCCCAGGGGATGTCGTCATGTAGACGTAAGACCAAGTCTCTCATTGGCAAGTGTCTTGGTAGTTGAGACTCTTGCATTTTCTTGAAAGGAAACTATAAGGTTATCACGGGACTGATCTTGGTTGAATAGAAAAAAAAATGCCGACTGGCATGGCTCAGTGGTTGAGCGTCGACCTGTGAACCAGGAGGTCACCATTCAATTCCCGGTCAGGGCACATGCCCAGGTGGGGTGTGCAGGAGGCAGCCGATCAATGATTCTCTCTTATCATATCTCCCTTCCTCTCTGAAATGAATAAAAATCTATTTTTTAAAAAGGAAATAAAATTAAGGCCTACAGTCCAATATGGGATAAAACAAATGAGCTGGCCACATAACCCCCTTCCTCTCTGAATGGCCATGGACTGCAGCCTCAGGGGAGAAACTCATTCCTGTCGACCTGGAAGGCACCAGAACTCACAGGACAGATGGGCCTGTCCCGGAGTCAGGGTTGCCTCCCGCTGGGTGAGTCCCACCACCTGCTACGCGCTGCCTCACAGTTGTCCAGTGGCAGTTGGGCCTGGGGCTCTAAGGCCCCGGTTGGTGGGGAGCTTGGTGGAGCCGGCACGGGCCACCACTCAAGCCTACGGGTGGAAGAGCCAACCGGGAACGGAGCCAGTGACGTACCTCAAACCCACCGATGATGAGCAGCGCGTTGATGCTGTGGGTGCGCATCTGTGCAGCAATGTCTTCCAAGTACTTCCCGGGGAGGATCCTGAAAACAGATCAGGAGAGATGAGGCCAGACAGGCTCACAGGGTGGACCAAGCACCGCTAGCACCCTGAGGGCCGCCTGCCCCGGCTCCGGGTAGCGCTGGGAGGCACCTGCAGTGGGAGCCGGCTCCCTCCTCCCTGTGGCTGGGGGGCAACCGCGTGGGGGAGCAACCCATGGCGGGGTGGCCAGGGAGCAAGTCCCTAAGGAGTGTATTTTCAAAAGAAAACAGGGAGAAGCTTCCCAGCTGTCCAGGAACTTCACCTCAAGAATTCTGCAGCCTCATGAGAAAAAAAAACAAAACAAACCCTAATAACTTGCAAATATTCACAACAAATTTCATTTAAAGGGAAACTTCCAGTTTTATACTTTGTCCAACCTCATCTCCTTTAAAGTCACACCCACTCATATTTGCGCTCCTGTTTATCACCTGTTTCACACACAGCCAAGTCAGACAAATGATAGACTCTTCCCAAGAGCCCCCCAACACCGGCCCAGCCCTTCCATTTTGCAGCCTGGAGGACACCGTGCCGGTGCTGTTGGTAGACTAAGAAGAAGCTGCATGGCAAACACATCCAGGCCTGGGCAGTCAGGGCACCCAGCAGGCGCGTGTCACGGCAAGGGTCCTCCCAGTGTCTAAGATAAAGCTCTCGAAGCATTGTCAGGAGGGGCTGCCAGCTCACCCAGAGCTTTGCCAGGACGGCACATGAAGCAAACGGTGCCTGGTTAAAATGCATATTCTCCCAGCAGCTATGAAACGGAGGCTTACTGATTCAGAAACATGTTGGGACTGGCCTCCAGTGTGGGTGCCACTCAGCTCTGTGCCCAGGCACTAAGCCACTGTCCACCTGCTCTGACCGTGGTCTACACACACGGTCCCTGCAGCTCAGTGATGTCCCTCATCATCATCACCTCCACTGAGGTGGATCCCTGCCGGCCTCTGGCTTCCTCTCCCCGGGCGCAGGAGAGACTTGGGAGCACAGGGTCTCTTCTCGAGGGTGGGTCTCAGCCCCAGCCCTAACCGCTGGGGCCTCCTGGGCGAGGCCAGGCTGCGGAGCCTTCCCAGCACTGGCTCCAGCTCCTCCTCTAGAATGGGGCCCTTTCTTCCTCCTAAAAGCAGGTCCGAATCAAGGAGGGAAATTACCGTTTTGTCCCAAGAATGGAGCCGCCTTGTCCGGTCCAGCCTCCAACATCCGACCAGCCGATTTCTTTGATCTAAGATGCAAACAGGGAATGAGATGGCTCAAGTGAGAAAGGAAGGGGATTAGAAGTTTTACAAACAGCTCAGAGGTCGGCACCTCCGGACGAGCTGCCTGCCTGTAGGCGTCCATCGTGATGCCGAGGGAGTCACACAGAGCCATCGGCTACGGCAGCCCCTCCTGCCCACGGGACATCCCCGCAGCTTCGTTTCCATCAATAGAATAGATTGACACTTTAGTTGGCCAAATTCTACCATTGGGAATTAAAGAAAAAATGAACAGGATTGTGTTTTTTTAATTGACATAAATTTTTTAAAAACTTAATGAAAAATTTAAAAAACCAGAAGGATAGATGATGCCAGCTGGGTGTGTGCACCCTCCCTCCGCACGCCCATCTCCTGGGCTAGGTCTCTCCTCTCTCCTCTCAACAGCAAAACCCTTTCCTTTCACACCCTCTCCATGCCATTACTTTAAGCACCACCTGTATTCCGGTGTCCCCAACACGCATCTTTAGCCCGAGCCTCTTGAAGACCTGGACCGTGACCTCTGTCTGCTCACTGGCCACCTCCCAGGGATGCCCACCAGACACACACTGAACATCTCAGCGCCTCTCACATTTCCTCGCGTCCATCAGCTGCAACTCAGGCGAGAAACAGGTTCATTCTCACCTCCTTTTTTCACCCCTATGCATATTTAGGGACCAAATTCTACTGGCTCTGCCTTCAAAATGCACCCAAGACCCTAGAAGACGTCTCATGGACACCACTATGGCCGGACTGGACCACGCCCCCCACACCTCCTGCCTGGGTTACAGGGGAAGCCTCGCAACTAGTCTCCCGCTTCCCACTTCTGCCCCACAGTCTGTATGTGCCAGGCCCCTGCTCAAAACCTGTCTTCTCAGAATAAAAGCCAAACTCCTTACAATTCCTATGAAGGACCTGGCCCGTCTTCTCCCCACCTCACCCCAACCTGCTCTCCTGCTGCATCCCACTAGCCCCTCCCACCTCTGAGCCCCTCAGGCCTTTGCACTGTCCTGCCTGCCTGGGACAGCACCTGCTCAGCCCTTCATCTGAGACCCCTCCCAGCTGCAGACATGCCCACCCCTGCCCCAGGGCTCACCCAGCTCCTCTGTGTGGCCCCTCTAGCACTTCCTCACCTGCTCTACACTTACACAGTCTATTTTCACTTACCTTCACCTCCCTCCCTAAGATGAAAGCTCCACGGAAGCAGTGGTTTTGTCTGCTTTCTTCACAAACTTAATTCCACAGCATGAGAACTCAGTAAATAGTCGCCAAGTGACCAGGTGAACTAACCCTGTGGACAGGACGCACCGAGTTGAGAGTGCAACCGCGGTCAAGTTACTGTCTCTGTCCAGTTTTCTCACAAGGAAAATGGGGACAATATCTCAGATTTACTGTGAGACCTACACCGGCGAGCACATGTCAGTCTCACAGGAGTAGAAAGACCCTCCCTTAGGATGGGACCCTAGAGCAGAAGTTCTCCTTAAAAAGCAGGTACTGCCCTAACCGGTTTGGCTCAGTGGATAGAGCGTCAGCCTGCAGACTGAAGGGTCCCAGGTTCGATTCCGGTCAAGGGCATGTACCTTGGTTGTGGGCACATCCCCAGTAGGGAGTGTGCAGGAGGCAGCTGATCGATGTTTCTCTCTCATCGATGTTTCTAACTCTCTATCCCTCTCCCTTCCTCTCTGTAAAAAATCAATAAAATATATTTTAAAAAAATGGGCTCTGGCCTGGTGGTTCAGTTGATTGGAGCATCGTCCTATGCACCAAAAGGTTTTGGGTTTGACTCGCCATCGGGGCACATACCTAGGTTCTGGGTTTGATCCCTGGTAGGGGTGTGTATGGGAGGCAAGCAGGTACTGTGCCCTGGCTGCTGTGGCTCAGTTGGTTGAGTGCCTTCCTGTGCACCGAAAGGTTGTGGGTTTGACCCCTGGTCAGGACAGGTGCGGAGGCAGCTGACTGATGTTTCTCTCTCTCTCTCTAAAGTCAATAAAATCATATTTAAAAACACACACACACAGTTGCTGTGTTCCTGGTGGGGCCTGAGGTCCCCCACTTGCCCATGACTTTCCCATTGAAGACATCCCTCCACTGGGCACCTCCAGAGGGACCCACCTGGCCTCTGGCAAAGCCCTCGAAGCCATCGTAGACGGCAAACATCTTGTGTCCTTCTGAGATGCCAACCCGCACAGCTGAGCGCACAGCCGCGTTCATCCCGGCAGCCGGTGCGCCCACGTTGATGACGGCCACGTTGAAGCCACTCTGTAAGACAGGGGGCATGTGGCACCCATCACAGCTGTGTCACTGCTCCATGCACCCCTGGGAGGGGGCCCTGCCAAGCACCAGGTGCCAGGAGTGGCTGGCCAAGTGCAGGGAGGTGGCCGGGGAACTGGGTCAGCGGGAACCGTCAGGAACACCCCTGGGAGCCGACAGGCAGTCATCACCCACCTTGGTGATCTGGGAGTCTGGCTTCTTGATGGCGAGCTGCTTGTAGATGTTGAGGTTGCCCTCAAAGCTCCTACAAGAGAATGACTCTGTTGAAACAGATTTAGAAGGTGCAGGGAAGTAGGGCGCAGAGAACAGTGGTGCAGGGAGCAGGCAGTCTGCAAATGCTGTCCTTTCCCTTGGGGGTACCTGGGTCCTGCTGCCCTCGGGGGGACACGGCATGTGGGGCATATACATCGTGTAACTGGGCTAAGGGACAAAGGCGTCCAGTGCTTCTCATGTTTCTTTGCCAACACTCTACCCACTTGCTACTTCCCATCTTAATCTCATTACATTCGGATGACCCCCTGCCCAAAATAAACAAAGAAATAAACCTTCCCCTGCTAACTATTCGCCCAGGCCCTCAACCTGGGTGAATAGCAATGGCGCCTGCTCGCCATCTTCATCCTGCCTTCTCACAGTGGGACCGGACAAGCACACCCTCTTGGGGCCTTCTGAATGAATAACCCACAGGCCTTCTGAACGGATAACTTCCCAGGCCTAAGGAAGGGCCAGGCCAACAGCACACGTTCCAGGACAGAGTCCCCTCAGAGTCACCTTCCTCGGAGCTGCACGGCATTGCTGAATCTCCTCTCATCCATTGCCTTCTGGACGCCCTGGGTCTTGAAAGAGACGAAAGAGGAAGAGAGCAGGGTCAGGACTCGGTGCAGCCTGTTGCCCAGCTCGGTGCCTCCACCTCGTCCCCCTCATGTCCCGCCTCTGTGGACCAGCAGCCTGGGGCGGATCCACAGTGGGCCCAGCTGGCCTGGCACCACCCGGCTGTGAGGGAGACACCGGGGCCACTAGCTAAGGCCACGTCATTGAGGAGGATGAGTGGGCACTGCTGGCCACCCCAGGCAGAGGTCCTGAGATCTTCGGGATTTCGCTCTACGAGAGCAGAGGCAGAAAGAAATACATCTCTTGCACAAGGTCCTGACAAATTCGCAGGTGGATTCTGGGAAGGAAAAAGTCAACAGGACCTGGGAGCTGGGGACCCGGATGAGGTCTCCGAAGGCAAAGGGAAAGGCGTGCAGATGACACACCCAAGGAGGACCTTCAACCCGAGGATCTCGGGTAAGTTATTTATTTGTTTTCCCCATCTGTACAATAAGGAGAACACTCCCTACCTCTAGTGTCATCTGTGGCTATAAAACATGCCAGATTTTCCCTGGCTGCTGTGGCTCAGTTGGAGCCTCCTCCCATACACCAAAAGGTGTGGGATCGATCCCCAGGCAGGTCATGTGCGGGAGGCAATGGATTGGATCCATATTTCTCTCTCACATTGATGTTTCTCTCTCTCTCTGAAAATCAATTTAAAAAATCATTTTATAAAACACACCAGGCTCTTAAGAAAACACCTGGCACATAGCAGGTGCCAATGAAGGGCTCATTGTGGCTTTTGTGAGCCATCTGGCTAGTTTACTGTAATGTAGGGTCATTTGGAGGACAAGCCAGATTGTACCTACATGTTTACCTCAGACGCATTATCTCACTCTCTCACAGACATGCACGCAAATACATGTACACACACACGAACATCCTCACATATAAACACACATGCACATGCACTCATGTACACATATGAACACACTCACATGCAAACATGTCCAGGCACACATGCTTAAGACAAAAATACATATGTATGCACACACAGAGACACACATGCAAACACATATAGACATACATATGCTTAAACAAAAAATACCTTTGGACACATACATACATAACAAACAGACACACAGCTTAATTCCCTCCCACAGGCTTTGAAGTGACGTGTCTAAGGTAACTTCCAACAAGCCCCGTGACTGTGTTACATAATCACCCCTCTGTATGTTATCAAATGCATGTACTTCAGAGCTGCTGGAAAAGACCAGGTAGGACGACAGTCATGAACAGACTTTGAGAAATGAAAGATAAGAACAGTTTCTAATGCACCTCACTGCCACCTCCCCTCATGGACTCAGGTGGGGAATTACAGCCTGGGCCTGGAGGAATGCCCCCTGAATTAGCCAGGCCAGGGTCATTCCACAAACTCGACGTCCTTGGGAACAGGATGGAAGGAGCAGCCGAAATCTGAGGGGCTAAGGAGGCCCTGGGCAGCCCCGCCCCCCCCAGATTCCTCCCAGACACTCTCAAGGACCCTCCCAGCACAATCTTCCTGACAGTGTAACCTCCCCTAAAAATGAGCGCAGAATGGAGACAAGCAACCAGTCTGGGTGATATGGAGCTGGCTGCCACGCCCACAGGGCAGCGCCACACGTCCTGGTGAAGGTCATCTAACTCCCCTGCGCTTGGCAGCCACAGACCAGGAACAAGGTGCCTGCTGTGCCTGCACACCCCTTCCCCTGCTCACCATCTGCACGCACTCCATCAGGGGCAGGCGCACAGCCTGGTTCCCGTTCAGCGACACCACGCAGGCCGGGGTCTCTGGCGTGGCCTGCAGGAGGGCGACCACGGCCTCCACCCCCATGCGGCTGGCCTGCAAGTGACATTTATGAGAGTCAGAGAAGGCCCACCACCCGCCAAGGCAGCGTTCTCACCGGAGACCCCTCGATGCTCCAGGCAGGGGCATCCATGAGCCCCTGTCCCCTGTGGTTCAGACAGCCCCACGGTGTCCTAAACACATCCGCCTCGGCTGCCTTTCTGTTCTCTGGGACTGAGTACAGTTAGGTACCCAAGTCCTTCCTGCTTAACCCACTTCCAACAGAGAGATTTAGTCTCCACTCAGAACTGGTGGGGAGGGGAGGGGAAGGGAAGGGAGGGGAGAGTCTGTGGTGTAAAGAACAGTGAAGATTAACAACCCAGGATCTGGACTCTGGGCTCTGCTGTCCCTGGTTCTTTTTCTAGAAACCAGCATGTGAATGCCACCTCCCACAGCCTGGGTTTGGTCCTAGAGTCCCTGTCACCCTCCACTGTCCATGTGGGTGGGGTCTCCTAGCTTCTGGGTGACTGGGGCCTGGGAACTGTTCTGGTCTGAGTCTCCCAATGACAACAAGGCCTGGAGGGTCTCGGAGACAGGCCGCCCCGTGCTGCAGGCAGACGCTTTTGCCAGATGGCGCTAGGGAGCAGCTATCCGTCTCTGGTGCTCCCAGAAATGCCCCTTTCCTTGGGAACTGGCCGGACAGCTTCCACCCTCACTTACCAAAATCCTGTCAAAGGCCGAGGGCGTCCCGCCTCTCTGCACGTGTCCGAGGATGGTCACGCGGGTGTCGTATCCCAGCTGCTTCACCACCAGCTGCGGGAAATATCTCCATCAGGGGACACAGAACAGGTGCGGGCAGATGGGCTCCCACTAGAAGACGGGCCGGAGCTGGGAAGTAATTTTCTGTTCTTTCTTCAGATCTACTGGAGAAATGTTCTAATTCCTAAAGTTTGGTACTTGAAGGAATGCTTAGGCTAATGGCTAGCTGAAAAATGCTTTTAAATAATGCTTTAATTTTTTATATAGGAATTTTATTTCTACCTTGCAAATAAACATAAATAACATGATTTTTTTTTAAAAAAAAATAATAAAGTTTCTACAGCTTGTGTTGAAAGCATGATTAATACTTTGTAGAAATGTCAACATTTCCTGAATCGCCCGACATTTGCAGTGTCTTTGAAAAGCACGACCCAGTAAGTGGAGGTGTCCCCTCAGGCGGGACCCCTGTGCACACAGCTGAGAGGCAGGGACAGTGAAACGTTTAATGAAAAACGCACTCCTCTGTAAACATAACGGGGTTGGGCTCGCTCTGTGAGTTTCATGGTTCAGTCTCCACTTCAATTAAGTGGGAAAGCAAAGGCTTTGCTCTCACTTTCCAGATGACTTCCTGTGATAGCAGGCAGTTAGACAGGCATGAGCAGAGCAGGAACGACAAGCCAGGAAAGGAAGGTCACCCAGGGCTGCCTAGCAGCAGGCAGCTGTGGGCCTCGCCCCAAGGGCAACCTTTCCTCCCCTAGCATAGGGTCGCTGGGCTGGTCGGAGAGCCCCTTAGAGGAGGCACAAGAGACTCATGGGACATCCTGATAAGCCCTTGCACAACCACTCCTAAAGCACCAAGCCTCAGGACAATGACCCGCATCAACTAATCTGAGGAACAAAGCCTCGGGTCTGCTGACCACAGAGACAGAGTTTGGGTCAAACCAGAGATGACATCTGGGCCTCAGCTGCGCTTCAGCTCCAGGCCCGGGAAAGCAGCACGGCCTGGGCACCTTTTCCCCACTCCCTTCTTCCTCAGCTTGTGCGACTTCTTTGCCTGTTTTCTCCTAAGCTCCAAGGCCTTTCTTTTGCCTCTGTAACTTGTTTCCTGAGCCCACACAGCCCACCCAGCAGGCTCATCTCTTCTACTGCTGTGACTTTCTAAATAAACTTTTGCTTATATTTGAGTCTTGGCTCTAAATTCTTTCTTTTAAGTTTATTTTTAATTTTTAAAATTATTACTAATGTCTTTTTTTCCCCATTGACCCCCTCCAACTCCTCTGCTTCCCCCCCGTCCCCCGCAAGCCTTCACCACACAATTGTCTGTGTCCATGGATTATGAATATATGCATTTAAATTCCGTGGTTAATCTCTCCCCACCCCCACCTCTACCCCAGCCTTCCCTCTGAGATTTGACAGGCTGTTCTATGCTTCCATGTCTCTGGATCTATTTTGTCCATTAGATTCCACATATGAGTGAGAACATGTCATACTTGTCTTTCTCTGTCTGAATTCTTTCTTAGCCAAAACTCAAAGACCAAAGTCTAACATTGGGGGCCATTTGCCATTAACACTAGGAAATGTTGGCTGATATCTTTCACAGCCAACTCTCAGTATTTTAAGATTTAGGTGCACAGCTGGCACAGGAATAGAGAAGGCAAAACTGAGAAACCAAGTTGACAATATCCTTTGCCCTGATGGGCAGCTTCAACCAGAGCCTGTCTGTGCCCCTGGGATGTCCAGAACGTGCCCAGTTGTCCCCATAACCGGGGAGCCCGGCCCATCCCATCACAGGTCACAGGCCTGACGAGCCAGCACCCGAGGCGGGGCCCTGTGGCAGCAGCACTGCAGTGTCAGCCCCCCTGCAGGCAGGGAGGGGCGGTGACTCCTGCCCACCATCCGGCTTTCTCTAAGAACATGCTCAGTGGATGCTCCCAAGGAGAGAAGGGGACAGACAGGGTGCGCTGCTGGGAACTGACCCTCCTGGCTCTCCGAGCGGCTGGGCCCAGAGCGGGACCCTCCATGCCCACCTTCACTACCCCTCTCTCCTGGGCAAGCTCTGGGCCCTGGGGGTTATTCCCAACAGTATCCAGCAGCACTGGCTCTGCAGAAGCCGGAGCTGTGTGAGCCTCATGCCACTAAAGCTCTGAGTCATTATGAAAATAGTTTTTACTATCAGAAAAAAACAAAAAACATTTCAGAATAATAATGCATCGTGCCAGACCCCCTGCCAGCGTGCCAGCATCTCCCGTTTGCAAGCAGGTGGGCGGAGGAGGAGCGGTGGGGAGAGGGACACACTCACCTCCTTGATTTGCTCCGAGGTAATCGGTTTATTTTGGGTGTCGATTGCTCCTTCGGACACAATGATGATATTCAGCCTTTTCTTCCGGGCCCGGTTCTAAGAAAACAGACATTAAAACCCTCTAATGCCTAAACGCTCTTAACAAAACCAGGGCCAGTTTGCCCTGATTGAACTGGACAAGAGGTAGAAACGGTCAGCTAATGTCACATGCTCCGTTCACTAAGGACACGGGGAGGGGAGAAGAGGTGCTCTGGGTGAGTAGGTGCAGGAGGGGGCAGAGATTTAGTGATGCCACCAGAGCTTCTGGCACCCAGGTGGCCCCAGGCTGGAGGCTTTGCTGGTTGACCTTTGACTGTGCTCCCCAGACAGGATGCCCACAATGTCCCGTGCGGTGGTGATGACACGGGTATCCTCTGCGGCACACAGACGTACCCGTCCAGGCGGGCCACCCTCCTCTCCTGCAGCCAGCCGCGTAGCCCCCAGCACCAGCTGGTTGGCGGAGAGTACCACCACGTGCACAGGCCAGACCCAGAAATGATGAGCTCATATGTCACTTCCTTGCTAGTGTTTGAACTCTGAACACTCCCTGCAGTCACGGCTAAGAGCTCCAACCTCATACAGGGGCCCGGCTCTTCCAAGCCAAGGTGCAGCGTGGCTGACAGTTCCTCCCAGGGCTTTAGGTCAGCAAAGTTAACTTGGTATTTTCTGTGAATTCCCGTCTTTGAATCTGCCACCCTGAAGGTGACAGCGACGTTGCTGCACGTGTCCTCAGTGCGGGCAGTGCTGAGGTGCCTGCTGTACACAACTGCACTGAGCCTGTGCCATCGGCTCACATTCGTTACCTGTAGACCAGCGATGAGGGTTGTAAAAACAGAGCGTGGGAAACTCCCCACACTGGGGTTTCTGTCCTGAAAGCTGGTGTTTTACGTGAGACCTCACGTGCCTCATGGAGGAAGATGTGCCTTACAGGAGTGATCTGTAGTGTCGGCTTCAGAGCGGTGCGCCAACCTCACCCCAGGCCCCGCACAGAGGGGACACCAGCTGAGAGACGCCTCGTAGCCCAGGCCAGTGTGGAGGGACATTCAGATCAGAGTGAGAACACAGGTCTTCCTACCGATCGGTGGAGATCAAACAAGAAACAGGTTTCCCCCCAAAGCCGGTACCTTTCAGTAGCTGCAACCTCACAGCACCTCCTCCGTGAGAGCTAACCGGTGCTTTGCATGGAGAACGGAATGGTTGTCGTTTTTCTCTACCGCCTCACTCTGCAGCCCTGGGACGCAGACCCCTGCGGACAGCCACTGCCTGCCGCTGCCCTGCACCCAGCTTCGATTCACCCTAGAATCCGACCGTTCCCACCTGTCTAAACCCTCCCAAACTGAAAACCCTAAAGACGCTCACAGGGCACGGCCAGCGCCCGGAAGCAGAGAGCGAGTTACCTCTGACAGCTTGATGCACATCGTCTCCTGCCAACCCTCTTCTGGCGGGGATTCCGGGAGGAACACCCAGTCCGCCCCACAGGCCAAGGCGCTCACCAAGGCGAGGTACCTGCATGGAAATAACCAGGATGCAGTCAGGCTGCCACTGGGCACCCAGAGCTTGGGGGCCCAGGGCCCAGGGCAGACAGAGCGCCGAGCCTGGGGAACCCTTCCCAGGGCATTGGCACGGGGTGCAGGGTCTCCAGGGGTGTGAGGTCCTTCCACCCCGATCATGTCTGCACATACGTACCCGCAGTGTCTCCCCATAACCTCGAGAACGAAGGTCCTCTGGTGGCTGGAAAAGAGAAAGGAGACGTGCACTCACCACCACAGCTGGGAAGAGCTGGGACACAGGGGACAAGCGCTGTCAGCCACGCACACAGCAAGGCTGCTCTGTAGCTATGGCAGGCGCCCCAGCCTCCAAAACAGGACCCGTTTTCTACAGAAGCAAAAGCTACTGCAAGAGTCTTTTAAACTTTTGTGAGTAAAGGGCTCGGGCAGCCCCTTTCCAGTTCCACATTTTACAGCTTCATCCACACCTGGGTGCGTGAGGCTGGAAAAGGAACATGGGGGACGGGATGCCTCCCCACGTCTCTAACAAGGGCTGTGGCGACATGCACCCACACTTTTGCTTCCCGCGATTCCTGCTTGAGAACACGGCAGGACTTAAGACAATGATGATTTTTGTCTTCTAAACTCTCTCCAACGAACATACTTTTCTTCTATAATCGGGGAGGGAGGGAAGTAACGTCATAGAATTGAAAATAAAAAGTGAACCTGAGAACAATTTTCTTGCACCATTTCTAACACTCAAGTGACAAGAGCTGCACCAGAACACCCTCTGTGCACCCTCCCAGAGCCAGTACGAGGGCCCGGCGGCGTGCCCGGTGCCACCTGCCCACCCACCGGCACCTCTGTCTACCTCTGGGCTGTCGTCATGATGGCATCAACGACTTCGATGATGCGGTGCAAAGCCGAGTCAGTGCCGATGGTCATGTCTGTCCCGCAGAAGTCATTGTCGATGGAGCCCACCATGCCCACGATGTTGAGGTGCCCGTGCTTCTGCACATCCTCCTTGCTGATCTTGCCTGCAAGGACACAGCCACGCGCTCCATCACTGGGAGACAGGTCGGCCAGGGGGACAGAAACCCACGACTCGAAATGCGTTGTCCATCTATTGGTTTGTTTGTTATTTTTAAACTCTCCATGACCTAATCCTATACCCTCACGGAAAACCATGCCAGACAACAGGGAGGCGCGGACAAGCTGGGAGCTGTTGCGGATGAGAGCATGGGGCTGCTAAACTCGAAGGGAGGGGTCGCACGCTGCAGTCAGTGGGTAAACTGACTTCTGCCCGGTAACGCCAGGGAGAACAGCATGGCTCTTTATAAGGAAATATCACAATCACAGAATTAAGTGGTTAAGGATATTATATAACCATTACATTGATTTCTTAGAGGCCCCTGGGGAGCTAGCCCACCAGTTGGTCGTGTCTACTTCACGCTCCGACACAGTGAGCAGATGTGCCTACACCCAGTCAGAGTGGTCAAAACTGGGGCAGCTCAGGCAGGGACCTGGGTGGCTGTTCCTCTTCCGTATCACCCCCAGCCTGCGTCAGCCCAGGTGCGGTGGACAGGAGGTGCAGGGAGGCCCCTGCTACTGGCAACTGGTGCGGCTACCAGCTCCAGCAATAAGACTCCCTGCTCATATTTTGTATTAAATTGCAATTATGTACCAACACTATTACCATAGTACAGGGAAATAAGTTATGGTTATTATTTGAGGTCCAATTTGAATCTGAGGCGGTGACTAAGGTCTGACACCACCAATACCTCTGGGACAGTCAGACAGGCAGCAGGTATGAGGCAAAGCTCTCTGCAGGCCAGGGAGGACGGAACAGGCAGCAAACCCCGGAGAGCAGCGCGGCGACTCACCGTCTCGGGCCAGCTCCTCCAGCAGCGTGCTCCACTCCCCGCGGAAGATGTTGGCCCCGGTGAGGCTGCCGTCCCCGCCGATTACACACAGGTTGGTGATGCCCAGCTGCACCAGGTTGTGGGCAGCTTTCAGGCGGCCTTCCCGGGTACGGAAGGCTTTGCACCGGGCGCTGCCAATAATGGTCCCGCCCTGAAAAAGAAACGAAATCCCAGTTATCTGTCTCCTAACAACTGTGCAGAAAGCTGGGCAGATGGCACATGGGAGTGCTGATGCAGACACAGGACTTCCCACAGGCGTTCTGCTTTGAGAGTTTGTCGTTCCTCCATTTTTAGCTCCTTCTGGAATTCAATGGATAGAGACATTGGCTCCATGCCCAGGGGGAGCCAAGTAGGCGCAGAAAGCTGGGCAGATTGGCACATGGGAGTGCTGATGCAGACACAGGCCTTCCCACAGGCGGTCTGCTGTGAGAGTTTGTCGTTCCTCCATTTTTAGCTCCTTCTGGAATTCAATGGATAGAGACATTGGCTCCATGCCCAGGGGGAGCCAAGTAGGGTCTGGAAACAAGGAGCAATGTCAGCTAAACATGCAGGCAAGAGTTTGCAAGGTGATGACAGCCATCCGGAGGCTGTGCAGGCGGGCAGCCAGACCCTGAGCTCCCCCAACACCCGGAGCCTAAGGCAGCCCAGCGCTGCCATCAGCCTCGGTCAGAGAGCGCTGAGTCGGAGGCCCAGGCCACAGGCTCCCCTCCGTTACTCAGAGCTCACCATACACACAGGCAAAGGAGCAACCTGTGCACCAAAGAGAGTTATTTCCAACTACATCTCCAGCCTCAACCCTTCTTAAAGGCTAAATATTAAACACACACACACACACACACACACAACACTGAAGCTGGGCCATCCCATTTCCAGAGAGATCAGTTGTGAGCTTTCCCACTTGGGCCTTCATAAATGAAAAATTCCTATCTGCAGTTAGAAAAATGCAGGGCTCCCTGACATGTATCCGGGAAGCACATATAAAACTGGAATTTGCCTGCAAACCTTCAAGTGCACCCTCACTTCACAGAGCTCCCTCATCAGCAGTGGTCCTGCGTAACTGTCAGTGTGACGGGCCGGCGTTATGACTTGGCACAGCACAGGGTGCCTGGGTGGCAGGTGCAGGGCACAGAGCAAAGGTAAGCTGCTTTTCTGAGTTTTGATCTGACCAAGAGCAATTAGAGGGTCATGTGATTTCTAACAACTGGAAGTTAAGTCAGCAGCTGATAGACGGTGTGGAGATAATACAGCCAGGGCCACAGGGATGAAACCAGGATTGGCTGAGATGCAGAGAAGTAGCCAGCGTGCACACACACACACACACCCCACAGCCACCCCGTATCTCTTGTCTTCTGCACAATCACAACAGGAGAAAGGAAATGCTCCCTGCACACACAGCTCACTGTCTGGATTCAAACAACACAGTCCTGATTTTTTGCAAATATCACTCTACCTAAGTATTGATGGATTCCAAACTTTCCTTCTGTCTCTTTCCAGGAGAAATAGGTAAAGATGTACGTGCAGACTTATGGCTCTGTGATGGGTATTAAAACGTACACCCTGCTATCATATGCCAAACATGATGTCAGCTGACGGTGCACAATGTGCTGAGTTGATATGTGCATGTACTGTGAAATGATTACCACAACAAGACTGGTGTATACATCTATCAGTCTGCATAACTGCCTTTCTTTTTTGTGGTGAGAACTTTTAAGATTCACTCTCTTAGCAACTTTCAAGTGTATAACACAGCATTGTGAACTTGTTTAAAGTATGTGACATGATGATTTAATATATGTACACACTGTGAAATAACTACCACAATCAAATAAATTAACACACCCCTCACCTCATATAGTAACCTTTTGTGTGTGTGCTGTAAGAACACTTAAGATCTATTGTCTTAACAAATTTCAAGTATACAATACAGAATTATTCACTACTAGAGGCCCGGTGCATGAAATTTGTGCACTCGGGGGGTGGGGGGCCCTCAGCCCTGCCTGCACCCTCTCACAGTTCGTGAACCCTTGGGGGATGTCTGACTGATGGCTTAGACCCGCTCCCCAGTTGAACATCCTTAGCACTGCTGTGGAGGTGGGAGAGGTTTCCACCACCACTGCTGCACTCACCAGCCATGACCACCAGGGGGCAGCTCCTGCATTGAGCATCTGCCCACTGGTGATCAGTGTGTGTCATAGCAACCTGTCATTCTGCCGTTCGGTCTATTTGCATATTAGCCTTTTATTATATAGGATAGTCACCATGCTGTACTGATATGCCAGCACATATTCATCTTATAACGTATTCATCTACCCTTTGGCCATCATCTTACCATATCCCCATGCCCCAGCCCCTGACAAACACCAATTTATTCTTTGCTTCTATGAGTTTAGATTCTACATATCAATGAGATGATACAGTATTTGTCCTTCTCTGTCTCACTGATTTAACATAATGCCCTCAAGATCCATCCACTGTGTCCCATATTGCAGGAGTTCCTTCTGTTATATGACTAAATAATATTCATATATTTTCCCATAATTTTTTTATCCATTCACCCATTTACCCATTTTATCCATGCACTAGCAACTTCACAGGCAGTATATGCATTTTATTCCTTCTATTATAAAATTACGCAACAGGCCCAGCTGGTGTGGCTCAGTGGTTGAGCACTGACACACTCCTGCTGGGTTTCCCCTCCCGCTCCCAGGTGCCTTGGCGGGTTTCCCCTCCTGCTCCCAGCCACTCCTAATGGGTTTCCCCTCCTGCTCCCAGCCACTCCTGCTGGGTTTCCCCTCCCGCTCCCAGGCGC
>NW_005361351.1:2835738-2837869 GCF_000412655.1 Myotis brandtii
TCTCATCATTGGTGTTTCTATCTCTCTCTCTCCCTCTTCCTTCCTCTCTGAAATTAATAAAAATGTATTTTTAAAAAAGTACTCAACAGGAGTCACAGATGAATACATATGCTACAAAGGTAAACCCACAGTAGTGCTTCATGCGTTTATTCTCGCCACGTGGGCTCTCCATTTCTCAGCTGTGTGGGGCCTTTGCTAAGCTACACAGTGTTCTGGAAATGTATTAGGTATAATTAAGTATAAGCATAAAATAGCTGGGCAGGCGCCTTTTACATTAAAAGTAAGCAGCTGTTTCTTTGCCTGAAGCGGTGATGACCTCATGTTTGGGCACACCAAAGAAATCTACTCCAACTGGAGCAGGCCAGGGCAGGGCGCCGCCTGCCCTCTAAACTCCTGGCCCACCCGGCCCAGGTGGCTCAGAGGCTGAGCACTGACCTATGAGCCAGGAGGTTGTGGTTCGATTCATGGTCAGGGCAGATGCCTGGGTTGCAAGCTTGATCCTCAGTGTGCGGCATGCAGGAGGCAGCTGATCAATGATTCTCTCTCATCACTGATATTTCTATCTCTCTTTCCCTCTCCCTTCCTCTCTGAAATCAATAAAAACATATTCTCGGGTGAGGATAAAAATTAAAAATAAATAAATAAACAAACCCAGGGCTCTCGGAGCCGCTGGCTGGGGTCTCTCCCAGGCTGTGATACCCTGATGTTGGGTTTTATCGAGAAAACCCAACAGGCACAGGTATTCACCACTAAACACACAGCACCAACAAATCAAAGCTGCCTCAACACGAATCTGGTGTACAAACCCCAAATCTGCTCCCAGTACCACGAGGAATGCTAGCTACCATGCATAAATTTTTATTGCAGGGATATTTCCTCCATTTGCATGATGGGAAGTGTTTTTACAAAATTTAAGTGACACATTAAGAGTGTCTTCTTTCCTGCCGCCAGGCAGCATGCTGATCTGTTTTAAGTCTGAGAGGAGTATAAGGACCAAAGGCTCCAAACTCAGGGAAGGACTCACTTACAGAGAGAAGCAGTCTATGGGACCCTGCACCTACCACTTGCAGGATGCTGGAGACGCTCTCCCAGTTCGCTTCCACGATGTTGTTACCGCCATCCACCATGCCTTGGTAGCCCTGGGGGAGAGAATGAAACCTTTTAAAAATGGGGTAAATATTGTTGCAGTATTAATTGATCCTAAACTACATGAAATGTGAATACCAGTGAAAATGAAGGTAAGTGCCTAGGAGCCCAGCATTTGCAGACCATCCATACAAGTGTCACTCATGGTCCTCAGTAGTGGGAAAGCCCCTTGAATTTAATCTCTAAGAGTAGGAATGTCGGTCCAGCCTCATCCAGGGCACCGTGGGGAACACGAGGTTTGCCTGTTGCCTAATGGTGTCTGAGAGATTGAAAAGGGACTTACCAAAACTGTTTGTCACTTAACACAAATGTGGTGTCAATCACATGGCATTCCTGAGAACACTCCTGTCACGGCCCCGTCTGCCCCGGCACACCCATGCTGCTTTTGCTATATATAAAATACGACTGATAAGCACAGCTTAATTCAGTCTTCTTCCTTCCCATTAGTGACATCTTACTACACCAGAGGGACTGTGAGTAAATCAGCATACAAGTGCTCACTTTTGCCTGGAACCCCAAAATAATCACCTTTCAATTCTAAACGCATCTCTCTTTTACCCAGAGAATATATAAGATCAAGAAATGTAGAAATGCTCATTTGCATCTTTGTCTAGGTGACTCACTTTCCAGGGTGTTTACCCTCAAAAGGACTGGTTCTTAACCTTTTAGTAGGGCTTATCATAATAGGTTATCATTGTGAATTCAGGTCCCCTACCTAGTGAAGGCCAAGAGGAAATGAAAAAGGAATAAAGATTTTTAATAATGAAATGCCCATTGAGTATAGAGCCTTGTGCATAAATTAATCAACAGTGAAGGCATCTTGCTGATTAATTTATATACTTATAAATGTAAAATATCTGTAAATAATATAATGAATATATTATGTAACATTTCATATTAGCATATATTTATATGATGAAATACTATATGGCCGAAACCGGTTTGGCTCAGTGGATAGAGCGTCGGCTTGCGGACTGAAAGGTCC
>NW_005361351.1:2838016-2840870 GCF_000412655.1 Myotis brandtii
GAAATACTATATGTTATAACACTAGATTATGCACATGCATGTATATGTATTTATATTTATGTTATACAGTATAAAATATATAATTATGTTTATTAATTATGCATATGTAATGTAATTATAATGTACTAGAGGCCGGGTGCATGAAATTCATGAATAATGGGGTCCCTAGGCCTGGTGGGTGATCAGGGCCAATCAGGGCCAGGCCAATTGGAGCCCAAAGGCCCCAGCAGGGTTGGGACAGAAGATGATGGTCACCAGGCCAGGTGCAGAAGGAACAGACGCCAGACACCAACACTACCCTCGGCACCCCACCATCCCATAGTTCCCTGCATCCCCCCCTCCTCCTTCCCTTGGTGCCACACTGCCACCAGGGCCTGCTGGCCAGGGAGGGATAGGGAGGAGGGGCCAGGGGAGGTTTAGATCCACAGTTTGGAACATGCAGGAGGCAGCCAATCAATGATTCTCCATCATCATTGATGTTTCTATCTCTATTTCCCTCTCTGAAATCAATCAAATATATATTTTTAATATGCAAGGTTTTTAGAGGAAGGAAGGTAGGGCAAGGGAGCTATTGACAGGGGGGCATTTGACATCTTGCTCACATTTCAGATAGGATAACATAAGGTGGTCCTCAGAGGGTGACAGGTGAGGAGTGGCAGTGTGTGGAGAAGGGCACAGCAGGCTGAGGAACAGGCTGTAATGACTGGGAATGTCTGTGTCAGTGACACTGAGCATGTGTTGAGGGCCATCGCTGGGATCATTCATCCCCAAGAAGTTTCAATTCTGGATGGAAGGAGAAGCACAGAGATCAACGGGCCTTTCTTAGCCTAAAAGGTGAGGCAGGCGGCAGGAGTGGGCTGCCCTGCTTCCCTACAAATGTAAACACACAGTGTAACTAACTGCACATGGACATCAGTCAGCGGCCAAATCAATGCCCAGCCAGCCCTGGTGGCTGTGATGCGGCGCTATTGGCCAGGGAGGCCAAAGCCATGCCCCCAAGTGCACGTAGTATAGGAAGGGGCGGGCAGGAAGTTGGAGCTGGGGCTGCCTGGAAGCACTGCATCTGCCATGGAGCTGGACGGGGAGTAACTGTTGGTGTGACTGGCTTTGGAGTGGGAGGGACTGCGCTACCTGCACATCACTAGTGAGTCCCTGTCAGCTCGCAGTGTGCCAGCCAGGCTGGTGGGGCCTGGGGAGGTCTTTCCCTCCTGGAGCTGTTCTTCCCAGGGTGGTTGGTGGTGCCAGTAGTTTTTTTTTGTTTTGTTTTTTACAATTTATTTTTTTATTGGAAAGCAAGCTCTGGGTTTGCGGTTCCTGGGATCCCTGGGCCATAGTGTGCACCTCCAGGCCTTGCTGCACCCTCCTCCTGCGCTGAACGTCAGTCCGGCCCATGCCCTCTCACAATCTGGGACCCCTCATGGGATGTAGCAGTGCTCCAAGCAGCAGGTGGCCAGGGAGAACCCCGAACCAGGGCCAGGTGCTGCTTGGCTCATCCGGGCCGCTGTGGCTGCTGCCGCTGCTAGGTAGTGCTGTCCAGGGGTCAGGAGAGGCTCCTGCCCTCGCAGCTGTGCTCACCAGCCATGGGGAAGCTCCTGCCTTGAGTGTCTGCCCCCAGGTGGTCAGTGCGCATCATAGTGACTAGTCATTCCGGCTATTCTGCTGCAACAGTTGCTTAGGCTTTTATATATATGGATACTGTGAGCTTCTCGAGTAGGATATCCTCAACTTTATACACAAAACACATAGTAAGTACTAAGAACATGTTCTTGTGTGTGTGTGTATGTGTTAATCTTCACATGAGGATATTTTTTCCACTGATTTTTAGGGAAAGTGGAAGAGAAAGGGAAAGACAGAGAGAAACACTGATGTTAGGGAAACACATCAACTGGTCGCCTCCTTCATGAGCCCCTACCAGGGCCCAGGCTGGGGAGGAACCTGTAATCAAGGTACTTGCCCTTGACCTGGGACCCTTTAGTCTGTAGGCTGACACTCTATCCACTGAGCCAAACCAGCTAGGGCAGTACTATGAAAATGTTTGAATGAATGAATCCAAAATATTCATTCTCCTAAGAGATGAATAAAATCCATGATGGCCACATTTATCCTTAAAAAACAAGAACCTCTTTTAAAATATAAGTTTACTTAAAAAATCCACCAGCCCCAAGAAAAATAGGTTATCATCTTATATTACACTCTCTGGACCCAGCTGCCTTGTAACTTTCTGTCCTTGAAGATAGCAAAAGCACCCTTTGAAGAAACCCATTTGCTGAGTCCACAAACCTTTTGGCCCCATCACTGATGTCTTCTCATATTACAACCTTCTTTGAATGATGCCAAATATATTTTTGGTCAGTCTCCTTCAAGCAGACACTTTATATTACTTGCCCAAGTATTTTCTAACCATCAGGGGATGGTATGATTTTTATATTGTAGAACATTTAGCTGCTTTATGCCAATCTTAAATGCAGATGCAAGGATTTTTGAAAATTCCTTCTTAAGGAGCTTGAAGAATTAAAAAGGAACCATTTCTTAATTTCATAATTCAACAAAGAGCTTAACTGTATCTATGTGTGTGTGCACATGCTGAGGGTGGAAGGAATGTTAGCAAACACTGACCTGAAGTTAAAATCTCATGGAACCACAGCATTTAAGAGCAGAAAGGATTCTTTTAATGGATAACAGAGAGATGTACCTTCCCTGGGGGTTAATCTGCTGATTGAATCTCAAATTTAGAAAGTTCAAAACAGAATCCTTTTTTTTTTTTTACTTTGTAATCAGTGTATTAAGGATACATTCATACATTTCAAGAATGTTTTAAATTCTGATATTCAGATTTAAATTTGTTAAAAAATGA
>NW_005361351.1:2840892-2849150 GCF_000412655.1 Myotis brandtii
TGTTACACCCAGGGTTTTTATATAAGTAGATAATTATCAATGTATATTATAACTATGCATTATGACATATTATTAGATAACTATTGGCCGGGTACATGAAACTTGTGCACTTGGGGGGGCACCCCCAGCCTGGCCTGTGCCCTCTCACAGTGCTGGAGCCCCATGATCGATTGCCCCAAAGAGGTAGGCCAGAGCCAAGGGTCCTGCCTCTGCGGAGCATGCAGGGCCGCGGGAACCCTGGCGGAAGCTGCGCAGAGCAGCCGCCGGGACCCACCTCCTCCATGCAAGGCGGCAGGGACTCTCTGCCAGGACCTGCCTCCGTGGCACAAGGTGGCGGGGACCCTCTGCTGGGCCCTGCCTCCTCTGCACACACAGCCATCATGTGATGGTGTGAGGGCATCATGGCATCAGGGTGTGACAACCACCTAGGCTATTATTAGTATAGATGATATATTATATCCTATATAACATAAATATATTTTAATATGGAAATACACATATGCACAGTCTAGTGTTTGAGTCACATATTCGACAAACAGGAGAGGGAAACCCAACATGAGATGACACAGAACTAAGAGAAGTGGAGAGCAGATTTGCCTTAGAGCAGCGGTTCTCAACCTGTGGGTCGAGACCCCTTTGGGGGTCGAACGACCCTTTCACAGGGGTCGCCTAAGACATCGGAAAACACATATATAATTACATATTGTTTTTTTTATTAATCACTAAGCTTTAATTATGTTCAATTTGTAACAATGAAATTGGGGGTCACCACAACATGAGGAACTGTATTAAAGGGTCGCAGCATTAGGAAGGTTGAGAACCACTGCCTTAGAGTGTCTCTGCAGGTTGCGGTCACTGAGGCCCTGGCCCCTGGCCCCTGCTTGCCCCACTGTCCTCAGCCCCCAGGACAGCTGGTTCAGGCGGCCACAACCTCCCACTGTCTGCATGGGGAAGCCATGCAATTTATTCCAAGCACACCTCAGTCACTTTAAGGACCCCTTCCATCTCTCTGTTCCCATCTCCCTGCTGTGTAAGCCTCACAGCGTGCAGTTTTAGCCTATTCCATTTAAAGTATGGAGCCAGTGTGGCTGTCGCTGAGGACAGCGGGGTGATAAGCAAGAGAGTGACTGGATCCAGGCTCCCTCCGGGAGGGGAGCACTTATCAAAGCCACTATTTAAGCTGCTCCCTGGTGTGTGAGCGATCTCAGGGACAGAGGCTGCACCTGGCCCACAGCAACCCGGCTCCAGGACCATAGGCAAAACCAAACTCCCTCCTCCTCCTCCAGAGTTATCCCCAAGGATCTTATTTCACAGGATATTAACAATAGATAGACAGATGAATAGATAGATACACAGATGGATAGATAAGTAGATAAATAGGTAGATAATGGTTGATATGTGAATGATGAATAGATGATGGCAGATAGCCAGGTGACAGATAGATGATGGATGATAAACAGATGACAGATGATGATCTATATATATACTATAAAAGCCTAAGCAACTGTCCAACTGCTCGACCATCCAACTGGTAGCTATGATGCGCACTGACCACCAGGGGGCAGACGCTCAACACCAGAGCTGCTGAGCTGGGGTGACTTGGCAGCTGCAGTTCTTGGGTGACACACCCGGAACCAGAGAGGAGGGGGCCCTATTCCGGGGTGCGTCACCCAAGAACCACCCTCTCACAATCCAGCACCCCTCAGGGGATGTCGGAGAGCCAGTTTTGGCCCGATCCCCACAGGCCAGGCCAAGGGACCCCACCGGTGCACAAATCCATGCACCAGGCCTCTAGTAGGTAGATAATAGATGAGATAGATGAGAAAGAGAGAAAGGGAGATTAGTCTTAGGGTTGCCATTTGACTTGTTTCTGGCACCCCTGCACTTTCAAACACAGTGCCTGTCACTGAGACACTGCACAGCATGCCACTCCGAGGCTGGAGACCATTAGGGAGAGTCTGCTCTTGGGGGCAGTGCTGAGATCTGGGCTCAGTGCTATGAAGCTCCAGAGGCAGGGAGGTGCATGTGAGCAGGCCTGTGGCCCGGGGCCAAGTTTCAGATGCTCAGCCCTGTGCTGAAACAAGCCCTACAGAGAGAGATGATGTTTTATCATCCAAACCTGCATACTTCTGAGGAAAAAAAAGCACTACCATTAGTTAGGCCAGAACAGCAGGCCTCAACCAGACCGTCCTGGGCAGAGCAGAAGGGAAAACCAACTGACTGCACTGATCACAGGCTCTGACAGGGAAGAGAGTGGAGACCTCCCAGCCCACACCAATGGCGGCGGCAGCAGTTTCTGTGCGTTCATGCATTAGGTAACTAAACAGGTAAGGCAAGGGAGCCGTCCGGCTGCAGCATCACCTACAGGGAAGACACAGATGTCGCTGACGGATTCATCTTCCAGATTATTCCTACAATACCCCATCAGACACCACATAGGATCTGACCCTTTAGTAGGTGTCCTAATGCCTCAGAACGGAAATCCTGACTCAATCAAAACATTTAGAGATCCTTTGTTTCCAGAGTTGGAACATGGAAAGCAGTTTCACAAACCATAACACGTATTTTGGAAAGTAAAATGTTCTCCAGACATAAGTGATTATTTCGTGTGGCAGAGACACATATGGTAAAGCAAGCGATGCAGAAGAATTAGGAGGATTTCATGATGATTGCATTCCCAGCTCCCGCCTTCCTGTACACATGGGCCAAGTTATAGGGAATGACTCATTCTTCAAGTGGCAGAGAATTAAACTCACATAACATTTGAAAAACAGCCACCAACCTTGGTTTGGGGCAGCCTTTTAGGAGGAAGCTGTTACTAAGTGAGGAAGACTGATTTTACACAAATGTGCCACCCTTTACACGCCCAGGTTAAGTCTCTCCTAGTGACTTCCTCAAGAGGCTGACTACTGGCTCCAATACTGCCAGAGCCTAAGGCATTTTCTAAAATTCTCCTGTGGAAGAACTGCCTTCAGAGCCAGTTCTATGACTCACATAAGAAAAACAAAACCATAAAAATGTTAAAGCCATGCTTAGATATTGAGCTAAAGTAGCACTACCTTTCTTGTTGGTCCTCATTCACAGGATGAACCCAAGAGCCCCTTAGCCAGATGTAACACAGAATGGTTTACGTGGACTCATTTGACCACACTGTGTTCAATTTGACTTGTTTGTAGACATCTGTCAAATCCATTCTAAAACCAGTAAGAGCTAGTCCATCTGTGGGTGGCATCTATATAATAAAAACCCAATGGTCGTGATGCCATAACGACCAAAGACCGGCTGCGTGCACATCAAGGCACGTGCAGGTGGGCGGGGCCGAGTTGGGCTTCTAGTTAGTTCTCTTATAAGAGATCTGTGTGTGTTTTTCAAATTGAAGACCCAAGGGAAACTGCAGCCTTGTGCTACGCACAGTAGGCTTTTTCTTTCAGGATGTGTCTGTTCTAGGTGTCCACATCTCGTCACCTCTGTGGTGCTTTCTCCATATTGGATTCCCTGCATCCTTCAGGCAACAACTCACTGTTTAAATGGCAAACACTCCAACCACCACAAGTATTTTCTAGATATTGTCCTCACCGGCACTCAGAGACTTCTCCAGGGTTTTTGCTGCTTTCGAGGAAACACATATTTTTGTTTCCTCTAAGGGTAAGGTTTCCCTGGTTTATTCCTTAGTAAATTGCAGCATTTCACTTACAGAACTTGAGAGCAAGCAATTGGAGGGGTGGGCTCTGCACCACTCTCAAGTGGCAGATGCAGTAAATGCCACTGCGCACAACGAGGTGTGCCTGAAAATGAGGTGGCCAAGGTTCTCCAGGTCAATGATTTCCAAGTTTAGGGATTATGAGTTCACTTTGCCCACAGGAAACTCATGTGCAGAATCTCCGATCATGCATTTTCTCTCCCCCCATCCAGAGCCTGTGGACCCCACCAGGTTCTAAGGCACGAACGCTCTGGTCCAGGGAACTACGCTCATTGATTTCATGACTTCAGGGAAAATGCCTGTGTAGCCTTTGGATTTGTCCTTGGCAAGATTAATCAACTCAAAAATCTTCAAACATGTCAGAACACCACAGGTCATTGAAAGCCCAATCCCTGGGCTTGTGGAATCCAGGGAATAAACCGACACGACTTATTGATCCCCCTGGCATTCCTGGATTTCTTGAAGCTACAGCTAACATGCACAATTCCAAGCAAGTCACAAACTGAAAGACACAGCAGGACGGAGCCAGTCCCCAGCCTCTAGAGCAGAGAGAGCTTATCACCTCACAGTCAAGCATTTAATCAGCCCATGGTGATAGCAGCGGGGGAGGTGGGCCAAGGCGGGGGGCAGGGAGATGACCACGCTGAGATTTGAACACTAAATGTTGGCAGTCACTCGATATAGTCTGAAGTCAAGAGCACCGTGCTGATGGCGTGAGGACCACGTCACAGGCCCCATAGGAAGCGTCCAGCTGGGAGCTAGCACTGTCCTCATTATTGCTCATTGTTCCTCAGCACCAGCCAAGGTTCCCGTGGAAAGGGAGGTAGTGCAGGGACCGAGGTCACCTGCCTTTCATGCATTAGCTTAAGAAACTCAACCAACCTTGGAATGCACCTGCATGGCAGGGGATGGGCCGGGCGGGAGGAGTTTAGCATGAACATCCGCCCATCAGCTACCAGAGAGACAGTGAACTGGACATTGGAGCATCTCTGTGACTATTTTTAGACAGACATTTCGTGGGTAGCTTTCCCTTTAAGGAAGTTAAAATGCAGAAACAGTTATGTGTAAGCCCTCCAGGAGAGGAGACGTGTGATTCTGGTCACCTCGCTTGGTTGGCCTTCAGGGAACCATTGGGAGAGGTGGAGGTGGTGACAGGAGGGGTGAGAAAAGGACGTCAACCCTGACATTCTAACCGGTTCTTGGTCCCTTCGGGGAACATAAGCACCAATCCCTGCCCACAGGGTCCAAGGCACAGGTGGAACCAGATCTCCAACCCCCATGGGGAGGGGTGGCCGACAGGTCTCCCTGTGCTGCCGTCCTTGGAAAAGGCGGAGGATTTTCGTGTTGCTGTTGTTTTGTTTGGACACAACATAACATTTCTCACTTTAAAAACTGCGACCAAAGCCCTGGCCAGTGTGGCTAGGTTGGTTGGAGCATCATCCCGTACACGGAAAGGTCGTGGGTTTGGTTCTCAGTCAGGGCACATATCCAGATTGTGAGTGCATATGGGAGGCAGCCAATAGATATTTCTCTCTCACATGGATCTTTCTCTCTCTCCCTCTCCCTTCCTCTCTCTCTAAAATCAATAAAAACATATTCTCAGGCGAGGATTAAAAATAAAAATAAAAACTGACAGCAGGTGGTACATCATATCTGCGAAGAGAAATAATGAGCCCCATGGCAGAGAGAGGGTTTCTGTTAGGAAGGGGGAAATGATGCCAATCTAGTAACTGACAATTAAAACTTATTTATTAGTGTGTAAGTCAGGCCATCATATCAAAGTCCCAGCTCAGAGTCCCAGCCCAGTGCAGCTTGGATTACATGTGGTTATTCAAGCTTGCAAGGAAGGGAGGGAGGAAGGGAGGAAGGGAGGGGGAGAGGGAAGGAGATAGGGAGGAGGGAGGGGAGAGGTTAGGGGGAGAAAAAGAAAACCAGTCTGCAGAGAGCCCCAGTAAGAAAGCCACTCGCTGAGCGGGACCCTGAGCCAGCCTGGGAAAGCCAGACGGCTGGCTCCTGAGGCGGTCCCAATGCCCTTCTTCTTCAACAGTGGGGAATTCTGACTCTCTCACAGGTAGAACGCCTCCTTTTTAACACCAAGAAGAGCGGCTGCGGACAGTGATGGGCACTGTTCCCAGCCTCTCGTCAATGCTGGGAGGACAGGGGCAGGCGAGGCCCCTGACACTCACCAGCGCCTTCCCTGAGCGCCCAGCTGTCCAGGTATTTCAGAGGGAAGGCTTTCCCGGGAGTCACATCTGAAGAGCTGCAATGATAATGATTTCACAAGTCTGCAGAAGCACCTTTAGCCAATGGGATTCTGAACCCATATATTACACTAAATCACAAGACAGCGCCAGCAGGTCACTTAGGGCTCACCCGCCTTGTCTGTCTGATCCGCCCAAGCCCAGGGCAGGCCTCCCCAGTGCAGTCTTCTGCAAAGACATGTGATGTGCTTGCCCTCGCTGTCGCCAATTAGGTAAAGGCACTTACTTATACGTTTCTAAGGGGAAAATGTCTTAGCCTCAAAGGTAAACAAAAAATCAACAACTGGCTCAGTAAGTGGAAAGAGCGGCTTAACTGCACCCCACCCCGCCGGTCCCTGAAGGGTGCCCAAGGGCTTGGCAGGCAGCACACATAGTGCTGTCCCAGATTCACCGCTCGCCCAGCCAGACAGAACAAATCGGTGCCAGACCTTCAGCAGAAACACCCGTGTTTTTGGATTGATACACTTTCCACACGTTTTCTGCTCAAAGAGAAAACCCCAACCCCTTCATTTCAATAATTAATGCTGATTGTTTTGGTGTGTGGGTCACTTTAAAAACTCTAGCTAGACTTAAAAACTAGACCATAAATGGCCCTGCCCGGGTGGCTCAGTTAGTTGGAGCATTGTCCTGTACACAAAAAGGTTGCGGGTACGATCCCTGGTTGGGGCATATATGGGAGGCAATGATCGATGTTTCTCTTTCACATCGATGTTTTCTCTTCTCTTCTCTTCTCTTCTCTTCTCTTCTCTTCTCTTCTCTTCTCTTCTCTTCTCTTCTCTTCTCTTCTCTTCTCTTCTCTTCTCTTCTCTTCTCTTCTCTTCTCTTCTCTTCTCTTCTCTTCTCTTCTCTTCTCTTCTCTTCTCTTCTCTTCTCTTCTCTTCTCTTCTCTTCTCTTCTCTTCTAAAATCAATAAACATATCCTTGGGTGAGGGAGGATTAAAAACAACAACAACACAAAACAAACAAAATACTGGACTATAAATGGATAAATATGTTGGATAAGTTACTGAATGATGTTTTAAAAAATAAAACCAAACATCTCCTAAATTTGAACCCAAATAGATCTGGGCAGTGGCCCCCAGGAGGAAGAGTTGGCTCAGGAGGGACACCTGCGTGTCTATAGACATTGCTGACTATGGGGTGTGTGGGGAGGTAGTCCTGGCTCCTCAGGGCAGAGGCAGGGATGCTCTAAGCCAGCGGTCGCCAACCAGTGGTCACAGACCACCAGTGAGGTGGTCCGTGAGGTCCAAAAGGTTGGCGACCGCTGGTTTAAGGAAACCTTTGGAGCAGCAGTTGCCAACCGGTGGTCCGCGGACCACTGGTGATCCGTGAGGCCCGAAAGGTTGGCGACTGCTGCACAAGCAACCTGCCCTTCATGACACCCCACCTCCACCCTCCCGTCATCCCCTACAAATGCCAATAGCGCGCTGGTGTGTGGTGTAGAAGGCCACCCTGTCCGTTGGCGCAGGACCCAGACGGCAGAACACGTGGACACGGCTGCAGCTCTGAGAGGGATTTTAGAGAAGTGAATGCAGATCAGAGCCCTCATCCTCCAGATTCTGTGCCCGGAGGAAACTAATGGAGTCAAAGGCACACACATCACACCCCACCCCGCAGCCCCACACCCCCTTTACCCAGCTTGTGCTCAACGCTTTCCAAGCACAGGAAGGTAAATAACATTTCCACTGGACAGATGAGGAAACAGGGCCAGAAGGTTCATTTATTTATCCCCTGACACGACACTGGGATGTGTATGTAGGTTCATAATCACATCCCAAAACTCGTGGGGTGGCAGATGTGCCAGAACTGGAACCCTAAGCACCACAGACAGTGTAGCATGTGTGGGCTGGCGCTGTCTCGAGGGGAGTCGCCTCCTCCCATTTGAGGGACAGTCACAGGGTGGGCAAGAAAGGACTGCACGCAGCGTCACTCAGGTTTGCTGCCCAAATGACTTGGGAAAAACTGGCAGATTTAGACATATTTTAAAATAGCAGATACAGGTTCATTACATCTCTCAAGGAGAGATGATGACACCCAAACGATTTCAATTCAATGAGATAATACTGACCCCCAGTGCGAAGTCCTGTGGGTCTGAGGGGGGACTGGGTGAGCCCCCAGGGAGGGCGGACACTGAAACCCCTTCCGCTCACTAGAATTTCTCTCTCTTTAAGAGTGGGGGGAGGGGTGTCACTCACGAGAAGCATTGCATCACCTCTAGACAGGCGACTCCAGTGCAAGTGCCTCTATCTGCAAGCTGTGCCCTTTCCCCTCCATATCCAAGGACGTCAAAGGCCTGA
>NW_005361351.1:2850426-2853731 GCF_000412655.1 Myotis brandtii
GGTGTTGTTGAGTCCTCCTGCCATTCAGCTGCAGGTGGGCACCAAATCTGAGCTCTTCAGTAACCTAGCTAACACCATTAGCCCTGCCCTGGTGACACCCTGAGGCCGCACCCCACCCACCTTGCACACTCACCAGAACCTCTTTCAGTGGCCTTTCCACAAAAGCAACCTTCCTGTACTCAGACCATGGACTTTCCTAAAATCTCTTAAAGGTCCACAAACCCCAACCAAGCAGTGGCTGGTCGAGCGGGGCCCTTGTACCTCTTGCTAAGCAGCTCTAAGCCCAGCACAAGAGGCAACCAGTCTAAACAAGCCTGGCATAAGCTGTGGCCAGTGTTGGCCTAGAATAAAGCTTCAGCTAAGAGGCCACAAGCACAATTGGTGGCTGGCCTCAACTCACATCACGAGGTCCACCAAAAGGTCTCAATTGGAGCACTACTGGCAGTCGGCCTTGGTTGACCGCATAGCAACTCCCAAATACCTCCAAGCCCAGCACAAGTGACAACCAAACGCAGATGACTTTGTAGTTCCTAACCGAGAGCCCCAAGCCAGGCACAAGTGGTGGCTGACCTTAACCTGCACTAGAGCCTCTCTTAAGAAGCTCCAGGACTAACACACCTGGTAGCCAGCTTCAGACCACATCAGAGCACCACCCAACCAGCTCCACAAATGACACACACAAGGGTTGGACCTGGCTAGCACAGAGAGCCCTGATAAAGTGACTCCCACTCTGTGGGGTTGGGCCCTGCACAACAACTCATCCACTGTAGTCATGGGCAGCCCTAATAGCCAGTCTGCCTGAAGTCAATGCCACACAGACATGCCCATAGTGGGCACCAAATCTGAGCTCTTCAGTAACCTATCTGACACCATTAGCCCCACCCTGGTGACACCCTGAGGCTGCACCCCACCCACCTTGCACACTCACCAGAACCTCTTTCAGTGGCTTTTCCACAAAAGCAACCTTCCTGAGCTCAGATCATGAACTTTCTGAAAATCTCTTAAAGGTCCACAAATCCCAACCAAGCAGTGGCTGGTCTAGGGGTTCCCTGTACCTCTTGCTAAGCAGCTCTAACCCAGCACAAGAGGCAATCAGTCTAAACAAGCCTGGCATAAGCTGTGGCCAGTGTTGGCCTAGAATAAAGCTTCAGCTAAGAGGCCACAAGCACAATTGGTGGCTGGCCTCAACTCACATCACGAGGTCCACCAAAAGGTCTCAATTGGAGCACTACTGGCAGTCGGCCTTGGTTGACCGCATAGCCTCTCTCTTAAGAAGCTCCAGAACTAACACACCTGGTAGCCAGCTTTAGACCACATCAGAGCACTTAAGAAGCTACTAACACACCTGGTAGCCAGCTTCAGACCACATCAGAGCACCACCCAACCAGCTCCACAAATGACACACACAAGGGTTGGACCTGGCTAGCACAGAGAGCCCTGATAAAGTGACTCCCACTCTGTGGGGTTGGGCCCTGCACAACAACTCATCCACTGTAGTCATGGGCAGCCCTAATAGCCAGTCTGCCTGAAGTCAATGCCACACAGACATGCCCATAGCAATCAAGGCTCAACTACACACAAAACCCACACAAGGGTCACCCTGGAGCACATGGCTCAGGTGATCAGACAGACTGCACCATTGAGCCCCACAGAACACCTACTAAATAAGGGCACTCTGCTAAGACAGGGAGATGTAGCAGTTCTGCCTAATACAAAGAAACAAACACAGGGACTCAGCCAAAATAAGGAGACAAAGAAGCATCCCCCAAATGAAAGAACAGGACACAACTCCAGAAAAAAACTAAATGAAATTGAGGCAAGCAATCTACCAGTTATAGTTTAACATAGTTATAAGGATACTCAATGAACTTAGCAGTAGATAAGCTCAGTGAGAATTTACATAAAGAAGCCAAAAATGAAGAATACAATACTGAAATGAATCTACAGCACATTAGATGAAACAGAGGACTAAATCAGAGGTCTGGAAGACAAGGTAGCGGAAAACACCCAATCAGAACAAAGAGAACAAAAAATTTTTTAAGTAATGAAAGTTTATGGGACCTCTGGAACAACAGCAAGCATCTATAATAATAAAAGCCTAATATACTAATTAGACCAGACAGCCGAATGACCTTCTGGACATCATTCCAGACATCCTTCTGGACAAAGCTGCAGTGGCAGGGGCCGAGGCAGAGGCAGTTAAGGGCAATCAGGCAGGAATCCAGAGTGGTTAGGGGTGATCAGACAGGCAGGCAAGCAGTTAGGGGCATCAGGTAGGCAGAGGGGTTAGGAGTGATGAGGCAGGCAGGCAAGTGGTTAGGGGAGATCAGGCAGGCAGGCAAGTGGTTAGGGGCAATCAGGCAGGCAGGCAGGTGAGCAGTTAGGATCCAGGGGTCCTGAATTGTGAGAGGGATGTTCTGGATTTCGAGAGGGTGCAGGCTGGGCTGAGGGGACCCCAGGACACAACTCCAGAAAAAAACTGAATGAAATCGAGGCAAGTAATCTATCAGTTATAGTTTAACATAGTTATAAGGATACTCAATGAACTTAGCAGTAAATAATCTCAGTGAGAATTTACATAAATAAACCAGAAATAAGAATACAATAACTGAAATGAATCTACAGCACATTAGATGAGACAGAGGACTAAATCAGAAGTTTGGAAGACAAGGTAGCAGAAAACACCCAATCAGAACAAAATGAAGAAAAAATGTTTTAGATAATGAAAGTTTATGGGACCTCTGGGACAATATCAAGCATCTTTAATAATAAAAGCCTAATATGCTAATTAACCAGACAGCTGAATGACCTTCTGAATGTCATTCTGGACGTCCTTCTGGACAAAGCTGCAGGGGCGGGGGCCAAGGCAGAGGCAGTTAAGGGCAATCAAGCATGCATGCAGAGTGGTTAGGGGCGATCAGGCAGGCAGGCAAGCAGTTAGGGGCATCAGGCAGGCAGGTGAGTGGTTAGGGGTGATGAGGCAGATAGAGCAGTTAGGGGCATCAGGCAGGCAGGCGAGTGGTTAGGGGCAGGTTAGGGGCATCAGGCAGGTAGGCAGAGCAGTTAGGGGCAATCAGGCAGGCAGGCGAGGGGTTAGGGGTGATCAGGCAGGCAGGCAAGCAGTTAGGGGCATCAGGCAGGCAGGCAGGAAGAGTGGCTAGGGGTGATGAGGCATGCAGGCAGAGGGGTTGGGGTGATGAAGCAGGCAGGCAGAGCAGTTAGGGGCGATCAGGCAGGCAGGCAAGTGGTTAGGGGCAATCAGGCAGGCAGGCGAGGGGTTAGGGGCGATCAGGCAGGCAGGCAAG
>NW_005361351.1:2854551-2856326 GCF_000412655.1 Myotis brandtii
CCCTATGTTCATAGCAGCACAATTTACAATGGCTAAGACCTGGAAACAGCCCAAGTGCCCATCAGTAGATGAGTGGATTAAAAAGCTGTGGTACATTTATACCATGGAATACTATGCAGCAGAATAAAGAAGGATCTCTTACCCTTTGAGACAGCATGGAGGGACTTGAAGAGTATCATGCTAAGTGAAATAAGCCAGAGAAAGACAAGTATCATATGATCACAGTCTTATGTGGAATCTAAGTAACAAAATTAACTGATGAACGGAGTGGATCCAGAGACATGGAAGCATGGAAAGAGTGTGAAATCTCAGAGGGAAGGTGGGGGAGGGTGGGTGGCTGGGAGGTAATCAACCAAAGACCTTGTATGCATATATGAATAACCAATGGACACAGATCATAGGGTGCTGAAGGCCTGGAGCAGGGGGATGGGCTGGAGGGGGCCAATGGGGGAAAAACGGGGACATATGTGATACTTTCAGCAATAAAGAATTATTAAAAAAATAATGTAAAGAAATAAAAAGAAAGAAAACAGCATGGTACTGGCATAAAAACAGACATGTAGCTCAAAGGAGCGGAATAGAGAGCCCAGAAATAAACCCACATCTGTGTGGTCAATTAATCATGACAAAGAAGGCAAGTCTACACAATGAGGTAAAGACAGTCTCTTCAATAAATAATGTTGGGCCCTAGCTGGTTTGGCTCAGTGGTTAGAGTGTCAGGTTCAATTCCGGTCAAGGGCACATACCCCAGTTGCAGGCTCTATCCTCACCCCAGTGGAGGCATGTGCAGGAGGCAACCAACTGATGTGTCTCTCTCACATCCATGCTTCTCTCTCTCTCTCTCTCTCTGTTTCTTCCCCTCCCTTCCACTCTAAAAAAATCAATAGAAAAATATCCTTAGGTGAGGATTAACGACCAGCAACGACAAAGTGATGTTGGGAAAATTAGACAGATACATGCAAAAAATGAAATAGCCCTGGCCGGTTTGGCTCGGTGGATAGAGCATCGGCCTGCAGACTGAAGGGTCCCAGGTTCGATTCTGGTCAAGGGCATGTACCTTGGTTGTGGGCACATCCCCAGTGGGGGGTGTGCAGGAGGCAGCTGATCGATGTTTCTCACTCATCGATGTTTCTAACTATCTCTCTCCCTTCCTCTCTGTAAAAAATCAATAAAATATATTTTTAAAAAAAATGAAATAGACTTCTTTCTTACACCATTATAGTCATGATGTTTATTGTAAACTCAAAGTGTATTAATTTAAATGTAAGACCCAAAACCATAAAACTCCTAGACAAAAATGTCCTAGATGAAAACAAAAAAGGTAAACTCTTTGACATTGCTCTTAGCAATATTTTTTGCACATGTCTCCCCAGGCAAAGCAAACAAAAGAAAAAAATAAATGGAATTACAAAATTTTTGCAGAGCAAAGGAAATCATCAACAAAATGAAAAGATAACTTACTAAATGGAAGAAGATATTCACCAGTGATACATCTGATAAGGGGCTAATATTAAAAATATATAAGGAATTCATACAATGAAACACCCAAAACAAAAACAATCCAATTAGGAAATGGGCAGAAGACTTGAATAGATACTTCTTCAAAGAGGACATACAGATGATCAATAGCCATGAAAAGATGCTCAACATCACTAATCATCAGAAAAATGCAAATGAAAACTACAATGACATACTACCTAACACCTTCAGAATGGCTATCTACACTAATAAAAGAGAAACATGGTAATTAGCGTACGACCGCTACCCTTTTCATT
>NW_005361351.1:2857230-2865260 GCF_000412655.1 Myotis brandtii
ATGAAAACAAAGGCAGTAAACTCTTTGACATTGCTCTTAGCAATATTTTTTGCACATGTCTCCCCAGGCAAAGAAAACAAAAGAAAAAAATAAATGGGATTACAAAATTTTTGCAGAGCAAAGGAAATCACCAACAAAATGAAAAGATAACCTACTAAATGGAAGAAGATATTCACCAGTGATACATCTAATAAGGGGCTAATATTAAAAATATATAAGGAATTCATACAATGTAACACCCAAAACACAAACAATCCAATTAGGAAATGGGCAGACTTGAATAGATACTTCTTCAAAGAGGACATACAGATGACCAATAGCCATGAAAAGATGCTCAACGTCACTAATCATCAGAAAAATGCAAGTGAAAACTACAATGACATACTACCTAACACCTTCAGAATGGCTATCTATAATAATAAAAGCATAATATGCTAATTAGACCAGACGTCTTTTCGGATGAAACTGGGGCTGCGAGGGAAGCCTGGGTCCCAGGTGCCTGCCAGTGGCCAGAGGGAAGCCCAGGTCCCCAGTGCCTGCTGGTGGCTGGAGGGAAGCCCAGGTCTTGGGTGCCAGAGGGAAGGCGGTGCCGGCAGCTGGGGGAAGGAAGGCCTACTCTAGCATGAATTTCGTGCAACAGGCCTCTAGTCACTAATAAACCAGTAAGTGCTAATGAGGATGGGAAGAGAAGGGAACCCTTGTGCACTATTGGGAATGTAAATTGGTGCAATCACTATGAAAAACAGTATGAAGGTTCCTCAAAAAGTTAAATATAGAACTACCGTATGACCCAGCAATTCCACTTCTGGGTATTTATCTGAAGAAACCCAAAACACTGACCCAAAAAGACATATGCACCCCTATGTTCAGTTGTAGCAATATTTACAATAGCCAAGATATAGAAGGAACCTAAGTGCTTATTGATAGAGAAATGGATAAGAAAGATGTGGTACAAGGGGGATAAATGGTGGTGGAAGGAAACTTGAGTTGGGATGGTGAACACAAAATACAATACACAGATGATGTATTATAGAATTGCCCATCTGGAACCTATATAATTTTATTAACCAGTCACCCCAAAATTCAATAAAAAATAAACATAAATAAAATTAAAAAGATGTGGTATCTATGCATATAAAAGCCTAAGCGATCGTTATGACTGAATGGCCGGAACAACCAGAACGACCAGTTGACCAGTTGCTATGATGTGCACTGACCAGCAGGGGGCAGACGCTCAATAGAGGAGCTGCCCCCTTGTGGTCAGTGAGCTCCCACAGCAGGAGCACCACTCAGCCAGAAGCCAGGCTCACTGTTGGTGAGTGCAGCTGCGGCAGCAGGAGCCTCTCGCACCTCTGAGACAGCACTACCAAGCGGCAGTGGCAGGTGCAGCGGGGCCAGGATGAGTGGCAGCGGTGCAGTGCCTGGCCACAGCTAGGGCTCCTCCCCGGCTGCCTGCTGCTTCGGCACTGCTACATCCCTCAGGGGATGTCGGATTGCAGGTTTCGCCCAATCCGTGCAGGCTTGGCAGGGATCACCCGAAACTGGCAGTCCAACATCCCCCAAGGGGTCCCGGCTTGCAAGAGGGCACAGGCCAGGCTGAGGAATCCTGTGCACAAATCTGTGCACCAGGCCTCTAGTATATATACAATGAATATTACTCAACCATAAAAAAGACTGTAATCTTGTCATTTGTGACAACATGGATGAACCTAGAGGGTATTATGCTGAATGAAATAAGTCAGACAGAGAAAGACAAATACCATATGATTTGACTTATATATGGAATCTAAAAATCAAAATAAATGAACAAGCTAAAAAACAAACAAACTCATAGATAAGAGAACATTTTGATTGTTTTGTGGGATAGGAGGAGGGCTGGGAGATGAGTGAAAAAGATGAAGGAATTAAGAAGTACAAATTGCCAATTATAAAAATGGTCACAGAGATGTCGTGTACAGCACAGGGAATAATATTGTAATAACTATGTATCGTGTTAGTTTGTAATAGGTTTATCAGGGTGATCATTTTCAAGTTATATAAATGTCTAACCACTGTGTTGTACACCTGAAACTAATATAATATTTTCTGTCAATTATGATTGAAAAAAATATTAAAAATAAATCACATGAAACAAAACTCTTAACATCTGATGGTCAGGTCCAGTACTCAAACATTGGACAGGCACACAGACGCTCAATAGAGGAGCTGCCCCCTTGTGGTCAGTGAGCTCCCACAGCAGGAGCACCACTCAGCCAGAAGCCAGGCTCACTGTTGGTGAGTGCAGCTGCGGCAGCAGGAGCCTCTCGCACCTCTGAGACAGCACTACCAAGCGGCAGTGGCAGGTGCAGCGGGGCCAGGATGAGTGGCAGCGGTGCAGTGCCTGGCCACAGCTAGGGCTCCTCCCCGGCTGCCTGCTGCTTCGGCACTGCTACATCCCTCAGGGGATGTCGGATTGCAGGTTTCGCCCAATCCGTGCAGGCTTGGCAGGGATCACCCGAAACTGGCAGTCCAACATCCCCCAAGGGGTCCCGGATTGCAAGAGGGCACAGGCCAGGCTGAGGAATGCACAATCTGTGCACTGGGCCTCTAGTATATATACAATGAATATTACTCAACGATAAAAAAGACTGGAATCTTGTCATTTGTCACAACATGGATGAACCTAGAGCAGCGGTTCTCAACCTGTGGGTGGCGACCCCTTTGGCGGTCGAACGACCCTTTCACAGGGGTCACCTAAGACCATCCTGCATATCAGATATTTACATTACAATTCATAACAGTAGCAACATTACAGTTATGAAGTAGCAACGAAAATAATTTTATGGTTGGGTCACAACATGAACTATATTTAAAGGGCCAGAAGGTTGAGAACCACTGACCTAGAAGGTATTATGCTGAGTGAAATAAGTCAGACAGAGAAAGACAAATACCATATGATTTGACTTACATGTGGAATCTAAAAATCAAAATAAATGAACAAGCTAAAAAACAAACAAACTCATAGATAAGAGAACATTTTGATTGTTTTGTGGGATAGGAGGAGGGCTGGGAGATGAGTGAAAAAGATGAAGGAATTAAGAAGTACAAATTGCCAATTATAAAAATGGTCACAGAGATGTCGTGTACAGCACAGGGAATAATATTGTAATAACTATGTATCGTGTTAGTTTGTAATAGGTTTATCAGGGTGATCATTTTCAAGTTATATAAATGTCTAACCACTGTGTTGTACACCTGAAACTAATATAATATTTTCTGTCAATTATGATTGAAAAAAATATTAAAAATAAATCACATGAAACAAAACTCTTAACATCTGATGGTCAGGTCCAGTACTCAAACATTGGACAGGCACACAGCCATCAGCTCTAGCCCCATCAAATTACCAACATTCAAACCAACCAATACAGATTTGGCCTTTGGTTTAATGCAGGTTTCTGGACCTCAGCATTACTGACATTTAGGCAAGATAATTCCTTGTTGAGGGTTGCCCTGTGCATTGTGGGATGTTGTGCAGCATCCCTGGCCTCCACCCTTCGTAACAGGACATTCAAAATGTCTCCAGCCAGGCCGGTGTTGCTCAGTGGTTGATTCCTGGTCAGGGCACAATCTGGGGTTGCAGGCTCAGTCCCTAGTAGGGGGCATGCCGGAGGCAGCCAATCAATGACTCTCATCATTAATGTTTCTATCCCTGTCTCCCTCTCCCTTCCTCTTGAAATCAATAAAAACATTTAAAAAAGTCTCCAGAAATGTTTTGGGGGGTGTTTGAGGTGGGATTTGAGCTCTCTTCCCAGCAAACTGTCCAGGAGGATAAGTCAGTTCTTTTAAGCATAAAATAACTGAAATGGCTTCCTTCCCTTCCCTGCACACACTGCAAAGTCATCATGAAGACCAAGTGCGTCCTGTGGGGAGGGATCTCCGGCTCAGCACGGCCGCAGCATCACCGGGGAGGGCCACAGACACTGAAGGAGCAGCAGCCAGTGCAATCAAAGGTTTCCGGGGGAGCATGCTGTACACAAGTCTAAGTAAATTCGTCTTCAGCAAAGCTGAAAACATTTTGTTAATTAGAACAAGAAGCTGACCTGAGGGTGCTCCAACCCCCAAGAGACTTTTAAAGCCATGTTCACATGTTAGGAATTGCCATCGGGGAGGTGTGGAGTCTTCTCTCCAGTTCAAAGGCAGAATGCAATGCCCTCTCCTCCCCAAAATAAAATAAAAGGGCAGAGGAAGCTGGGCACATGCATGCACGCTCCTCAGCAGAAGCGGAACAGTCATCTGAGTGCAAACTCAAACATCAAAGGGAGGGGAGCCGGCAAAGTGGTGCCGGTGGCCCTGTGTCTCATGTGCTCATTCCACATCAGTGAACAGGAGACAGCGGCTGCCGGGCCAGGGCCTGGACGGACATCCACAAGGGCAATTTGACCCTCAACACATTCAAATGGAAAATGACAGAACAATAGTCTGGAACTGCTTTGATGGGACCCACCGTTTGAACACAACCCCGAACCCACAGAACCACAATGTAGAACAGCAAACCAAAGCGTGGGAGGAAACATCTTTGCAGCAAATGATAAATGGTTATTCAGACCAATGAGCAGAGACCATGGGAGTCACGTCACAAAAGGAGAAAATGACTTTAGTAAAGGGTCACTCCAGTGAGTCAGAGGAGGGCCACACACACAGAACCAGTGGGTTTGGTACCACTTTTGGAGGTCGCATGGGGGTGCAGAGTGGGCTGGGACAAGCTTCAGAAATTACTGGTGAGACACAATGGGACCCAGTATGAGGGCCGTGTCTTCCAATTCAGTGCCTTGGGATCACAATAGTAATACACAGCATAGAAGAGCCTCACATATTAATATGGATCTTGCTACGATAGTCGAGAAATGGGCAGGGACCAAAGGGTCACTCCAGTGAGTCAGAGGAGGGCCACACACACAGAACCAGTGGGTTTGGTACCACTTTTGGAGGTCGCATGGGGGTGCAGAGTGGGCTGGGACAAGCTTCAGAAATTACTGGTGAGACACAATGGGACCCAGTATGAGGGCCGTGTCTTCCAATTCAGTGCCTTGGGATCACAATAGTAATACACAGGCATAAAAGACCTCACATATTAATATGGATCTTGCTACGATAGTCGAGAAATGGGCAGGGACCAAATAGTCCAGTGGTTGGCAAAGGAACGACTCAGTAAACAAAGAGCCAGGTAAATGTTGAGACATCAACATGATAGAATATTATATAGACATTTAAAGCAATAGTTGTGGGATATACATGGCATATAGAGTGCAATGGTAGGTAGAAAATGTACTATATAAAATTCCTTTGCTGTAATTTTAGTAATGTACATATTTCCTCCCAGTCTCTCCCATATATAACACTGGGAAGAATCAGCATAAAACACTAGCAGTGATACTGAAGGAATTAAGTTATTTAAAAATATATTCTCTTCTTTCCTTTTTATAAGCTTTATTATGTTTTATAAATTTAAAATCTAAACATAAATTATCGTTTTCCTAGTAATTTTTGAAATAAATCATGTGCTCCAAACTATATTGGCACCTTCTACCCAAACACCACCCATCCCTAGATCGACAGGACTGCTGCTGGATTTCAGAGGCCTCAGTTTGAAGAAAACGGATAAACAGTAGGAATTGGGCGTTACATTAAGGATGAAAAACTCAAAGCGGTCGTGAAGGAGGAGGTGACAATTTCATCACCAGCGTAAAAAAAATTTCATCAGTGGCCTTAAATACAAAACAAGTCATGCGATTTTATGAAAATTTATCCCAATTATCTTAATTTATCCCAATTATCTTAATGTTTATTGGAATTCAATCCCATTTTAAGTGACTCTACATATATCACTTCTATAAGGAATTAGAGCTACAAATATGACCAGTTTGAGATCCTTAATCTTGCAAGACCAGTTGACATCAAAATGGAATTTCATGCCTTCCACCCCTTGCTCCCCAACACAAATCTCACAGAGGCACATCTGGACCAGGGAGCACATCCTCCCAGGTAAGCTCTGACCACAGCCATCAGCTCTAGACTGGGCTCCCCTGCTGGCCCGGGTTCAGTCAGCAGGGCCCCATCCCAGCAGGTGTGAGAGCTCCGGGGGAGTGCAAGGCACAGGTACCTGGGAGCCAGAGAAGGCAGGACTGCCGTGGGACACTGACCTCATAGATGAAGTACACTTTGGCCCCCGTGTAGATCCCCATGCGCACGACAGCACGGACAGCGGCATTCATACCTGGCAAGGACAGGACAGCAGTTAGAGGAGAGACGGGCATGCACTGGCCGCGACCACAGGGAATCGTGACCTCTCAGAAGGCTCCTGGATGAAAGATGGGCCTGACACACTGTATCCAGGATAGCATCAGGATCTTGGGAAAATGTAGGGCAGAGGGCTGGGCATGTGCGAGCTCATCCACAGGTGAACTTCCTTATGTCCTTGGAGAAGCGCCTGGCACACGTTCAATTAGAGTAGCTCTGCTCAGCCACCAGCTGCCTTGATTCCCTACAAACCTGCAGGCAACTCCTTCCTTGTGTTCAAAACAACAGAAGGGGCAGGTGTTTATTTATAGTTTGCCAAATTCAAAGAAAATAGTACTGAAAAGGACCAGGAGTCTGGGATTTGAGGAGGAGGTGAAAAATAGACAATTTCATCACCAGCGTAAAAAAAATTTCATCAGTGGCCTTAAATACAAAACAAGTCATGCCATTTTATGAAAAAAAAATATTAAACCAATATTTTGTAAATAACACCTGATCAAGATAAACCTGGGACAGGAAAGAGATGCCCCGCCCCTGGCTCACACCTGTGTAGGTTTATTTATTTATTTATTTATGATTTTTTTAAATTTAATTTTTATTTTATTGATTAAGGTATTACATATGTGTCCTTATCTCCCCATTGCCTCCCAACACCCCCACTCATGCCCTCACCCTCCTGTTGTCTGTGTCCATTGGTTAGGCTTATATGCATGCATACAAGTCCTTACCCCCACCCTCCCCTACCTTCCCTCTGAGGTTTGACCATCTGAAAGATGCTTTTCTGTCTCTGGATCTGTTTTTGTTCATCAGTTTATGTTGTTCATTATTTTCCATAAATGAGTGAGACCATGTGATATTTATCTTTCTCTGACTGGCTTATTTCGATTAGCATAATAATCTCCAGTTCCATCCATGCTGTTGCAAATGGTAAGAATTCCTTCTTTTTTTACCGCAGCGTAGTATTCCATTGTGTAGATGTACTACAGTTTTTAATCCACTCATCTGCTGATGGGCACTTAGGCAGCTTCCAAATCTTAGCTATGGTGAATTGTGCTGCTATGAACATAGGAGTGCATATATCCTTTCTGATGGATGTTTCTAGTTTCTTCGGATATATTCCTAGAAGTGGGATCACTAGGTCAAATGGGAGTTTTGAGGAAACTCCATACTGTTCTCCACAGTGGCTGCACCAGTCTGCATTTCCACCAGCAGTGCACAAGGATTCAGCAATGGAGCAGGATACAAAATTAATGCCAAGAAATCTATGGCATTTCTATACACCAAAAGTGAACTTCCAGAAAGAGAGACTAAAAAAAAAATCCCATTTACCATTGCACCAAAAAAATTAAGATACCTAGGAATAAACTTAACTAAGGAGGTAAAAGACCTGCACTCTGAAAACTACAGGACACTGAAAAAAGCGATAGAGGAAGACATAAACAGATGGAAGAATATATCGTCTTCATGGGTTGGTAGAATCAACATCATCAAAATGTCCATACTACCCAAAGCAATCTATATATTCAATGCACTCCCCATCAAAATACCAACGGTATATTTCAAAGACCTAGAACAAGCTCTCCAAAAATTCATCTATAATAAAAAAGACCCCGAAAAGCTGCAACAATCCTGAGAAAGAAGAACAAAGTAGGTGGGATCTCAATACCAGATATCAAGCTGTATTACAAAGCCACTGTTCTCAAAACTACCTGGTACTGGCACAAGAACAGACATATAGATCAATGGAATAG
>NW_005361351.1:2865577-2874637 GCF_000412655.1 Myotis brandtii
ATGGGAGAACATATTTGCCAATGTTATCACCAATAAGGGTTTAATCTCCAACATTTACAGGGAACTCATACAACTTAACTAAAGGAAGATAAACAACCCAATCAAAAAATGGGCAACAGACCTAAATAGACACTTTCGAAAGAAGACATAAGGAAGGCCAAGAGACATATGAAAGCATGCTCAAAGTCACTAATCATCCGAGAGATGCAAATCAAAACGACAATGCGGTACCATCTCACACCTGTCAGATTGGCTATCATCAGCAAATCAACAAACGACAAGTGCTAGCGAGGATGAGGAGAAAAAGGAATCCTGTGTAGGTTTAGGCCCACATCTCCCTGCTCACAGGGTCAGGTGTGCATGGAGCCTCCTCAATCCTTAGACCTGACCTGATAAACAAGCCCTCGGGGTCCCCCCCAACAGGCTCCCTGAGTCTAGGCCTGTATTCTGCTGTGGCCACTGTCACTGCTAAATTAACCACCCAACGCTACACCACACCAATGCTTTGTCTCGGGGAGATTTGCAAGGTTGATACCCCCACTACCCCCTTCCTGTAGCCCTTGTTCCCAAGGGGGAGGGGCGGGGGAAGGGAAACCTTCATAAAAGCGGGATAAAAGACGACAGACAAGTTGGGGGTTTTAGAAGTGGATAAGAAACAGCAAGAGTGAAACTGTGACAAGGGGGACATGATCCAGAGGTGAGCCTGGGAGATCCCTGTGCAATAAAAGCCTGCCCAACGCCGACCTCTGTCCCACATGGTCTGAACAATCCTCACGTCAGCTCCTTGGCTTCAGTCTGCCCCTGCCTCTTGGGGTGCAGCTGTACTCAAGGCGAAATGGCCTGTCACCCCTCCTCCTGCAGCGGCCCCAGGGGTTTCCCAGGCAGGGGAGGACCCTGAGCACCGCCATCTCACCAAGCTCCCAGGAGGTAAACTGCCTCTGAGCAGTAGCACCCAGCCTCACAGGCTTTATTCACTTCCTAGGTCCTGTGATTTAGTAAAACCAGCTGGCCTTTCCCCCAGCTGGGAGCTAGCAGCCTCCTGATTGGGCCTGAGGGGCGTCCTCTGCTCAGAGTGGGGGGGGGGGGACTGAGCTTAGTGCCCCAGCACCTGGGCTGATGCACAAGACAGCCTCAGGGGCCTGGGTGCTCCTGGGAAGACGGGAGGTTGGGCTCTGAGCAGATGAACTGATAGCCACATGAGCAAAATTAATAAATGGCGAAGCAAAGCTGGTGTGTAAACCTTGGTCTTCATTTTATTTTACCTTATAATAAGACCTAATTCCCTAGGGCAGTGGTTCTCAACCTTCTGGCCCTTTAAATACATTTCCTCATGTTGTGACCCAACCATAAAATTATTTTCGTTGCTACTTCATAACTGTAATGTTGCTACTGTTATGAATTGTAATGTAAATATCTGATATGCAGGATGGTCTTAGGCGACTCCTGTGAAAGGGTCGTTCAACCGCCAAAGGGGTCACGACCCACAGGTTGAGAACTGCTGCCCTAACCGCTGCCCTAGAGCAATGGCTGTGCTGTGCGTTAGAATCACCAAAGGGAACTTTAAGAAAAAAGTGCCTTTCCAGTTTTGTTGTTTGGTGTGGGGCCCATTTGGTTACTAGCTCTCCTCCTCACCTGGGTGCACAGCTGGGACCCAAAATGCTGCAGGGGCTGGACCCTCCAGGTGGCTGCCTTCCGAGGAGCACCCTGGAGGACAAACACCGAGGAACACAGAAAAAGCCAGGGATCGACACCGGCCCCTGCACTGGGGTCTGACAGTCTGCTGCATGAGCAGGGCCAGGTTCTGGTTTCACTGTTTTGCAGAGCACTGTCCTGGGGCTCAGAGTCATCCACTCAGAACACACAGTTCGGGGCCTTTCACTCTGCTTTTGTTTTGGTTTTGGTAGCCAGACCTGGGAATTAAAACAGCTTTCACAATCATTTCCATGGGGCAATGCAATCCTGCCACCGAGTAAGAATCCTCATATTTGGAAAGTAATGTCCTCCTCGTTTGCAAAAATTTAAACCCCAGTCCTCAGGGGATGTACAATACTGTGATGGGAACCAAAAATAAAGTTTGAAAAAAATTAGGAAGGAGTTAAGTGGGAAGTGTGTGGTAATTACTTTAGATACAATAGAAAGAGTAGATTGTTAGATTTTCTTTCTTTTTTAAATTTAAATTATTGTTGAAAGTATTACATATGTCTCCTCTTCCCCCCATTGAATTCTCCCCACCCACTCCCGCCCCCAGCACATGCCCCCTACTGTCTGTGTCCATTGGTTATTCTTGACATTACCTATTAACAGCTTCTTGCTAAACCATCATGTAGGTAAGCTAGTCACTAAGTGATTTCTTCTTTGAATCAGGGAGTGGGGTGGACTCCAGGTTTCCAAATGCTTCCTAAGATTCTGTTCTGGTGAAATTTAAACTTTGAGTAATTTGTAAGAAACAAGGAATATGTTGATTCTGATAAAATAACTGGGATTCATTCTGTCATTTCCTATGTGATCTGAAGAGTATGAGAAACCTCCTTTCGGATCCCATTTAGCCATGTTCCCTGCATATTTCTCAGTACTTATAATCCTTTCCCAATTCATTTTGATCTTTTTTTTTAACTATATTTTATTAATTTTTTACAGAGAGGAAGGGAGAGAGATAGAGAGTTAGAAACATCAATGAGAGAGAAACATCGATCAGCCGCCTCCTGCACACTCCCCACTGGGGATGTGCCCGCAACCAAGGTACATGCCCTTGACCGGAATCGAACCTGGGACCTTTCAGTCCGCAGGCCGACGCTCTATCCACTGAGCCAAACCGGTTTCGGCTCATTTTGATCTTTAATCTCCTTTTTGAAAAATAAAGTCAGGTTGCTCAGCCCTCTTACTGGTTTCTTCCTGAATTCGCATGGCTTTCATCTTTATACCAAAGCAAAGGTGTGGGATATGTTAGAAAACAAACTTAAAACACACCTTAACTTGCACTTGCTACTAGAGTTCTCCATCAAGTTTCCCCCTTTAATAATTTAGGAATTGACAGGAAAACAACTCCTAAGGAGAACTGTGTAACGATGTTAGCTCCCCCACGAATCAAAGTTATGAAGTTGGGAGAGCCTCTGATTCATGGATGATCCAAATTGCTGGGTCTTGTGTTCAAAGTCCGCAGAAAACTTAGATAAATCCCTAGGGGGGTTTTCATCCATCCATCCATCCATCCATCCATCCATCCACCCACCCAAGATGCAAGGCGTGTCTTCTCTGGGCCAGGCACTGCTCTCTGTCATTGAGAAATTCAGGGAAGCTCCTGGCCCTGGTGGGGCTGGTCCTGGCTGCTAACAATAACAGGATAAACACATGACGCCGGGAGGAAGGGGGTCAGGGGAAGAATAAAATGCAGAGCAGGGCTGCGGGGCTGGAGTGTGGGGTGCAGAGAGGGGCTGCAAAGGTCCGCCAGGAGCTAGTGCTGGCCTGGGGCCTCCAGGAGAAGCGCTATTTCAGGGAATCAGAGAAGCGAGGGAGGCAGCCAAGCGGACATCTGGAAAAGCGGCTCCAGGCCTGGCGAGCGGCCGGGGAAGCGTGCCTGCCGCGCTGTGTCCCAGCCTCCGCTGCAGATGTGAGACCACGGCCAGCAGCCCCTCTGTGATATTCCAACGTAAACAGTTAATAGGGACCCTCTGTGCCAGAATCTCGCTGTGGAGTGAGCCTGAATGTCACTGGGAAAAAATAAGGTGAGCTATCTAAATGCTCTTTATATGGGCTCTGGATTGAACTATTGGGTTGACTAAAATATACATTTAAAATTAATGTCACCTGCTTCTTCTGCTTCTTGTTTAATGTGGTGAGTCACACATAGAACAGGGGTCCCCACCTGAGCCCCATTTCCACTGCTCAGTGGCTCCGACCTGCCCTTTAGCCGCAAGTTCTCTGTCAGTCCTGCCATGTGCATTAGCACTGAGCACCTCCTGAAAGGCGGCGACTACTCCACTGCACATATCCAGTGTAGCCTGTCTCCTCGCTGGTTTTTGCTGGTTCCCCCTTGGTAAGCAGATAAGCACTGCTGTAAAGAATGTCCTTTGACCAACGCTATCTGCCTCCACCTCCGCTCACCCCCTACTCTGCATTGCTTCCTGCTGCAAAGGGAGCCCAATCAGAGGCCGGACCCTCCATTTACAAACCTATCCCATGCCCCTTGGTCCCCTCCTCCATATGGAGGGGGCCCTGTCAGGTGCCCAGCCCCACCCCGAAACCCTCCACCCAAGGCCCAATCCTGCTCCTCCTGAGATCCTAAACTTGGCCTCTTCTCCCCCCGCCCCCCGCCCCCCTCCATAAAAACACCCCTATGAGAGGCAGCCAGTGCCTCCAGGTGGCTTCCGGGTCACACAGGCTAAATCCAAAGTCCTCCCCACCTGCCGCTCCCCAGGAACCTTGCCCATCTGGCTCTGACCTCTTCCTTGAAAGCCCCTGTAGGCTTCCCCTGCCGCCTCCCCAGGCTGCCTCTGCCGCCACTGCCCAGGTCAGATGGAGGGTCCCTGACACAGGCTGTCCTGGGTGCTCCAAGGATCAGGGCTTCACCCAGGTCTGCCTCCTTCCCATGTTCATCTGCCCCCAGGTCACACAGCCACTGCCCTAGAGGAGGGCCGAGGTCTGCCCTCACCTACGAGGCCATTGCTAATTTGTGGAACAGTTAAATGAAAACAGACCTGGGATGTTAAAGCAGAGCTTAAAGATGGGGAGGATTGGTGGCATGGGTTACCCCAGGGCACCCTTCCCCCCATCATCTAAGCCAGGAGTGGGGAATGTCTGGCCCGCGGGCCCTATAAGGCCCGAGAAATCATTTGGTCTGGCCCCGCCAAGGCATTAGGGGTGAGTTAAGTAAATGTTTGACCAAATACAGCAGGCTAATTTTTAAGTAGATGATTTGTATGGCCCACGAATGATGTTATAAATATCCAAATGGCCCTTGGCAGGAAAAAAGATTCCCCACCCCTGATCTAAGCAAAAGAAACTTCTGACCCCACTGATGACTCGTTTCCGCCTTTCTATAGACAGGGTCCTATATTACAATCCAGTGAAACTCCTGGTCAGAGAACCTTCGCAGAAAACTGCTGGAGGGGTCTGAGCTGCCTGGGTTCCTAAACGCCCAGTGGACCCAGGACTGAAGCGTGTCCTCAGCTGACCAGCGGGACCAGCAGCTGGAGTGGATTCACAGGCCTCCCCTAGATCTTCTTTTTTCTTTTTATTCCATTTATTGGGGTAACATTACTTTTTAAAATTTTATTGTTTAAGGTATTACAAATAGCAGTACATATGTCCCCTAGACCTTCTAATCACAGTCTGCACCGTGGCAAGGACAGAGAGGAAGGTGTGGACCCCGGGGCAGCAGGGCCAGAGGCAGAGCAGTGGCATGCCTTTCTCTTTTGCACATTCTCCTTGGCCTTCCTGTCTTCCTGTGGCCTTCAGCCTTTCACTGAGAAGGGGAACAGGAAGGGGGAGGGGAGGAAGGAGATAAGAGCTGAGTGACTCCACTTTCATTTTCCAAATGAAAAAATGGAAGACCCCATCTCACTGCTGGCAGAGAGAAGCTCCGGGCACTGCTCCCCAGCAGCTTGGCCGCCTCTTCCCTCCTGACAAGGACTGTAATCCCCAACATGCTAAGTATCAGGGGGAAGACACATGGGATAAAGGGGCCTGCTGGCAGACACTTGGTAACACATAAAAATACAGCAGCCTAGGAAGCTGGGTGAAAAGAGTAACTGGAAAAGTGACTCAACTGCTTCCTTAACACATGGCCATCTGTTCTTTAGCCAGACACCTTCTCAGCACAATTACAGTCGTAGTGGATGGACAATGTTGTGTTCTGATGTCTGCCTTTAGAATGGCATTGCCCTACCTTCATGTCTCTAATTAGAATTGCTTCTGACAGCCCAGTGGATGGGTGCATCATATTCAAATGGCCCCAATTCTCCCTGATAAAAGGTTTGAACCAAGGGGGAAAACATGCTTTTTGAAGATGACAAAATGTCACACAACAGTGTTTGCTTCTGTAGACAACTTTGCAATTGCACAGACTCCCCACAGTGTACATGAGGTTAACATTAGCATTTTAACACTCTGCCTCCTAGACCCAATCACTTTCATTAAGTTATTACACTATAAACAGAAAAGATCCCCCGAGGCTGGGCCGGCATGGCTCAGTGGTTGAGCATTGTTGACTAGGAGCCAGGAGGTCATGGGTTTGGTTCCCTGTCAGACCATATGCCTGGGTTGCGGGCTCTATCCCCAGGGTGGGTCATGCAATAGGCAGCCCATCAATGATTCTCTGTCATCATTGATGTTTCTATGTCTCTCGTCCTCTCCCTTCCTCTCTGATATCAATAAAAATATATATTAAACAAAAGAAAAAAAGAAAAGATTCCCGGACAGAATGTACAGAATTCCAGGATTGTAAGGGGCTGGAGCTGTGAGGCGAGATGCCCACTGTTCTCAGTTGCCCTTTGCATCTTACTGGGCTCTAATGCCCGCACAGTTCAGGGCCGGCACAGAAGGAACCCCCCCCCCCGCCCCAAGCAAGACCCCAAAGCAATGTTCAAGAAATCCACGTCAGTGAAGGCCAACTAGGTGCCTGGGCCCCATCCACAGTACCTCACATTTCTGACTGCAAATCTCCAGGCGTTCACTGTCCCCAGACATTGCTCAGGAGATGAAAGAGTGCGTTGGATTAGCAGAGATTTAGTGAATTGACATGACTTCATGAGAAAAGAAAACAACTGGAATGCCTAGAGGAAGGAATTGGTCCACACTTCCTAGTGAGCTGCCAACCTTTGCGCTGGGCACCAGAAAGGCACTGGGGAATGGCACCTGTGTCTGGCCCCCCATTTCCACTGCAGCCCTACTGCTTAGCAGATGACACCTCAAACTTCTGAGATGTACAAAGTACACTCCATGCATCTCACAGCTCCCTTGCTCATGTGTCAAATGAGGATGAGTTAGAAAGTGAAGCATTAGCACCTGCCACATAGCAATGGTCACTAAATCTTAGCTATTCTTATCATGAATGGGAAGACTTACATCGGCTTGATTTATGTGAGTGCTATTTACTCTGCCACGGGCAAAAAGGGACTCAGCCTGGTGTTCACTCTGCCCTTAGGGTCCACTCCATTGCTCAGAACTCTCAGCCCTGCCAGCCCCTCTGGAAGCCCACAGTTGGTTATCTAAGATGATGAGTCACCTTTGGCACATGGCACAATCTTCCTTGAGGGTGGGTACTGAGTCATGATTATGTCTGTCCATTTGGCAATGGGAACTTATTTTAGGTTAAAATAAAAATCAGTTTAAGTCTGCAGATTCCTTGTGACAACAGAAGAAACCCAAGTAATGAAAAAAAAAAATAGTTAGCTTTAGAAATACTCTTCCCTAATGAGTGGGGCTAGCGAGTCAGGAATATAGATGGGGGATTTATGGTGTTGTTGTTCTTTAATAGATTATATAATGCAAATTCCATTGGGAATCAAAAGCATTTCATCACTTTGGAATCAAGTGTTACTTCACTTCAGCCACTCTCACTGTATTTTAAAGTGGTTGCTGTCACTGTAAAAAGGCATTTTCTGAGAAAGGTCCCTTCAGAGCACCATGGCCTGGAAAGCATTTAGATTGAGATGTCATAAAACTTATCTTAAATCCTGCCACTGCCATTTAAAAGCCACATAACCTTAGCTAAGTCAATTATCTCACTGTGGGTCTTTGTCCCCACCTCCAAAATGAAGACACATATGTCTTGGAGCCCTGTAATTAGGCCTGGAGATAAGACCTGTAAAAATTCTTCTGTTGGATCTCAGAGGAGATCCAACACTGATCTAACTTAGAATCAAGAGAAAGTGGGGAAATGGTGGGCAGCCCAAAGCATCTCTGGGAATAACCTACTCTAAGGGTCTGTAAATCTGCCGCTGCCAAGACCAGACTCTCTGAGCATGTCTCCGGTGAGCTCTCTCGGAAAGAAATGCTCCCAAACGCTCAGGCAGATCCAACATGGACTCAAAATAGAACATCTGGCGTTTTGCATGAAGTCCAAGAAAAAACAGTCAACCGCCACAGCTCTGCCTGAAAGGGGGAGGGAGGGCATACAAGCGGCCATGGTGGGTTGCCAGGAATGTAGGGCAGCCCCAATGTGCCAGGTGGGAGCATCAGGACATCAAAGAGGATGCTACCTGCTGAGGTGAGAACTGTCATCTCCTAGTAACCTGACAGGACACCAACCAAACAACCTTCTCTTAGAGTTTTTGTTTTCAAAGTATACTTTCCATTGAGAAGAGGTGTGGACTAACGGAATGAATGAACTCTTTTATAGCTGCTCACAAGTAGCAGGGCCAGGATGAGTAACAGAGAAAATGCTGATTCTGTCTATTGCACCATTATCCTGAGTGCCTGTATGCCAACTACCAGGTGGTTAAGCAAATTTTTAGACAAGGATTCAAAGGAATGATATATCAACAGACATAGCACCTTAATTATAAAATAACCTTGAAACACTGACCTTGAAGCCTGGAGGCTTAAGGCCAGTTCCCCTTCCTGTGCCAACGTTTTATGCTCTTTGGAGGGGGCAGGATGCCATTCATTTAAGATGCTTCCTCATTTGTGCTAGCATCTGCAGGCACACGTGCTTTTGAAGCCTTTGACAGGGAAGCCACTCTCAGCCCCACCAGGGCCCCACACGACCCGGCCTGGCACATTTTCTGGTGTTTGTTCATTTAAGTAATGTGGGCGATGTCATTGATTTCGCTCTGCATTTCCTCAGTCCGGGCCTCTGCTATATCACAACATTTTCTTTCTCTGGAATGTTGAAAACCTGAGTCATTTTACTAGGATATCAAATCAGAACAGCCCTGCTTCCCTTGGAGGCAAAGGCGTGGGCCTGTGGGGCGGGGGCGATGACTGACGCTGCGACAGACACGTTCAAGAGGACTGGGAGGGTCTCGCCTGGCACCGACGCTCTGGGGATGCTGCGCGCCAGGTGCCTAGGGCCCAGGGCGCAGTGCACACGGACGGCGACAGGCCAGGCATCACGTACGC
>NW_005361351.1:2874821-2876178 GCF_000412655.1 Myotis brandtii
CGCGCCAAGGGCGCCAACCGGCAGCACCCGAGCCAGCCACGCCCCGCTCAAGGGCAAAGGGAAGGTCGTGGGGAGGGTGGGCACCGGCTAGGACGCCAGAACCTTAACCCAAGCCTCCCTCCACCTTGTGTGTGGCCTCCAAACAGGTGGAAATGAGGCCGCAGAGTCTTTAAATTAATCTGGGGCTGGGGAGGAGTGGAGAAACCACACACCAGCTACCGGACGCGTCCCCGCCTGCATGGTTCTTAAGGCTCCAGGTCCGCATCCGCCTGAAAACTCCCATCCACTCTCTAGCGGTTGGCTCGCTCCACCCAGGGATTTGCCTGGATCTGGAAAACCCACTCCCTGGGAACCCCTGTGCCCCCACGTGCACCCAGCGCGACAGCCTGGGCGTGGCCGTGTCACTCCTTCCCCCATGATATGGAAATATTTTCTTGGTGCGTCCGCGGGCCTCGGACTCCTGTCCTCATCTCCCCGAAATTCGCCTCCACGCTGGCGGTGGGGCGCCTGGAGTCCGCGCTCGGTGCTGGTGGCGTCCCGGAGTCCCCGCTTCCTAATCCTTCCCCCAAAGAGAGGCTGGCGGGGAGGCCCAGTGACCCATTTTAGTTTTCGGTTTGGTCACAGCCGGAAGGGGAAAGGCGATTAGAGCGGCGGAAACCCCTTGTTTAAATCTCCCGGTGTAAACGTGCAGTGTGCCGGACGCCTGACCACCCCGCCCGGGGCCCCCCGCGCCCCGGGAGGGAGCCCTGGCATTGGAGGTGGCCGCGCTGTCACCCACCTTCAGGGGCCTCCGGACCCACCCTATGAGTCGGATTTAGATGACCTACAAGGGCGGCCCAGACGACCCCGTCGCCAGCCTCAATTTTTAAAATAACGTGGAGGTGGAAAATTAATTCATCTTCCGGATGACGGCTTGGGCTGCCATACCCCTCCCTTCGCGCCCCCGCAGGGACTTGGAGGCTGCCCGGCCCGCTCCAACCCCGCAAGGTACCCCTGCGGCTCCCGGGCACCGGGCTGCTCTCCCACATCTCTCTTCTCCCCGCACCCCTGTCGCTTGCCCGGGTCTCCACATTTTCCCCCTGGTACCTCCATCCCTTCTCCCCGATGTCCCCCTCCGCCCCGGCCCGGGGAGGTGGTAGCGCACCTTGGGCATCCCCGCCGCTGGTCAGCACGCCGATGGCTTTGCCGGCCCCGGAGAGTTGCTCCAGGAACTTTCGGAAGGCAGCTCTGGGGACCGAGGGGTCACCGTTGTGGTCCATGGCGAACAGGCTGGACACCGTGCTGGGCCGGGTGCTAGGCAGCCAGTGCACTCCGCCCGCGGCGCCACCGCTCAGAACCGCTCGCTCCGCCCACTCCA
>NW_005361351.1:2876360-2903757 GCF_000412655.1 Myotis brandtii
GGGAGGCGGTGGGCGGGGGTGGACCGCTGCAGGTGGGCAGAGCAGCTCATTGAGGGGAGCCCCGCTGGTGGGTGGGAGTACCCTACGGAAGGGAAAGAACTCCAGGCGAGGCTGGAGCCCTGATTCCTGCAGGATTCCTCGCCAGATGGCGCTCAAAGCCGCGGGAACCCTCGCGGTTCCTCGGCTGCCCCAGTTTCCCCCTCCAGTCTCAGGTCGAGAGGAAGGAATCGGAACGGATGCTCTAGTTGGTGAGCAAACGTAGGCGTCGCTGCCGGCGATGACAAAGTCCTGACCCCTGTCCCCCCAAGGGCCCTGGCGCGCCCTACCCTCGCCCACCTGCACGGGGGACAAGAAGGAACATGACTGGAGCGGGGACCTTAGCGCCCGGCTTGGGTGGGAGGATGTGAGGAAAGGCTGGCGGTGGAGATAAGACCTAAGTTCCTACCTAAGGAAACCGAGTTCCTGAGCTGTCAGCCAGATGCGCTCAGCCCTGCTGGGAGTTCCAAACCTAAGATACTTGCATCCAGTGTGTGTGTGTGAAGGGGGATTGATGAACAAGCTGACATTTTGAGGAGATTAACCTCCTGCCAGTTACCTGCGGCTGACACTCAGACGGACCCCCTCAGGGGCGTGGCCTCAGGAGGCACCCGTACTGGGGTGCAGTGACCCCAAGAGTTTCATATGAGGTCCCATTCATCTGCAGGTCACAGTGGGGATGGCACAACACCTGAGCCTGCTAGATGCGCAATAAATGTTTGTTGAATGGATACAAGAGGGAAAGAGATTAAGAAAGGCCCTTCTGTCCACCTAGAGCAGTGGTTCTCAACCTTGGCTGCACATTAGAATCACCTGGGAATCTTTTTAAAATCCTGATTTCTGGGCCTCATCCTCCGGAAATTCTGTTTCTTTGTTACTAATGTTGTGGCCCCACCCCATAACAAAGAAACAGAATTTCCGGAGGATGAGGCCCAGAAATCAGGATTTTAAAAAGACTCCCAGGTGATTCTAATGTGCAGCCAAGGTTGAGAACCACCGTCCACAATCAAGCTATTTGCTATAGGGCCACTCCAGACAGAGGGGAGTGGGGTGCACAGACTTAGGTTGGGTGCTTGTGTAAATATGCTCCACCTCATCTTCCCACTCATGTCTCTGAGCATCAAAATTTTATTGTAAAATAGAAAAAAAAATGCCTGCCATGGACAAGCCTGGAAGTCTGATCTCTGCTGTAGGCCAGGATTAATGGAGAATCCTGAACCCCTATGATTATGGAAATCACCTGGCCTATTTTTTTTTTCTGGCTCCACCAGAACCACTGAAGTCCAGTTTCCTGGAGTGCTGCCAGGGAATATGTATTTTTAACAAGCTCCCAGCTGTTCTGATGACTGCAGAGTCTGAGAGCAACTGGCTGATGGATGGAGCCCAGCAGGGCCAGTGATGCTGAAAGGGACACTGGGTGTTTTGACGATGGCACACAGGTGACCTTTACTCTCCAAGGACAGGAGGCTCTAAGCACCTCCACTCAGAGGGCTCCAGTGCCCCCAGCCCAGAATTTGTGCTCTAGAATCATCCCTCCTTTTCTAGAGCATACTACACTTGGAAAAGTTGGTGTACACTGAATTTTATCTTCTTAAAATATAATGTTTTTATAATTTAGAGGACTTGTCATTTGTCATTAGATTGTCTGTAATTTAGAAAATGATAGAACTCAACTAGTGTTCAAACATGACAGTAAATGATGCAAATTATGATAAAAATACACAGTTTTCAATTGCTATTTCAGTCATAAAGGTAAATATCTATTGACTTGAAGATACGTTCAGGAAACATTAATAAAAGGCAAGTTTAGAAATAATGGAGGCCTGTGTGTGTGCATATGTGTGTGTATATATGTGTAAATAAATCTAGACATTTTTATTTCCTTTCTTTTGCTTATTACAAGAATTGTTTTTTCCTCCAATGAACTAGTATTGTTTTGGTATAAAAATATTACAGTTAAATAAAAACAATAAAGTTTAGAATTGTCAGACCCCCAAAGTTATGACTGTTTGTACAAAGGATTTTTTTAAAGCGAATTACACAGAGTTGTGGTTCAGATAGGAAATGTGTCATTCTGCACCGACTAAGCTCAGGGAATAATATACAGAGATCTCAGTTAACATGGAAAGACAGAGCCATCTCTCTTTCCTTCTTCTTTTGCAATACATGTATTTTAATAGTTCAACTGGAGGTACCTTAACTCTGGCCTTAGAAGAGAACTCTCTGATACCAGAGAGCAGAATCGCATGCCCGGTTAACTGTGCAGCTCACCTCAGTAGGACATGATGCACCTTAATTCTCTATTGCGGCCTCACAAGTTCCTGCAAACTTGTGTGGCTTATGCCAGCCCACACATATCACAGGAACAATCACTCCAGGGATCAGGAGTTCAGGTGGGCTTCACTGGACCCTCTGCTCAGGGTCTCACAAGTGTCTGCCCACAGCCTGAAACTCATCAGGGGAAGGGAAGGACTGCATGCACTCCTGCCGTGGGCAGGATTCATCCCCAGGCTGCTGGACAGAGGGCCTCGGTCCTTCACCGGCTGCAGGCTTAAACTCTGTCTCTCTTCTTGGCATTTTCCCTTGGTTCCAATCAGGAGCTAACTTTGAGCTAATCTGCAACCCCAGCTACATTTCCATCCCCCTTTTCCTCCCACTCCCTCTCCTTCTCCCCTAGATTTAGGAAAATCCAAGAGTAAATGTGCTAAACTAGGAAATGCTGCCTTCAACCCACGCCTCCTGTGCAGTGAGCAGAGACAGGACGGCGGCACCAGCGCCCAGCGGGAGCACCAGAGTTCTCACAGGTGTTCTCTCTCCATACTGGTGACGCCCGCCTGCTTTTCCTTTCTTCTTCATGGATAGCTGTTCTCATTTATCTTTGATTTGGCAAAGTGTCTGTCGGTAGTAAAAAATGAAATATATTTTTGTTAACAATCCCCCACCCCCGCCACCAAAATTAATGGTGGGTAAGGGAAAAAACTTAAGATTTTGGTGTCGAGACCTGATTTTGAACCTAGTTCTGCTGGTCAAAGATGGAAAACCCCAGCCAATACTTCAGCTAGAATATCACTCGAAGTGTCTCCTGCTTTCTAGTGTCTTAGTATTGTGGTCCCCACTTTCTTTATTCTGTGATGATGGTACAGCAATAACTTCTTACCTGTTCTGCTTCTACCATCAATTCTCACATTTGATATAAAAATATGTGAGTTTAGACCTGGTAAGGAGGCGGGCAACAGACTGAAGCAGTATTACTGTTAGCAAGGAAGCTAAATTGTTCTGGAAACAATGTAATCGGTCACTAGAAACATGAAGATAATCTGTCCAGCTCTGAGAATGATTGCGGATTCAGTTAAATGCCAACATTCAATACTGTCAACAACATTAAATAAGCCAGCCTCACAAGGGCCGCAGTCCTCGCAGACATGGGGAGGAGGGTCGGCCCTGCGGGTACCCAGTTGAATTCTCCCGTGAAGAGAATCTGGAAGATTCCAGCTCCAACTCCCCAACCCTACCCATGGCTCTCACAGCCGGCCCAGAGGCCTGGGAGGAAGAAGTCCCTTCTATGTCATTGCCTCACTTGACCTTGGCCTCTTTGGCTAAAACACGCTGCTCTCCAAGGCGCCGGACTGTGGAGTGGCACATAGAAACCTTTGTCCCTGGCGCCTGGTTCTGGAGCAGGAGGCGCCCCCTCTTCTCAGGTTGCCTGGCTACTGGTCTTCCGCCTCCAAGCCAACGTTTTGACCTCAGTGGAGGGTTCAGAAACTTTCTTTATAGACTTACTCTCAGATTTGTTTTAAAGTCAAACAAACAAAAAGTTAAAGGACACATCCAAAGTCAGGTGAGTATAATGTGAGTAGAAAGTTTAGATGCCAAGACAGCATATACACGTATGCTAACAGTCAGCATGGCTTCTACATGCAGCTCAGGTTCCGCTCTGAGCTTCCTAGCACCCAACACACACACACACACACAAAGGACATGCTAAGATTCTCCCACTTTTTGGTGAATGGGTTTTGCAGAGGTTTTTTTTTTTTTCTTCTTCTAGTGATTTGGAATCATAGAAATAACACAACAGGGGGAGTGTGGGCTTTTCCTGGTGGCAGAATAATAGGAAACTGATGCATAGATAAGAGGTCAGTTTGATATACGTGGAGGGAGCACAGAGGATGTTGTTGGATTATTTTAAGGGAATTTTCTACCAAAGTGAGAAATGGAGAGTGAGAGGGAGAGGGAGAAGATAAGGGAGAGTAGGAGAGAGAGATGGAAAGGGAGAGGGAGAGAGAGAAAGTGAGGAATGATTCACCACTTCTGCCCAGAGATCCTGGCCAACCACCCAGAGTCTGCCTGATCATTTTGGGGAGACTCTGCTACAGGGAAGGCAGCGGCTCTTTTTCTAGAATGTGACTGTCTCTGGCTGTTCTGCTTCTATTCTTTACATCCATTTTATAAACGAGGCTCTTGTGATTCAGGTTTATCCTCCCAACTTGTTATCTGTGTCCTGATGAAATAGCTTCACTTTATTAGCAAATGGGTCCCCATTTCTTTCTGTGAGCCCTGCTTCTGTTGCTTCTGTTATCCTTTCTAGAGATGGCTAATTTCAGATCGTGCTTATGAATTCTGAACTCCGTTCGGGTGAGCTCTCTTCTCTGACCGCTCTTGTCCTCTTCGTTAGTATATACGTGTAGACGCATGTGCACACACACTGTAGGTAGGACATTAACTGAGCTTTGTTTGTATTCCCAGCTTTCGTGAGGCCAAGCAGTGGGAGCTCAGCCTGCATCTTCTTCAGGGAACACGAGGCTCCCAGCCACAGACCAGCCTGTGTCCAGGATCTGACACATTCTTCAGGGACTCCCACCATTCTGGGCCTTGGCCTTCTCCATCTCACACACTCCCCTGTTGTACATTTGAGACACCATATCTCTGCTGGTGGTCCCAGGCCAGCAATGGGTTTGCAAGGCTCTCTCCTCTTGGGGGTGATGAACACAAAGTGTGGCAGAATGTTGGAGGGGTCCACCTAAGTCCCCTGAGGTTTAAAGCCCAATTCCAGAAATGGCTATGTGACCTGTCAACAGAGGGACAGGTAAGGGCTGAAACGTTCTGAGCAAAGGCCTTGAGAGAGAAGAATGTGTGCCCGGTGAAAGGAAGGTTTGTGTGGACACTGTGCTGGGGAGTAGCCAGGAAGGGTGTCAGGGGAGCTTGGGGAGAAGAGGCAGGATGGTGGAGAGAGCTGGGAGAGAGAGCAGGGGGAGGGAGAAGGGGAAGAGAGCAGGGGAGGGAGCAAGGGGAGGGAGCTGGCAGGCTCTGGGTAAGGAGGGGCCCTGAGAATTTGAAGTTTAGACTCAGTATGAGTCTACAGGAGCTGGAGGGTTAAGTTAGAGATGAGAGGCTGTCTTGGCACTGTAGAGTCAGGGCAGTCCCTGGGGGGGCTGGACAGAGCTGGACTCAACCCCTCAGTGCCAAGGGGTAGGTGCTGAAATTAGTTCACAGCTCACTCCTTCTCCTAGACCTTGGGTCCCACTTTACTGGTTCCAGGAGGAGGAATAGCAGTGGTCACCAAAGGACATGCCAAAGCAAACGTGGTGTGCGCTGACAGCGAGGCAGTGCTCCCTTTCCCCTCCTCCATGGGTGGGTCAGGGCTTAGTCATCCTGGCTGGAGAAGACTTCCTTGTATGGCCAAGCCCTGGAGCAGGAGGTGTGAGCTGAGGTGGCTGTGAGCGGGGCCCTGCACTTCTCAGACTGTCCGGGGCTGCTGGGCTGATCCCAAGGGCCAGGGTGGGCAGGGAGGGCGGAGGGTATTCCCACAGGCTCAGGCTGCAGGCCCCCTGGTCACAAAGCAGCACACTCTGGGTGCTCTTACTAATCGGGCTGACACATTTGGGGTGATTTGTAAGTCCTCGGTGTCCTGGAGGTGACATCAGCTTTTGTGGGAGGTGACCAGTATCTTTCCTTTCATACAGTGAAAATAGGAACTACCCAGATGCCTCACATTTAGTAAGAGCGGCTGTGGCTCCGTGAACCGATTCCAGAGTAATGCGGGTCACATAAGGTGTTTTGTTGGAATACTTTGAGTGAATTATATTTCAGCAAAGCTGTTAAAAAATCATTTGTTCCCTCCCCCCCCCTAGCTAACTAACACTGGAATTTAAAAACACATACATATTGAAAGAGTAATTTTAAATAAGTTTTATGTAGCTGTTACCATGACTGCAATATTGACAAAGCAAAATCCTGCCCAATACAACTTGAGGTTTTATTAGTTTCTGGACAGTTTGACAAGTCACAGACAGGAGACTGCACAGCCCTCTCAATAGTCATATTTATTCCCAGATTGAAAAATTATGAGAACCCTTAACATCCACTCCTAGCCACTCTGAAGCACACATTACAGCATTTTAAGTCGAGTCACCACTGGACTTCGGATCCTCAGAACTTATTCATCTTAGAACTGAAACTTCGTGCCCTTTGACCAGCATCATTATCAATTATATATCAATAAAAAAAATTAGAAGACAATGAATAATTTCCCTAAGGAACAGAGTTGGACATCTTCCCAGGAATGTTCTTGGCCACGGGTCAAATGATTTACAGGTCCTCATAGGGTGGCATGGCTTTTCTTCCTTTCAACACAGTGCACTTTCTCCAGGTAGCATGGATTCAGTATAAATAGTAACCAATGCTGAGAATTTGTTCCCTTTTTAGGACCCTGAGATTTGCTGACCATTCTCCCTGGCTCTGGAGTGGGCTGCTTCCCAACACAGATGGTGTTGTCCTATTAGGACAAGTCCTTTCCATCCTTGTGGGGGTGGACGTGGAAACAATAATGTCACACAAGCCCTCTATTGAATGGTTCTCATTATACATCTGGTCAGTCAATATATCAATATAATCACGGAGTCTGAGATGTTTTGTAATCGTGTTTAACCTGCGTGACATTGAGCTTGAAATAATGGAACAGTGATGTTCTTGAGTAGGTACTGGTGTGTGTGAGAGAGAGAGGCAGAGACAGAGAGACAGAGAGAGGGAGAGAGGCCATGTCATCGTGCTACTCAAACAATTGGTTTCTTTTCAATCCTCTTCTAGGTAGGAAGTGGTTTCCTGGTAAAAATGACCCGAAAACCCCACCCTCATTGCCCTCACAGAAAGAGGAAAACAGATTTCCCAAGGGGAACAGAGGGAGGACACCCAGATGAGAGATGCCTCACTCCTGTAAGCCGTGTCCCACATCTAGAACACAGAGAAGAGAAGCACAGTTCAGCATCAATCAACTGGATGTACAGACTAGTCTTGGAACAAGTTTATAAGCAAAGACTACACTTTGGAATAAAAGCCCTGGCTGCAGAAGTTGACATGCCTGTGTGCGTAAGATCTGATAGTGAAGCAGGACCCAGAGAAAGCACAGCCCTGACCAGAGAGAATGCTCCTAAAGAAACAGGAGATAACAGTGATCCGATTCCTTACTGAGAAGGAGTGAGTGACCAGAATCAAAGTCTATTGAATGTCTCTATGGCGGTTCTACTGAGTCCTCTGAATAACTTGTTAATTTTCATCTTCATGAATTGCTTTAGATGTGCTGAGCTCACATTTCCTGACAGTGAAGAATCCGGCGCCAAAGAATATAAAACACCAGGTTAAAATCCTCTAATTCGAAAAGATACTGTGACTCCCATGTTCATTGCAGCATTATTTACAATAACCAAGATATGAAAGCAGCCTAGGTGTCTATCAATACACAAATGGATAAAGATAACATGGTACATATATAAAATGGAATATTACACAGCCATATGAAAGCCATATTTGTGACAATATGGATGCCGAGGGTGTTATGTTAAGTGACATAGTGAGACAGAAAAAGACAAATACCATATGATTTCATTTATATGTAAAATCTAAACAAAACAAACAAAACAAAACAAAAACGGACTCATAGAAGCAGAGATCATAAGGACAAGGATGGTTGCTAGAGGGGAGGAGGTAGAGAATGGGTGAAAACCATGAAGGGGAATATAGTCAATATTGTGACAGATTTGCACAGTGACAGATGATTATCAGAATTAGTGTGGTGATCAAATTGTAAGGTACAAAAATGTCAAATCTCTCTGCCAGTGTGGCTCAGTGGTTCAGAGTCTACCCATGCACCGAAGTGGAAACTAAGATACAGAAGGTCATGGTTCAATTCCTGGTCAGGGCACATGCCTGGGTTTTGGGCTTGATCCCCAGCAGGGGGTGTGCAGGAGGCCGCTGGTCAATGATTGGCTCTCTCATCAATGTTTCTATCTCTCTCTCCCTCTCCCTTCCTCTCTCTCTGAAATTAATGAAAAAATATATTTTAAAAAATGTCAAATCATTATATTGTACACCTGAGACTGATATAACTAATATAATATTGTATATCAACTATATATTTAAATTTAAAAAATAACAAAATGGTTTAAAAAAGAATGTGGACCTGAGAAAGGTGCTTTCTGATTGAGGGTGCTGTGCTATATAAGTTACCGCATCACTTTTCCAACTGTCATGCATCAGTCCTAAGTGTTTCTCTGGGTTTAATAAAGGCCATGCTTGCTTTTGAGAGGGATGAATAAATTATTACTCTGAGCCCCTTCAGTAGGCTCTTTGAGTGATGCTGAGTCAGGAGGAATACTTTTCATGCTGAGTGTTCCTTCTGGGCATGAGTTCCCATGTTTATAGAAAAATTGGGCCTGTTAAGTAGTAAGATGGGAGAAGCAACAAAGATTCCTAAAGGTTTCTAAAAGAATGACCTGATTTAAAACCACACACACAGAACATGTCCAGAGTCTTGGGAACAATCAGTGTAACGGTTAAAGGCGTGACTGGGCTCTGGTGTCACCCCTCGGGCCATTGGGGATTTTATTTACTTTAGGTTATTTTATTTTTTTAGAAAGGGAAGTCTTGGCTTTAGCTATTTTAGTCGCTATGAGAAATGGGATTCAGTGTTAGACAAAAGGACTGGGGAGTAATATCTTTCCTCTTGTTCTGAATCATCAGAATAAAGGGGTCACTTTGACTCACTCAATTCCTTCAGGTTCCTCAAAGTTTCTTAGTCTATTTTTAAAATTAGATGGTAACTGAGAGGAACTTCCAAATATAACTCGACTATATCTTAGATTCCACTTTGTTGAACAACGATGCCTCATCCATTGACCTTGAGATAATTGACATTTTTTCCTAAATATCTGTCATACTTACTTGATCCAGGAAACAAATTATATCCTTAAAATATCTTTTCACCAGGAATCATGTGCTCAGAACCATGGGGCTTTATCTATTATAGGCTGAAAAAAAAAAATTCAAGAGTTCACTCTCTTTTGTAAACTTTTCTTTTTCTCCCACGATGGTTATGTTTATAAGTCACTTTCCTCAATTACTATGCAGATCCTGATACGATGTAATTCCAAGTAACAGTGGTCAGTTTGGGGACCTCTTATTAAAGAAGCTCACACTGACCAGAGCTGGGCCTCAGTAACATAGCTAGGTTTGAGCGAGTTTTTTTTTTTTTTAATAAATTACAATCATCTTTTAAATATATATATTTATATTGATTTCAGAGAGGAAGGGGGAGAGAGAGAGATAGAAACATCAATGAGAGAGAATCATTGATTGGCTGTCTCCTGGATGACCCCACATTGGGGATTGAGCCCAAAACCTGGGCATGTGCCCTGACAGGGAATTGAACCGTGACCTCCTGGTTCATAGGTTGACACTCAACCATAGAGCCACACTGGCCAGGCTGAGCGAGGTCTTTCGATTGAAATCCATCCATCCCCGTGACTAGACTTTCAGTGAGTGTTGTGCTGTGTGCCGGGTACTATTCTAAGCCCTTCAAGCATTTCTAACCCATGGAATCTAACAACCTGTGAGGAAAGTCCTATTAGTGTTTCCAGTAACTAGACAAGGATGCCGAGTGACAGTCACACACCGGAGGGTCGGGCCAGGCAGTCTGGCCTGTGCACTGGGCCCCACACTCCTCTGCTGTGGTTCTCTGAAACCTCCTGGTAAGCAGCCAGCTTTGTGTTTTAAAACATAATGAAAAGTGACTTCTTGATAAGGAGCTTGGACTTTGCACTCAGACTGTGGTTTGGATCTAGCTCAGCCGGCTGGATGGTGACCTTCACAAGTGGATTTAACTGCCTCCTGTCTGTGTCTCCTTATCTAGGAAGAAAAGTAAGCCAACCCCTGGGGCCTTGGCAATGACTATAACACTTCGATTTTCGTAGGAACCTACACCTCAAGGGCACTGTTTTGTCAGGCGCATGCCTGCAGCCTGTCCCAGGCCAACATGGAAGTCCCTCCTCTGGGCTTAAGAAAAGGACCATAATGAGAAGAAAGCTGTCAGTTACATTTCAAGCTAAGAAGCACTTCTTGAACATCTGTAAAGAATTAATAAAATTACCACTTCTGTAATCACCTAGGTTCCAACGTATTCGAAATGCTGGTATAATGGGTACTTGTCTACTAGTATTACTCGACAGCCTGCCATACAGAAAACCTAGTAAATCTTACCTGTCTGGTTTAATGGGAAACATGTGACTGGCAATTTTTTAGGGTCGACTATAGCCATTCACCATTTTTACAGTTTAAATGTAATACAATGGCCATTGAGAGCCACAAAGATCTGGCAGCAAGAACAAAATCTCTCTATGTGCTCCTTTATTCCCATTATTTTTGGTATTTTAAAATTAGCTTCAAAGATAGATTTCCAAACAATATAGATTCTGGGATTGAAATACAGAATAAACATGACTTCCTAAGGAAAGCAGTTCCTCTTGAATGAGCACCACCAAACCTATTTTTGAGGGAGCGTCTCTCCCAGTGTAACAACCGTGAATGTCACCCCTCCTCCCAGGAGGAAGGTGCCCAGAGGGCCTGGGCCTAAAGACCAATCTCCCACAGGCCAGAGGGACAGGGCCACCTTCTCCAGCCCTTATATGAAAGAGTTGAAGACACGTACCTGTTACTTCGTTCTCTACCCCTTAAAGCAGTTGTTTATCGGGAACAGATATGAGATCATTTAAATGTGTAGCTTTCTTCAGTTGGAGGTTAGAGCCAGGCTCGCTCGGGGGGTCTTCACAGCCCTTGTTCTGGTCTAATTTGTGACCAGGTGACTGTGGGAAGCGGTTTAATGCTTCCTGGCCTCAGGTGTGGCTGTTTAACACATGACCACAAATGAACTGGCTTAACACAACACACTCTATCCTAAAGTTCTAGGAGTCAGAAGTCCAAAGTGGGTCTCACTGGGCTTCAATCAAGGTTTCAGCATGGCTGGCTGCTCCCCAGACTTTAGGAGAGAATCTGTTTGCTTTGCTTTCCCAGCTTTTAGAAGCACCCAGTGCCCAGCTGGTGTGGGTCAGTGGTTGAGCGTTGACCTATGAACCAGGAGGTCACCGTGAGGGCACATGACTGGGTTGCAGGCTCGATCCCCAGTGGATATGCAAGAGGCAACCAATCAATGATTCTCTCTCACCATTGATGTTTCTATCTCTCTCCCTCTCCTTTCCTTTCTGAAATCAATAAAGATATTTAAATATATATATAAAACTAGAAGCAACTGGCTTCCTCAACTCATGGCCCTTCACATCATCAAAGCAGGAGGGTAGCTGCTCTCCTCTCTGACCTCCCAACCATAGGGGACCTTCTGATCACATTGGGTCCATTTGATCCCCAGATACTAGTAATCTCACCATCTCATAATCTTTAGTAAAACCACATCTAAAAGTCCTTTTAGGTCACATATTCACAGGTTCCTGGGATTGGGACATGAGCATGGTGGGGGTGGGGGTGCATCTATCTGCCATTAGGTTTGTAGATAGTTGAGGTCCACACCAAATCTGCAAGACCACAGAAGATCTGTACATGACAAATTTCCCTCTTTCTTTTTGCTTTAAACTGTGGACGTCCTCATTTCCTCTCCTTTCAGAGAAGCTGATGGGAAAATGAAAGAAGCAGGCTTACTTGGTTAAGAAAATAAACATTTAAGTGAGAGGTGAAAGCTGAGCTTGTGCGTCTTTGTGCCCCAGACACGTGTGTCTGACAGCTGAAGTGGAGACTCACAGGCTGCTAAGCCCATGCTGCCTACGGCACAGCCTGGACGGCTCTGTTCAGGGGGCTGCAAGCTATTTTCTCGCATTTCCGAATGTTACAAAAGGCCAAGTCCAGGTTTACTTTGTGTGTTTCTTGGCGGACGTGGGCCTGGTGGTGTAGGGTGCCCAGCCCTCTGTGCTTGCTGTTCCCTGTCCCTTCTTCCCCTCCCTCCCCACCTACACAGGTAGAAGTGCTTTCCCAAAGAGTCAAATGGTGCCCTCCTGTGGCGTGGCCGGAATTTCCTCCCATTCTTGGAATTGGGATTACCCAATTCCCACTGATCTAACTAAACCTCTGGCAGCAGCCTGCTGGAATAGGACCAGCACCAAACTTATTCCCTTGTTATTTCCACCTCCCTGATTCTAAGGAAAATTGCACCAGAAGAGGGGAGTGTAAGGGAGGGGTAGGAAGCCTTGTGGGCTGGGAAAACCATCTCAGGGCGCACTTTGAAGGGTGTGATGTTTGGTGGTTTTCAGTTCTCCTTTTCTCCCTCTCCTTTCAAATGCACTTCTGCTTGTCTCCTTGTGACAGCTCGGTCCACCCCACAAAAGCAGACACCATGGAAATAAGCAAATAAACGAAAGACAGCACAATGTGTTCATGTTTGTGTGTGGATTCCTCTCATCTTCCTTTCCCCCCTCCTGTATGTGATTTCTCTGAGGGGACTACTCTCCTAGCTGCCTCTGATGGTTAATTTCATGCATCAACTAGGCTGGGCCATGGTGCCTAGATGATTGGGCAGATGTTATCCTGGATGTTCCTGTGAAGGAGTTTTTGCATAAGATTAATATTAATCAGTGGGCTTTGAGTAACGCACATTGTCCTCCCCAGTGTGGTGGGCCTCATCCAATCAGTTGAAGGCCTGACCATTCCTGGGCAAGAGGGAACTCTGCAGCAGATGAATTCCAGCTGCAGCTCTTCCCTGGTCTCCAGCCTGCTGCCTCCCCCTCCCTGTGTGAGATTTACCAAACCTCCACAATCACACGAGCTAATTCCTTAAAATAAATCTTCCTGTGTATATATAGCAATATATACATAGAAAAAATATATATACATACACATCCTGTTTCTCCTGGGAACACTGAGTAATAAACTGGCCTTTTCTCAAACATTTAACATATTTAGGAAAACAAGATAGTGGTGGTATTTAGTGGGTGGGAAGGGGACAGGAATGACACAGAAAGAATCAGCATCGAGCACATGGTATGGTGCAGGGTACCAGGCAGAGGACCTACAGTCACGCTGACCGGGGCTCGAGTGTCCACTCTGCTCTTTCCTGGCTGGGAGAGTGTGTGTGGCTCACGTAAGCCATCTCAAAACAAACTGTGAAATGGTTCGAGCCTGCTTTCTAACTGTTCTGGTATAACAGAATAGAGACCCCCACTATTAGGATAATTAGGAAAAAATCTGCCAGGTTTTGTTTTAGAAAATGTGCTTTTTGAGGAATCAGGAGAGAGAACTATAGACAATGGCATCATTGCTGTGTCATGACTATTACAAGCCAGAGCATTTCTGGTCCCAGGAAAATTGTTTAATAAGTTTGACCTTGTACACAGGGAATTGAGATTTTAATGGATTCAGTGCTAAATTGCCTTGTTTGAACTTGCTTGAGGTTACACAGTTCTCACTGGATAAGGGTAAGCTTTCATAACTCACATCTAAACTTTTTGGGAGATTTTTTTTTAAATAAAAATCTTTCATGAGTGACTATTTGGAAGAATGTTATAACAGGTTCTTGAAATGTGCTAAGGGGTTAACATTATTAACTCAATACAGAAAACAAGCCCAATAAAAATGGAAGGAACTTCATAGACATTTTTCAAAGAACACACACAGATGGCCATTAAGCACACAAAAAGATGCTCAGTGTCACTAATTATTAGGTAACTGCAAGTCCAAACCACAGTGACATACCACTTAATACACATCATGACCAAAGGACCCAGAAAACAACGTGTTGTCAAGGAGGTGGAGAAATTGGAACCCTAGTCATTGCTGGTGGGAATGTGAAATGGTGCAGCCACTGTGGAAAACCATATGGTGGTGCCTCAAAAATTTAAAAATAGAAATACCATTGATCTAGTAATTCCACCACTGGGTAGTTATCCAAAACAATTCAAAGCAGAGACTCAAACAGGTATTTGTACATCCATGTTTATAGCAGCACTAGAGGCCCAGTGCATGAAAATTCGTGCACTTGGGGGGTTCCTCATCCAGGCTTACATCCTCTCACAGTCCGGGACCCCTCGGGCTTTGTAGCTTAGGCCCGCTCCCTAAGGAGTTACCTTAGCGCTGCCAAGGCCCTGCGCTTGCAGCCGTCAGCCTGGCTTGTGGCTGAGTGGAGCTCCTCCTGCATTGAGCATCTGCCCCCTGGTGGTCAGTGCGTATCATAGTGACTGGTCGTTCCTGGTCATTCCACCTTTAGGGTCAATTTGCATATTACCTTTTAAAAAAAATATATATATATTTTATTGACTTTTTACAGAGAGGAAGGGAGAGGGACAGAGAGCCAGAAACATCGATGAGAGAGAAACATGGATCAGCTGCCTCCTGCACATCCCCCACGCTACCAAGGGACATGCCCTTGACCGGAATCGAACCCAGGACCCTTCAGTCCACAGGCCGACGCTCTATCCACTGAGCCAAACCGGCCAGGGCTGCATATTACCCTTTTATTATATAGGATTATTCACAAGAGCTAAAACACAGAAGCAACCCAAGTGTCTGTCGGTAACAGGTGAATGGATAACAACCTGTGGTCTATGCACACAGTGGAATATTATTCAGCAAGAAAAAGGAGGGGAATCCTGACTGAATGGACCTGAGGACATTGGGTGGAGTGAAATAAGCCAGACAGAAAAAACAACAACAAATACTATATGATTCCACAATAGGAGGTACTTAAAGTTGTCAAATTACTAGTGACAGGAAGTGGGATGGTGGTTACCAGGGCCTGGAGCGGGGGCAGGGGGGGTGTGAGTTAGTGTTCAATGGGGATAGAGTTTCAGTTTGAGGAAGATGAGAACATTGAGGAGATGGATGATGCTGACGGTTGCGACAATGTGAATGTACTTAATTCCATTGAGTTGTACACTTAAACATGCTTAAAATAGTAAAATTTATGTTTTGTATATTTTACCACAACAATAGAAACAAATTAGGGTTATTTCTTTCAATCTTAGCCTTCTTGTCTTTTTGTAAGTATTTATTTTAGATCATGCCAATATCATTCTTAAAGTTCTTGAAAGTAGCATTTCTACATAAAGTGACCACACAAGACAATTTCCCAGTCTGTTAATCATCTCTGCTAATATCACAAACATTTATCCAGAACACTTCCCAGGAAGTCTATAAATTGTAAGTTAAGTTGAGTTTGCGGTCACTGAAGAATAATTGTCATGTTTGGGCAAAGTTCCAGGAAGGAGCAGAGTAGCATGTCCACACGGCATGATCTTAGAGTTTCAGCCACGAGCTTCAGACCACATTGCCCCAAATGTGCCCCTTCAGGTAGATGTGTGAGGGCTCTCTTGTTCATCTCTTACAAGTGGGACGCTGGGAGCGCAGCCATGGCGTGAGCGCAAAGGAGACGACAAACACAATCCCACTTTCTTCTCATGTGCTCTGCACCCACAGTGAGTGTCCCCCTTGTAAGGCGAAGGCCGGCATGGCCTCTGGGAAGTCCCTGGAGCCTCTCTGTCCCTCAATTTCTCCACGTGCCTCAGCCTCCTGGATGCCTTGCAGGCTGGGCACCTTCTACTTTTCTAAGCGTTGTTAGCAGGTACTCACACCTCCCAAACCGATGATGGTGGTCTTTGTGCAATAAACACAGAGTCTGCAGTGTAACAAACTTGGCAATGAGCTAGTCTAACGTCGTTGCCACCCGTAATTATGCCGGGCCCAGTAGTCAGCCGTGAATGGTATTGGGCACTTCTCTAGCATGACTTGAACGTGAGCGACTCTGAGTCAGAGCTACATGCCAGTTTCTCACTTTGCAGATTTCTAGTTTCCTACAAGTTTTCATTTATGAGCCATGGGATTATTATCCAACATTGTTCGCTATAATTTGGGATCATTTTGTTAAAAAGATAAATGTTCCATATCTGTCTCCTATCAGCTGCAGTATCGAATCTGTAATCCTCACGCCTTCGTGACCCGAGGCCCAGCTGTGAGGCTGAACTTCAGGATGTGGGGATGCTGGAAGGAGATTTTTACTCATTTACTGTCCTTTGGGCAAACAGTATGCACAACGGCCTCAGAATAACAGGCGAGGGATCGTGTCTGTCTGCTCACGGCACAGTCCTGTGATGTCATAGTGCCTTGCTCACAGCTGAAACATGCATGGGGCACATTGACGTTTGGCTGAAAAGAACAAGAAATCCCAGTAGTTAGCCCAGAGCGGGCGTGGCCCAGCCTCCTTCTGTCCACCTGCCTTACCAGCTTCAGTCTCCATTCCCACGCTTACCTCATAGCCCCCCAGTGAGTGCTGCAGATCTAGCCATCACATCTGCATTCCAGCCAGCGAGAGAAAAGGCTGAAGAAAATGGTACTCACAAGCTGCCTTTAAAAAATGGCTCTGGGAAGCCGCCACTGCTGCTTCTATCCCACTGGCCTAAATTCAGTCCCGTTCCACACCAACCAGCAAAGGAGGCTGGGAATGTATTCTGGCCAGGCGCCCAGCTACAAATCATGGGTTCTTTTTATAAAAAGAAAGGAAAAATGAGTAGTTAGGAATAAGCAGCAGCCACTGCCACAAAGCTTAGAAATACGGATTGAATGGAAGTGGAAATGCCAGCAGGAAAACAGGTGGGATGCACCTTCAGTGAGTGAGGGCTGGAGAAGGAAGCGGTTATCTTTCTCACTTAGATGCTGGTGGCAGCTCGGAGATCCATTGGTCTCCATTATCAACGGAGAGAAAGTGAAAAGCGATCTATCGGTGGAGAAGGTGGGGGGCGTAACCTCGGCTCCTGGAGCTTCAGAGAGAATGGCTGGAGGCGTGGTTGCTACAGTGAGGACTCGGTTGGTGTCCCCGACCTCTGCCATTAAAATGTCCCGATGGACCTTTCCTCTGTCTGAACTCAGTGTCCACACTCTCAGAATCCACCCTCAGCTCTTGTCAGCAATTCCCCCACTTACCCCTGGGGCCGCCTCTGATCTGACACGATGGAGAGGCCTCGCTGGGCCCTGCACCCTCACGCTCCCACCTTCAGGGTGGCGGTCCGTGAGCTCTTCTGCACCGGCATCCCTTGGGGGCTGTTGGAACGCCCCACCCCAGACACGGCTGTTGTGTGAGCCTGGGGCAGGCAGGAACTTGTGCCTCTAACCACTATTCCCTGGTCCTTGGGTGCCACTATGGCGACCATTGCAGTATTTTGGTTTCTGCTCTCTAATTTTTTAAACACATGGTTACTTTGTCTACAATCCTACGCTCAAATCTTGGTCCCCAGCCAGCCAAGGTACACAAGCCCCCAGCCCTCCAGGGTCCTGAGGAATGAGCAGGTGCGGTGACCTCCAGAAACCATCCAGCTGGATACTTGTCCCCGTCAGCCTGGTGTGGAATCAGCTCCGGCGAGTGAGGGCTCATCCATCAGCCACGTGCACTAAAGACAGAGGTGCCATTGAATAAATGTGGAGACAATTTGTGCTTTGAAAATAGTCAAAGTAGATCATAGAGCACTTAGCCCTCTGAATTGTGCCAGCATTTCTAGTTAATCAGAAATTCATGAAGCGTGTTCCGCGCGCATTAACCTGCTGTCTCAGTCCATTTGGGCTGACATTACAGAGGACCACAGCCTGGGGCTTATAAACAACAGCCATTTGTTTCTCACAGTCTGGAGCAGTGGTTCTCAACCTTCCTGATGCCGAGACCCTCTAATACAGTTCCTCATGTTGTGGTGACCCCCAACCATAAAATTAATTTCGTTGCTACTTCATAACTGTAATTTTGCTACTGTTATGAATCGTAATGTAAATATCTGATATGCAGGATGTATTTAGGTGACTCCTGTGAAGGGGTCGTTCGACCCCCAAAGGGGTCGCGACCCACAGGTTGAGAACCACTGGTCTGGAGGCTGGAAGTGCAAGACCAGGCACTGGCAGGTCCAGGTTCTGATGAGATCCTGCTTCCTGGTTCATAGATGGTGTTTTCTCGCCGTGTCCTCACATGGAGGAAGGGGTGGGGGTGGAGGGGGCTCTGGGGCTCTTTTATAAGGAGACAAATCCCATCACGGGGGTCTCACCCTCATGACCCCATCTCCTCCTAAAGGTCCCACCTCCTAACTATGCCATTAGAGGTTAGGTGTCAACATATGAATTTGGGGGACATAGATATTCAATCCATCACACTGGGTTCTGAATATCCTTGTGTGTGCCTAAGTATAAAGCTACTTTTCTTTTCTTTAAAAAAAAATATTTTCAATGATTTCAAAGGGAAAGGGGGAGGGAGAGAGAGGGGGAAACATCGATGATGAGAGAGATTCATTGATGGGCTGCCTCCTGCAGGCCCCACACAGGGGACTAGTCCACAACCTGGGCATATGTCCTGACGGGGAATCTAACCATGACCTCCTGGTATATAGGTCGACGCTCAAGCACTGAGCCACGCCAGCCGGGCTAAAGCTACTTTTCATCTAGACTAGAGGCTATGTTAACGCCTTCACGGTGTCTCATTAGATATGATGAACTCAAATGAGACCAGCACTCCTCTAGTGACTGTGTTCCCTGGGTGGTCCTGTCTTACTCTCCTTCTGTGTGTCCTTGTCCCATCGCCAGCTGAGCGCATTCGGGTGGCTGGACAGAGGCCCTGCCGAGGCTGCCTGGGCTTGATTTGGCGCTGTTGCCACCAGCCTGCTCTGTGGAGCTGGTCATATTGGGAATCCGAGGAGGAGGAGGAGGAGGAGGAGGAGGAGGAGGAGAAGGACCGCATCACAGAGAGCTCTGTGAGGATGAAGTCTGGCGTGATGACATCAGGGTTTCCGGCTGTGTGTGCCACCTCTCGATTCGCAGCTCCGTGAGCGCAAGGGCGCAACATGAATGAAACACGTGTGTAGCATCCTTGGTCATGACGGATTGGTAGGATCCTCTCAACTTTTTAAGTCTTGCACCGATGCATACACTGCCCTTTAATCCTCGCTGTTAGGCAGCTTTCAGAATAAGAGTGTCCCCTCCAGACATTCCCCCCGCCCCTCCCCCGCCAATTCAGAAGCACAAGGGATTCTGTGCCATCACTGAGTGCTTCGTGCTGAGTGTTGCCTGATCAGTGTTTTAGCCGCGGTATCCCTCCGCCTGCTTTCGGGCAGGCAGGCTTGCATGGAGCTGAGAGGCCACCAGGGGGAGACACGACACTGTAACTGCAGCAGAAGCTGCCTCGGAGGAGCCCCTCTCTGGCGTCCTCAGCAGGATGCTGGCCCAGGTCTCAGCCTCTGGCCCCGCCAGCTGCGCTCAGCGTGAGGGCTAATTAGGAAATGCAAATGAATGACGGACAAGAATCATACATATTTCACACGGTGTGGGTGGAAGCATCACCCGGCAGCTAAAAGCTTCCATGAGCTGTAATGACACAGACCTGCGAGTCCGCGCCTGGCTCCGCCAAGCCAAGCTGGGCAGCCCTGGGGAGGTTTCCTAACATCTCCAGACATGTTGATTCAGCTTGAAAATGTGTGCCCCTGATGGGCCAGAAGAGGGGTCCTACTGTGGTTTGCGCAGGCGGGAACATGGCCGGGGCACCTTCTAGACTGCTTGGCCGTGTGCCAGGGCAGCTCACACCAGGGCTCAGAGGTCGCAGAACAGCGATGCTGGTTTACAGGCCAAGGCAGAGAGGCTCCAAGAAGTAAGGGCCCCAAAGTGATGCAGCAAATAACCCGCCTCTTCCTGAGCTCACAACCCACGAAGCTCTTTTCAGCAAGCTGTGCAGGGCTTGTTTTTCTGGAGGAGGCTAAATCCTGCAGCGCCAGGGAGCAGACATTTCAACCACGGGAGGGCGGGAGGGCGGGAGGGGGATGAACAAAGGCTGGAGGCCCTGGAGGGTGAGTGAGCACAGGGCTGAAGGAGAGGGTGGGCTGGAAATTAGCTTCTCGGTCCTGCGCCCTGACCTCAGATGGGCAGAGATAGCTTCCTCATCTGCGAAGAAAGGATAAAAATAATCCTGCTTGGATGCTTGCAAAGGGGATTAAATGCGTTCAGATTTGCAGAGCGCTTAAAGCACTGCCTGGTAAACAGTATACACAATAGAAAGGCTTGTTCAAATAAAAAAATAATAAAATCAACGATTTGTGTATAGAAAATCCCAGGGAATCCACTAAAAATTACTAGAAGTAATAAATGAGCTCAGCAAGGTTGGAAAAGACAAGATCAATATTTAAAAATCAATTGGGTTTCTAGGCATTTGCAATGAACAATTTGAAAAGGAAATTAAGAAAACAATTGCACTCATAATAGCATTAAAGAATAAGATATTGGGAACAAATTAACCAAAAAGAATGAAAAACTTATGATTTGAAAACTAGAAAACAATGCTGAAAGACATTCAAGAAAATGTAAATAAATAAAAAATTTTGAAAAGCTCCCAAATGTATGGATTGGAAGACTTAACATTGTTAAAAAGGCAATAGTCCTTAAATTAACCTACAGACTCAATGCCATTCCTATCAGAATCCTGTTCTCTTTTCTGCAGAAATGGATAAGCTGGTTCAAAAGTTCACATGAAATTGAAAGATGCCCAGAATAACCAAACAACGCCCTCCCCCCACTCCAAGAAAACAAAATAGGAAGATTCACACTTGCTGATTTCAACACTTACTAAGAATCAATAGCGGTCAAGACACTAGTATCAGCGCAAGGGTAGACAGATTGGTCAGTGAAATAGAACTGAGAGTCGATAAATCAATGCTCACATCTCCGGTCAATTGATTTTCCACATCAGTGGGGACTAAATAGTCTTTTCAGCAAATGGTGCCGAGACAACTGAATAGTTACATGGTAAAACATAAAGTTGGACTCTTACCTTACATTAACTCAAAATGGGTCAAAGACCAAAATGTAAGAGCAAAACAAAACAAAACAAAAAACAAAAACAACAAAAAAACCCCCAAAAAACTCGTAATAGCAAATATAGAAGGTAATCTTTATGACATTGGAGTTTTCCAAGAATTCTTAGATATGACACCAAAAGCACATGCAAGAAAAAAACATAAATAAATTACACTTCATCAGGATAAAAAAAACAAGCAAACCACTTTGTTCTTCATGGCATGTGACAGTGCTGTGTGACATGCACAGAGCTAATCCATGTGGTTACCTGAAAGGTGCACCATATTTTCTCCCTAATTTAATAGCAGGAATTCAGTCCCTGACCCGTCACTCCTCCCTGCCAGAGAATGAAATCATGGAATGAGCAGCACATGGGATGGGCAGGTGTTAACTTTGGGCCCTGCCCAGGGTGAGAAGGAATGGAGGGAGGGGATGGCACCAAAGGCCACTTTGATAATTGCTGTGCAGACTGACAGGGCATTTTAAATACAGGTGGCAGTGTGTATGCATCTTTGATTTCTTGGCTTCTGTCTGAGCAGCATTGATGAGTCTGTGCAGACTCACACTCTGATTCTCCTCCAGGGACATGTGCCCGCAGACTTAAGGTCTCATTTGGTGTTGGGAAGTTGCTGCTAAGAAACTGGGGGAAGGAGCATTGCAGCAGGAGAAGGGGTCGTGGACACTTCCCGGGAACAGTTTCTTAACTGAATTCCTACTTGTCACATGATGCATTCAGGTGCAATAGTTGCATTTCTTATGGACAGAAAAAGACTGAGCAGGGCTTCTCAGGGTGGAGAGTGGGCCCATGCAGGACACGCTGTAGCCCGCCCTCTACTGCAGACACCTGACATGGGACTCGCTATGGGAATTTGGGACCCTGTTTATGTAGCTAAAATGTGGTGTGTGTGTGTGTGTGTGTGTGTGTGTGTGTGTGTGTGTGTATAATTTTCAAACAGGCTTTTAAAATAGTGGGAAAATACATGTAACATAAAAGTTATCATTTTAACCATTTTTTTTCCAGCAAAGAGAGATTTTAAAAATTGTAACCACTTTTGAGTGTTCAGTTCAGTGGTATTGAACACATTCACCATCATCACCATCCATCTGCAGAACTTCCTCATCTTCCCACACTGAAACTGTCTCCATTAAACACGAACTCCCCGTGCTCCTCCCACAGCCCCTGGCACCCACATTCTACTTTCTGTCTCTATAAATTTGACGATGGTAGGGATCTCATAGAAGTGAAATCATATGGTATTTGTCCTTTATGCCTGGCTAATTTCACTCAGCGTAATGTTTTCTAAGTGTATCCAAACCAAAATTTTATTAATTCTATGTTTTCACTTAATTATTTTGAAGACTTTAATTTAAATAACATAAAATACATGTCTATTTTTTTCAAGCACAGATAGCAAAAGCTTCTTTCTGATACAGCAGCACTTTTTTAGTAGGATTATGATAGTTAGAGCTAGGGAAACTGCCAAGATCAATGGTTCTGTAATTCTCAGGGTGGGGAAAGGGGCCTCGCTGTGAACAGAGGAGGGTGGGGGGGAGGACAGCTCCAAGTCCAGATGTCCTGGGTCCTAGTGCAGTACTTTGGTCACACAGTCATGATGCCTTTGAAATTTCAAGTCAGCACATTTTGCTAGAAGAAAATTTTTGTAAGTAACTAACATTTAATTATTGAACATATAAAATTACTTTTAATTTAAGCTTTCCCTTTCTTCTGCAAATAATCTATATATATAACACCCTAATATGCAAATACAGTAGGTCCTTGGGTTACGTCGGAGATCCGTTCCTACAGCGCAACGTAACATGATTTTCACCATAAGTTGGAACCCACCTACATAAGCACCTATGTCACTCACATGGAGCACATACACAGCAGTAATGAAGTGAAACAGTAAAAAAAAAAAATTAAAAGAAAGATAACAATTCCTGACTTTTACTTGTGGTAAATAAATTATAAAAAACATAAAGCACATATGTCGAAATGACGGAACTTTTTTTAATATAAATAAATGGGAGATGGCAACGTAACCATGAAACGATGTATGTTGAGTCCAACATAAACCGAGGACTGTCTGTAGACTGAACGGCAGAACAACCGAACAACCGAACAACTGGTCGCTATGATGTGCGCTGACCACTAGGGGGTGCATGCAGAACATGGTGGGCATTGGCTGTGGCAGGATGGTAAAGCAGGTGAGCGGGGGCACCAGACCAAGGTGGGACGTTGGTCACTGTCATTGGGGTGAGCCTCTGTTGGTTACTGAAAATTCTTTGCTCTCATGTGCAGTGGTCCTGCCCAGCACTTGCATCTGCTGCCAGTGCTGGCCCTGCTCACACCCGCTGCCGGTGCTGGAGCCACTGCTCACACCTGCTGCTGGCACCCGGCGTCAGCCCCAATTGCTCCGTGCTGTCAGCAGGTAGGTGCGAGGGGTGGCTGCCAGCCCCAATCACCCCTGAGGGCTTCTCCACCTCACCCTGCTCCTCAGGGACGATTGGAGAAGCAGCTGCTGCTCGCACCTGCTGACGGTGCTGGTCCTACTCGCACCCGCTGCTGGCACCTGCCCCAATAGCTCTGTGCCATCAGCAGGTGAGAGCAGAGCCGGCGATGTCAGCATGTGGGAGTGGTGTTGGCAGGAGCAGGGCTGCCAGCAGACAGGGGACCAGGGGCCATGGCAGGAGGAGACGGGCAGGGGCCTGGAGGATGGGCCAAGACCCACCCCTGTGCCCACTGCAGCTCCCTGGCCCACAATTCCCTTCAAAGTGCATGAATTTGATTCGTGCACTGGGCCCCTAGTCCTATATAATAAAAGCTTAATATGCTAAGTGTCCAGTTGTCCAGTTGGCCGTTCAACCAATCAAAGCATAATATGCTAATGATATGCTAAGGCTGCTCAACTGCTCACTATGACGTGCACTTACCACCAGGGGGCAGACGCTCCAACCAGCAGGTTAGCTTGCTGCTGGGGTCCAGCCTATCGGGTCTGAGTGAGACTGGCCGGACACACCCTGGAGCCCTCCTGTGGTCCCTCCCGGGCTGGCCAACCTCCTACGTCTCTCCCTGGCCCAAATCATGCACTGGTGGGTTCCCTTGGCCTGGCCTGCACCCTCTTGCAATCTGGGACCCCTTGGGGGATGTTGGAGAGCTGGTTGTGGCCCGATGGCAGAATGACCAGTCACTATGACACACACTGACCACCAGGAAGCAGACGCTCAACACAGGAGCTGGCCGCTGGTGGTCAGTGCACTCCTACAGGGGGAGTGCCGCTCAGCCAGAAGCTGGGCTCACAGCTGGAGAGCACATAAATATGACCACATTCTCATCTTTGACTGCAGTGATTGCACTCTTATAAAAGACCTTCCACCTGTGAATTTCCAGTCATTTCATCATCTGATCCCACAAGGCAACACCTTTCAATCCCAGGCCATGTCCATTTCCGACGGTGTGGCGAGCATAATTACGTGGAAACGGCCTGCCCTGCCAGGTAGAAGACAGGCGGTCTCAATAGACCTCAGTGTTTTCTTAAATGAAATTTCTAGAATGGGATTACAATCCCTGTTCTGCTTCTGATTTCTTCTGGGAAATCAGTGGGCTGGTGGAAAGGGTTCTCTAGCCACAGGAGAGTGAAGGAGGCATTCCTTTGGAACAGAGAGCTGACTTGTATATGGACGGCTGGTTCAAAAGCCTGGGGAACCCACTCGTGTTTATGTTTGATATCATTGTTCAGTATAGACTATGATTTTCTTGTGATAAATATGTTCCATAAATGTTCATTGTAATAAAAACGATTCAAACACATATTCTTTCTCTCTCTCCCTTTCTTACTTATATATCTGATACATATATCTATACATTAATAGATATGTTTTTCACATATATAATATATATCAAGATACAAATATATTTTTATTGATTTCAGAAAAGAAGGGAGAGGGAAAGATAGAAACATCAATGATGAGGGAGAATCATTGATCGGCTGCCTCTTGCCTGCCCCCTACTGGGGATCAAGCCCACAACCCAGGCATGTGCCCTTGGCCAGAATCAAACCCGGGACCCTTCAGTCTGCAGGCTGACGCTCTATCCACTGGGCTAAATCAGCTAGGGTGATATCAAGATACATTTGGTTAGCCAATTTAGTAGTGGAATTTAAAAAATACTCTGAAAACAGGTGTTAATAAGTTCAGGCATTTTTTAAATGACTTGAAATTGCATACTTTTTGAAATAAAATGTGACATATAGTATGTTCCTTATGCTGAGTCTTAATATTTACAGTAAGCAAGCTAATTTTGTAAGCAATGTCATTTAAAATATTTTATTATAATATTAGCTGCCCTGCATAATATTACAAATCATGGAGAGAAGGGGGGCTGATGACCAACACATGGGCATCTCCCAGGGACACTTTTCCTGAACTTGGTTAAAATTTAATATGGAGCATAAGATAGATATTGGATCAATTGTATAGAATATATATTTTTGATGCTAGTATTTTATATTTCAAAAATCACACAGATTGCCCTAGTCGATTTGGCTCAGTGGATAGAGAGTTGGCCTGCTGACTGAAAGGTCCCGGGGTTGATTCTGGCCAAGGGCACATGCCCAGGTTGCGGGCGTGCGGGAGGCAGCCAATCAATGACTCCCTCTCATCATTGATGCCTCTCTCTCTCTCTCTCTCTCTCTCTCCCCCTTCTTCTCTGAAATAAATAAAAATACATTAAAAAAAATCATGCAGATCAATTTTTTGTACCCATATGGAGGGTCTGATGACCAGGATCAGGTGTGCTGAAGGGAAGGTTATGAGCCTATTTATAGAAGTAGAAAAAATATTAAAGAATTTGGAATTATTAGTAGGAGGTGTTTTCCGTTTTCAAGGGAGAAAAATGTTGTAATAGTTAAAGATTAAAAGTAGTGTATCACAGTAGTTGAGGTTGAGGGGCATGTCTCTGGTTCTCGCTTTTAGGTATCTTTCATTTCAGTATCCTGCTTTTGACCAATATGGAACCTCCGACAGTGGCATTTTTCATTCCATTTCCTCTTCTCAGTAGGTTTAGAAAAAAAGATTAAGATGGTAGAGATGAAAGAAAATGCCTCCTGGGTGGCTGTCTGGCATATTATTGTTTAATTTTAGGGAATTGGGTGGGATAATCACTAGCCACATTTATCTGAAATACTGCCCCTAGTGGTCAAAAGTGATCCACTGGGAAAGAACCAATCACACCTTTGCCAAAATTTGATATTTGAAACATTTAACAATTCTGTCTTTAGCTAGTGCAAGAGGGGCCCCGTCCTGCGCCTGCACATGCACATTCTGCCCAAAGCGCATGGATATGTCTGTCACTCAGCAACGGTGCTCAGCTCTGGCAGGTCCCTTGCAACCCGTAACCTTAAATGTTTATTCTCTTGACAAACGATGCTCAGGTCCCAACGGAATATACTGGTAGTTAGTTCTTATTATTCACAGATTCTGTATTTGTACTTCACATACTCACTAAAACTTGTTACCTGGAAATCATCACTCGTGGCACTTTTATACTTGTTCATGGATGAAAATATTTGACTCACCTGTTCCCAGCCAGGTAGAACAAAGTGCACTCTGGCCCGGCTGGTGTTGCTCAGTGGTTGAGCGTCCACTTATGAACTAGAAGGTCATAGTTCGATTCCTGGTCAGGGCACATGTCCGGGTTGCGGGCTCAATCCCCAGTGTGGGGCGTGCAGGAGGCAGCTGACCAATGATTTTCTCTCATCATTGATGTTTCTATCTCTCCCTCTCCCTTCCTCTCTGAAATAAATAAAAAATATATTTAAAAAAACAAACAAAACCCCCCTCCCAACAAAACAAAGTGACACTCTGCCTTCTTGCTCCAGCTCTCATACTGTAAACAAGTGTCCTTTGCACGATCTATATAGTGCCACATTTTGTGCATTTTTGTGCTTTTGCTGGTGATTTGCTGTTGAAAGTGGCTCCCAAGTGTTGCCCTGGTGCGCCATCTAGTGTTTCTAGCATAAAAAGGCTGCTTAATTTTAATGAAATGACAATTGCTAGATAGACTTCCTCAGAGAAGCACAAGTTACTTGCTGTTGGCAGTGAGTTCACTGTTAATGAAGCAACAATATGTATCAAACAAGATGTCTTTAAAAAGAAACACATATAAAACGAGGTTTGGATTGGTTGACTGTGACCTGTATTTTCCTGAGAGTGACTGTCCAGTGTTCACTAA
>NW_005361352.1:0-567 GCF_000412655.1 Myotis brandtii
GTGTGAATTATTATATCTGTACTAGAGGCCTGGTGCATGGGATTTGTGCACTAATGGGGGGCATGGCCTGCAGGGATCGCCCGCTGTGGGAGCACAGCTCATTCTGGTCAGTCGAGCGGCTGTGGACCCGCCCTCTGAGTGGCTGCTCCCTGGTCTGGCATCTTCCATGGAGCCGGAGCACTCGCCTCTCGAAGGGACCCAGTCGAGGCCGGGCCCAGGGACAATAGCACTGAGAGGCAGGGGAGTAGATCTCAGTCCCGGGGCAGCCACAAACCTGCCTCCCAGTCTCTGGGGTCAGCTCTGCGAGGAGGCAGCAGGGAGCAAGGAGGAGAAGCCTGGGGTGAGGAGGCTATGATCGCAGCCTGGGTTCCTGCCTATTGGCCCAGGGTTCACAGCGGGAGCAGCGGCTCATCTTGGTCAGTCGAGTAGTGCTCCCCCTGTGGTAGCACACTGACCATTAGGGGGCAGCTCCTGTGTTGAGCGTCTGCCCCCTGGTGGTCAGTGCACATCGTAGGGTCCGCATTCAGTCCCTGGGCTTTTATTATATAGGACTAGAGGCCTGGTGCA
>NW_005361353.1:0-918 GCF_000412655.1 Myotis brandtii
GACAAACAATATGATTGAAAATGGGTGGAGGACCTGAATACACATTTCCCAAATAGGACGTAAAGATGTGCAATACACATAATAAACGAGGTTTAACTCATTCATCATCAAGAAATGCAAGTGGAGCCCTAACTGGTTTGGCTCAGTGGATAGAGCATCGGCCTGTGGACTGAAATGTCCCAGGTTTGATTCCGGTCAAGGGCATGTACCTTGGTTGTGGGCATATCCCCAGTAGGAGGTGTGCAGGAGGCAGCTGATTCATGTTTCTAACTCTCTATCCCTCTCCCTTCCTTTCTGTAAAACATCAATATAAAAATATTTTAAAAGAGAAAGAAATGCAAGTGGACACTACCATGAAATATCAACCATCCTTAAATCAAAAAACAACAAGTATTACTAATGCAGTGGAGAAATGAGAACATTATTGCACTGCTAGCAAGATGTGAAATGTGAAAAGCTTTTATTTTTAATATATTTTTATTGATGTCAAAGAGGAAGAGGGACAGAGAGAGAGATAGAAACATTAAGAGAGATTCATTGGTTGTCTGCCTCCTGCATGGCCCCTACTGGGGATGGGAGCCTGCAACCTGGTCATGTGCCCTGATCAGAATCGAACCCAGGAACATTCAGTCCGCAGGTCGACAGTCTATCCACTGAGCCAATCTGTCTAGTCATGTAGACAGACTAGAGGCCCAGTGCACAAAATTCATGCAAGAGTAGGCTTTCCTTTCCCTGGTTGCTGGCACTGGCTTCCCTCTGGCAGTTGGCAGGCACCCAGGACCCAGGCTTCCCTCACAGCCCTGGCTTCGTCTGGAAGGACTCCAGCCTAATTGGCATATTATGCTTTTACTATTATAGCTTGGTGCAGTCACTAACAAACACGGAGGGTTTTCCAACATTTACAAACAAGTACCAGGT
>NW_005361353.1:4408-5485 GCF_000412655.1 Myotis brandtii
GCCAGCAAGGAAAGAAGTTGGGGGTGAGAAGGCCGGCGGGGGGAGGCGGGGAAAGTTGGGGGCAAGCAGGACGGCAGGCTGAGTAGTTAGGGGCGATCAGGCAGGCAGGTGAGCCAATAGGAGCCAGCGGTCCCAGATTGTGAGAGGGATGTCTGAGGGGTCCTAGATTAGAGAGGTTGCAGGCCGGGCTGAGGGACACCAGGCCACTAGTGTGTGTGTACGTGTGTGTGTGCGTGTGTACCTTTATGTATGTACAGTGGTGCCTTGACATATGGGTTTAATTCATTCCGTGACGGAGCTCGTAACTCAAATTACTCATATGTCAAATCAGTGGCGTTCACTGTGATGTTCGCTGCGCCAAGTAGCGGTGAGGTATTTAAAGCTGATTCATAACCCGAATTTTAGCTCGCAACTCAAAGCAAAAAATCAGCAGAGAGACGGCTCATATCTCGAAAAACTCGTTAGTGGGGACAAGTCAAGGCCCCACTGTATGTATGTATGTACGTATGTATCTGTGTGTGTGTTGTAGGAAAAGATTCGTGCAATAGGCCTTCCCTTCCCCTGGCTGCTGGCACCGGTTTTCCTCCAACACCAAGGACCGAGACCTTCCCTCCCGCCGGAGCCGCCTCCACACCTCTCGCTGCTCCCACCGGAGCCGCCTTCAGTCCTCGCTAATCCGCTTCGTGCCTACGTATAAAAAGTAACCGCGATATTTGTTGGTGGCTAATTTGCATATCACGCTGATTAGCCAATGGGAGGCGTAGCGAAGGTACGGTCAATTATTCTATTTGTCTATTATTAGATTACATATACACACACACACACACACACACAAACACATATATGGCTAATATGCAAATTGTCCTCTCGGGAGTACGATCCAGAGAGCAGGAGTTCCATCACTCCCTATGATGTGCACTGACCACCAGGGGCCGGTCCAGAAGAAGGATGGAGAGCAGAGAGGGAGGGAAGGAGGAGGTGGGGAGGGCGGAGACCAGGCCTAGGGATCCTTCTCAGGCACGTATTTTGTGGACTAGGCTTCTAATGTAGACTATAGAATATTCTAGAAAATGATTT
>NW_005361354.1:0-779 GCF_000412655.1 Myotis brandtii
AAACAGCCACATTCCTCAAGGGGTTGCCCGCCCCTCAGCTCCGAGAGTTGGAAAATGTCAACGGGGTTGGTGCACGTCGTCGTCGGGGCCTCGCTTTTGTCGATTGTTATTTCCAAGAGCCTGTCGCTGGGCCCCAGAGGGTGTGATCGCAGCAGGATCGCTGGCCCCTGTCATGCTCAGCACCTTGTCACAGGCCCAAACCTACCGCGGCCGACCCTTGACCAGAGAGCCACTGCCTGGCCTGAGATACAGACCTGGCTCACACAGAGATGACCGTGGGCAACTGGCTTTGTCAGTGAGGAATCCATGGAGGCAAAGATGGCAAGAAAGCTGAGTGCCCCTGGTCCCGGGCGACGGTGTGCAGAAGGGACCTGGGTGGGAAATGACACCCTGGGCGTGGGGACTCTGGTTCCTGGTCCTGAGTTTCTTCAATGCTGTCGCTGACCGTTCACCTAGCACAGCCGCTTTAGAGGAAAAGGAGGTGTCTGCTCCCCCCACTACCTGCCTGGCACCTCCGTTCCCCGATTGGCCGAGACCACAGCTGCTGGGTCATGGCCGTGTCCCCAGCCTGTGTGTCTGATGGCGTTCTGCTTCTCTGTCACCCAGGGGCATCTTCTCTCACAGTCCCTCCATCTGATGGAATGATCACCAGGGCCCATGGCTCTCCCCGTCCTATCAAGAGCCCGGCCCCTCCACCACCTCCCCTGCCTTGGCAATTGTGGTGGAACTGGACCCAGACGCTGTGATCCAGACAGACCTTCAGCAGGTGGCAGGCAGCA
>NW_005361355.1:0-3128 GCF_000412655.1 Myotis brandtii
GAAAGTTGTTTTGCTGTACACAGGCAGCTTAACCCCTGGGCTTAACAACTGGGCTTAGACCTCTGCCTAGCAAACTGCAGTCTATAAGTTCAATATGCAACCTCCAGTCCTCCTAACCCAATGAGGTCTCGGCCAGTCTCTGAGTCAGACTCCTCCTCTCTTGGAGAATTTCAAAGTCCTGATGGCTCCCGGGTCCAGGGAGAGTGTCTTTCTTTTGCCCTTTTGCTAACCCTGTTTATTAGTTACAGGGCCCTGCTATCCTTGTCTTCCCACCAGTCCCCTTTGTGGCAGAGCAGCAACCAGGCCTCTCCCAAGGGAGTGCACTGGAAGGGGATATCAGCCCCCCTCTTCCAGCAGCAACAGGTACTGAACCCTTTCAGTACATTTGCAAACAGGGAGCTTGACAGTCCCGAGGGACTGTCCCGGGGGACTGTCTAGCTCTGTCTGCAGCTTTCATAGATCTCCGGCTTGCTGCTCTATTCCTAGGGCTGCAGGAAGGCTAGTAGCAGTCACTGGTTTCTGTTTTAACTGCTGTACCAGCAAGCCAAAGGCTCAAGTCTTGTATTGCTTGTTGTAATACATTCATTACTCACTGGGCAGCAGTGGGGTAGCTCTAGTGTCAGGTAAAATTCCGCTGTCCCCCGTTTTTCTCGCTGCTGCTGCTTCTTTCAGGGCCACTGCAGGCAGATCAGGCATCCAGCCCCCTTCTTTGACCTGACTCTCGGGGGCTGAGTCTGCCTAGCAACCAGTCTAAATCACCAGGGCGGCTGCGGATTTCAGCTCCGTTTCTCCTCTGCTTGGCTCCTGGGAGTTTAGTTTTTTGTTTTTAATGTATGAGAATTCTTTATTCTTAGAAACCTCAATCCTTTAATGATTTCCAAAAGTGAACAGTCAACATTTTTAGATTAATATTTATGAACATATTTTAAATGTACTTTTACTTTCAAGAAAATATACCTAGACCGTCTGTGATAAAACTAAGAACAAGTAAATTGATACTTGTCTAGTACAAACTGCTATATTTTTCCTTATGTAATTTCAAGTATATTTTATTGGTCTAATTTAGTATTGGAAGGGTTAAAAAGAATAAACCGGGGCAGAGAAAGATTAATTGTGCTTGCAGAAAACTTGTGACCTTGAATCTAGTGAAGTTCTGATAAGACACCTAGTAGGCTACGGACCAGACCTCTACACCAGCAGAGTGGTCTGCAGCCAGTAAAAATCAACAAAAACCTATCTCTCCCTGCTTCATAATTAACAGCCGACACCCCCGTTGTCCCCCAGCTCAGGGCCCGTTGCTTGTCTCCCTTTCCTATTGTGAGTCAGAGGAAGACAATTCCTACAGAGGGGAGAAATAGAAACAGTGGGAGTTTTGGAGATAACCACAGACTACCACTGTAGTAGTCCTCCCTCCTGGAGGCTGGGGTCCAACCTGTGGAGAAAAATGACTCTTAGTCAGCCTGGAAAGATAGCCGATGAGGATAAGGGTGTGTAGGGAGATTTCTTGCAGACTGAAAGCCTGGAGGGCCTCCTGAAAGAAAAGATCTTTAATCCAGTTACAGATGCTGTCAGAATCAGGATGAGGGAGGAATGGAAAGACCAGGTTATGTCCTCTATGAGGAGCCTAATAAGTAACTGAAAACAGCAAGGCAAACAAAACACACAACCATGAAGACAACAGACTGCACAAGGCACACAACCAAGGTTAATGGGGTCCATAGACATTTAATAATAACTTCAGCCTTAGTTCTGCCTCAGGTGGCTCCTGTTGGACTATGATGTCACAGGCAGGGACAGAGCCCATAAATCTCTCTGCCCTGCCGAGCTGTAAGCCCTGCCCCTGGAAGTCTCTGTCCACCAAAAGAGATAAGAAAAGCCATAAATAACAAGCTTTTGTTTTTTGAAGTTTACTACTTTGTTGCAAATAGTTAACTTGAAGAGACTTCTCTCTTGCTTTTCTTACAAGCAATCTCAGAACCAAACAATCTTGGAACCTAGCTGGCCTTTGTTCTCCAGTATTGAGCGTCTGACCCCTGGTGGCCAGTCTGCATCATAGCAACCGGCCATTCTGCCGTTCAGTCAATTTGCATATTAGCCTTTTATTATTATTACTAGAGGTCAGGTGTACGAAATATGTGCACTGGGGGTGGGGTTCCCTCAGCCCAGCCTGCCCCTCTCACAGTCTGGGAGCCCTCAGTGGATGTCCTACTGACGGCCACAGTCTGGCAGCAGAGGCTCGGAGCAGGCGTTGTGTGTGTGTGTGTGTGTGTGTGTGTGTGTGTGTGTGTCCCCACGGGGGGCCTGCCCCAAGCTGCATAGGAGGCTCAGAGCAGGCACTGTGTGTGTGTGTGTGTTTGTGTGTTTGTGTGAGTGTGTGTGTGTATGTCTGCTGGGGGCCTGGCCCCAGCCACACCATGGAGGCTTGGAGCAGGTGCCCCTCTGTGTTGATCTCTCAGGCTCCTGGCCTCCACTGCATGTTGTACTCTCCCTTGAGCTGTGGACAGGATGGGGGTGCTGCTTGCAAGCTGGGCTTTCCTGCTCCAGGATCGCCGCCGCAGAGACCGGGGGGTGGCGGGCAGGCCCTCCTGGGTGCTGCCTGCAGGCCGCACTTTCCTGCTCTGGGATCAACATGGTGACCCAGAAGCAGGCCCACCTCGGGGCTGCCTGCCCTCTGTACTTTCCTGCTCTGGGATCACCATGGCGACCCACTAGCAGGCCCACCTGGGGGCTGCTTGCCCTCCACACTTTCCTGCTCTGGGATCCCCACGGTGACCCAGGAGCAGGCCTTGTTGGGTGCTGCCTACAGGCCACACTTCTCTGCTCACCGATTGCTGGATTGCCATGGCGACCCCAGGGCAGCACTTCCTGCTCTCAGATTGCCATGGGGTCTCAGCTGGTGGCGGGACTGAAGCGGCACACGGGGGTCCCGGCTAGTGGCGGGGCTTAGGTGGCACACAGGGGTCCCGGCTGGGGGTGGGGCTTAGGTTGCACACTGGGGTCCCGGCTGGGGGCAGGGCTTAGGCGGTGCACTGCCCTGCCTGCATTATGCAAATTAGCCGCCATCTTTGTTGGCGGCTAATTTGAATATTGCGCTGATTAACCAATGGGAGGCATAGCGAAGGTATGGT
>NW_005361356.1:0-899 GCF_000412655.1 Myotis brandtii
AGCAATAAAAATAAAATAAAATAAAATAAAATAAAAAGATTAATTTTTCTAAGGGTTATCTACCTTGGAATTATCATTTACATCCATCCCAAGAAACCCCTAAGGATGCTTCTAAGGCTAGTTAATGTTTGAAGATTGCACGAGATAGTGATTCTTTCTGGACAATTCGATTATGGAGAATGTGTGCATCTCAGCAGTGTTGCCTCTGGGTCCTTCCTGCATTCAAGGTTTCCAGCAGAAATCTACAAAGAAGGAGCTGCTATTTGTGACCCAGTAATTGCTGGGATCAACTGTGTGTGGTGACCGGTACATCACCCCTACAAGGAGCTGCTCTGCTACTTTGAGATTGTCATAATTGCATTTTGTTCATGCTGGCATTTCAGAATTAATTTGTGCCTCGTGTAAATACAAAATAGGTGATAGTGCTGCGTGTGAGCAGAAAGCTAATAGGAAATCAACAACAATGACCCCGAGAAAGGATGGGTCACAAGATAAGCTTCTGATGAATTGTACAGCAGGCTTGGCAGTAATAGCAAGATAGACACTTTACTTGTTGCCTCATTGTTACACTGTTTTTACGTTGAAAATGTTGATACATTTTCAGGGAAATTTATCCTAAATATAGCATAGAGGGCACATCCAAAAGTGGCTCCTAGATTTGGGCGACTCATGGCTGTGGAGAACTCAGCTCTGCAGCTGAAACCAGTAGAATTCTCTACACTTGGAAGATCAGCCAGAAATCAAAGAAATTCTCCTCAGAGGCAATTTTCACTTTTGAGGATGAAACTAGAGTGTCTTGCAATTCGGGAACACAGGATGGCTTTTAAAATGTATTACATCCTTGTGTTCATTTTCTAATGACGTGTAACCAGTTACCACAAATTTACCATGGTTTGCCT
>NW_005361357.1:0-519 GCF_000412655.1 Myotis brandtii
AAGAGATAGAGGAAGACATAAACAAATGGAGGAATATGCAGTGTTCATGGATCGGTAGAATCAACATCTTTAAAATATCCATACTACCCTAGGCAATCTATAGATTCAATGCAATCCCCAATAAAATACCAATGGCATACTTCAAAGACCTAGAACAAACTCTCCAAAAATTCATCAGGAACAAAAAAAGACCCTGAATAGATGCAGCAATCTTGAGAAAGAATAACAAAGTTGGAGGGATCACAATCCCAGATATCAAGCTATACTACAAAACCATCTCAAAACTGCCTGGTACTGGCACAAGAACAGACATACAGACCAATAGAACAGAACAGAGAACCCAGAAATTGACCCAAGTCATTATGCTCAGTTAATATTTGACAGAGGAGGCAAGACCATACAATGGAGTCAAGACAGTCTCTTCAATAAATAATGGTGTTGAAACTGGTCAGATACATGCAAAAAAAAAAATGAAACTACAACACCAACTTACACCATGAACAAAAATAAACTCAAAAT
>NW_005361358.1:0-1014 GCF_000412655.1 Myotis brandtii
TTTTTGTCATCTTACACAAGCCAGAACTCAAACTCTGGTTTGTAAGTAAGTCCTCAAAACCTATGTACTGGATCTCTGCTCTGATTGTGCTTCTTAGGAAACCCTTGAAAAATCATTTAATTTCTCCAAATTCAAGTTTTCTCTTTTATAAAATGTGGATGATAGTGTTTTACATGCTTTTCTGATGTTGTAAATGCAAGGACTTTGTAGAGGACTGAATGACTGTTAGGAAACATTGTGTAATCTAGGAATGTCTGTTAACAATTGAATTTTTAGCTATGTTTTCAGTAGAGGACAATATTAGCTATTCTTTTTACCCCTACAAATAAGTCTTCCAAATACTGATTTCTGAGGTTCAGAAGTATTTGAAACTGATCTACTGTCCCTGGACATGAAGAAGCCATCATTCAGAATCAGCTATTCAAGCCTGTGTTCTTTAGTAAAGGGATATTCATCTTTCCCTGGAATACAAAAGGTATCAGTAAGTGACCTTTACTATGCTGCAAGAGTTTATACAGCCTGGGAGGTGTGGCTCAGTGATAGAGCATTGACCTATGAACCAGGAAATCAAGGTTCGATTCCCAGTCAGGGCACATGCCTGGGTTACAGGCTCAGTCCCCAGCAGGGGGCATGCAGGAGGCAGCTGATCAATGATTCTCTCTCATCATTGATGTTTCTATCTCTCTCTCCCTCCCCCTTCCTCTCTGAAATCAATATATATTTTAAAGAGTTTATACAGAATGAGTGATAAATGGCACCTACAGAATCACCTGCTCACAATTCAGGTCATGCCTATCAGTGTTTGCTGGATAACAGTATCCATGAAGAAGGCTAAAACAGTGAGCATAAGGCCACAGTAGTGGAGGAATTGAATATAAGGAATTAGTAGATGTTGATGTCAGGGACAGGGGAAATCTACATGGCTATAACACCAATCCCTTTATTACAAGGAATGTTACAATTGAAAGAACCTTTAGAAATACAGTTCTTGGTTCAGTTCTGTTGTCTTTCTCT
>NW_005361359.1:0-3658 GCF_000412655.1 Myotis brandtii
TCCTTTCTGAAATCAATAAAAATGTATTTTTAAAAAGGTACATCATGGGCTGGGTAGTAAGTAGCCAGGGGTGGGGGCAATATGGAAACCCTATGTTTAGATTCAGATTAGTAAATAGGAGAAAACAGTTACATTTTAAAAGATCGCTGTCTCCCTCACACACAGGCGTGTGATTTTTCCAGAAGACAAGTACCTCTGGGCTTCATTTCTCCCCCTTTGACCTCCAAAGAAATACCAACCTCCACGTTGCTGGGTCACGCACTGTTGGTTCCTCAAAGAGCCATAGGCTGACTTCCTGCAAGTGCTTGCCTCGTCGTGGTTACGGGCAAAGTCAAGACACACAATTCAAGGAAAATTGTGCAAGAAAACCAGCCTCACAAACTAAGGTGTAAGGACTGGGTCAGTGTTGACGCCATTTGGACTTTTCCCCCCAAAGGAATGTATACCTCATGTTCTTCGAGAAGGTCCAACTTACGTCCTTCCTAGAACAAAGAACGCCAGCTCACGCAGGAATGAGACGCTGGCTGTGTCCCAGAACAGGGGGTTCACGCAGGGGACCCGAGATTTCCGTCACAGCTATTCATCTACCAAGCAGGCTCTGAACTCCGAGGTGCCGGGAACCACCCTATCCCACAAGTTGTACCAAGATCTGTGTGAGTCAGGGTTCCCTAGGGAAAGAGAATCAACACACATACACACACACACACACACACACACACACAAGTGATGCACCAAATAACGACGTTTTGGTCAAGGATGGACCACATATACGACGGTGGTCCCATAAGATTATAACAGAACTAAAAATTCCTATTGCCTGGTGACATCATAGCCACTATGATGTCATAGCCGCTATGACGTCATAGCCACTATGATGTCATAGCAGCTATAATGTCATAGCAACTATGATGTCGTAGCCACTATGATGTCATAGCCACTGTGATGTCGTAGCCACTGTGATGTCACAGTGCAATGCACTGTTTACATGTTTGTGGTGATGCTGGTGTAAACACACCTACTTCGCTGCCGGTTGCATAAAAATACAGTACGTGTACAATTATGTATAGTAAATAATACTCGATCATGATGATAAATGACTACTTCCTGGTTTATCATTTACTAGATAATATACTTTAAAATGTTTCATGTTTATTGATTTCAGAGAGGAAGGGAGAGGGAGGGGGAGAGAGAAACATCCATGATGAGAGAGAATCAGGGATCGGCTGCCTCCTGCATGCCCCCTACTGGGGATCGAGCCTGCAACCCGGGCATGTGCCCAGACCAGGAATCGAACCGTGACCTCCGGGTTCCTAGGTCGACGCTCCACCGCTGAGTCATGCCAGCCGGGCAACAAGTTGGGTTTTAATCATATGGCAGGGGGCTGGGGTACCAGGGGAGCCTCCATTGGGAAATGGGATGAGCAGAGAGTCTGACATCCTGGAAACACAGCAAACCTTTCCAGACATGCCCCCTCCCCTCTCTCCAGTCATCCTCATTAATATTAGAAGACATTTGCTGCCACTTTAAAAGATGAAGCTGTGTAACGTGTCTGTAACTCGCACGGAACAAATTCATTTCTTTCAGGTGGATGCATAGCAGCCGCGGGGGAAGCTTCCTGCAGATGTCGTGACCCACCCAGCCGGCGCCAGGGGACCCGTTCTTCCCTCCCTGGGGACTTCGGACAGGGTAGGTCCTTCAGGAAGGTCTCTGTACCACCACCGAGGAGAGAGGAGCTGCCCCTCTTACATCTCTCCCAGGCACCTTCTCGAGCAAAAGACATTGGCTTTAAGCACAAAACAAGGGGCTGGTTGTCTCGGCCGTTTTTTTATTGTTTTCTGAAGACATGAAACAACTGATAGGCCAGTCATTCTATTCTGTGGCTGGTGCCGTCCTCATGGGTTCATACTAATAATCCACTGATAAATGTTTGACCCCTGCCAAGGGCAAGGTGATGTGCGAGGGTCTAGGGGACACACTGGAGACAGCTCAACAGTGTGCCTGTCTTGTCTTGGAGTCGAACCTTTGCGGGTGACACGAGTACATGGCCACATAGCTGATGATCTGTCCAGACATAAGGAGCATGGGGACCAGGGAAGGCTTTGCGGAGAAAGGGGGATTCGTGCGCAGACTTGACACCCCAGGGTGACCGCAGTTAGCAGTGCCACGGGTGTGCATCTGTGGGTCTTGTTATGTGCGCTGTTGTGCAACCAGCTGTCTTCGCTCAACATTATGTCCTGGACATTTTCTTCCGCGCCCATCATTGCCCGTCGATCTCGGCATGGCGGAGGCTGGAGAGAGCTCCATGATAAGGACCTACTCTAAACCAATCAAATCCCCACCGACAAGCATTCAGTGTTGAGGTCCAGGCCTAAATCCTGCCTCTGCCATTCAGCAGCTGGGTCATCTTGAGTGGAAACCCCAACTCTGAGGACAGGTGCCTCCTCGGTGAGGCAGGGGCGTGAATAATACCCACTGCATAGGGATGATGTGAGTCGATATTTTTCTTAAAGATATTTTTATTGATTTTAGAGAGAGGTAGGGAGAGGGAGAGAGAGAAACATCCATGATAAGAAACATCCATCATGGATCGGCTGCCTCCTGCACACCCCACACTGGGGATGGAGCCCGCCACCCGGGCATGTGCCCTGACGGGGAATCGAACCGTGACCTCCTGGTTCCTAGGTCGACGCTCAACCACTGAGCCACGCCGGTCGGGCGTGAGTAGATATTTGTATAAAATACGGATGACACTATCTAGCACTTTGCAAATGCTCAACTGAAGCCAACTGTTGTTGCAGCCATGAGCAGGGCGATGACCATTATCTGCATGCAATGCTTAGGTGGACAAGGAAAGAGTCAACGGTAAACATATTGGAGATCCGGAGAAATAACGTCCCGTTGCTCATCCCATCGGTGAGCAGGAGGGTCTGTGTTTGGCAGAAGGCAGTGAGAGGGGGCTAGGCCTGGCGCCACAAAGCAGCCAGCCAGGTCTCCTGACTTGCCCCGCCTGGCGGCTGGCATTCTGCAATAGAGAGGCCAGGTCCGGACGCTCTCATGTTGATTTCTAGAAGGAAAGAAACCCGGAGTTGAGGCCAGACTCGAAAATATAGGTCACATCTCGGTTTCTGTGGTTACCAGATCCTGTCAGCCGCCAGGGACGCCCTCCCTCGGGGGCGATGCCAGGGTCCTGAGGCCTGGCAGCCTGAACTGGGGGTTCCAGAGCTGCGCCCCCTCCCAGCCCGCGGGCTTGCATGGGGTGCAGGGGTTTGTGGGGGGACCCTTTGCACCTCCACCACTCCAGGGGTGAAGGGCTCAGTGGCACTGCCGATGGGGCTCTGAGGACCCCAGAGTCCATGGCTGCAGGGAGCGCCCCCCTCCTGGGCTGGGACAGTGCCTGCCCAGAGGAGGAGGAGGAGGAGGAGGAGGAGGAGGAGGGTGGAGGCCAGCAGGCAGCCTCGGGAACAATGTGGTCGGTTGTTTTGCGGACTGTCAGCCTCGTTCCCGGATCTCCCTTTCCACGCCCCTTGGCCTCCCTGCCACAGGCCGGGCCGCGCCGAGGAAAGCGCCCCCTTATTTGGTGCTGGAGAGAAGGGGGGAAGGTGATCCCAGATGCCTGCGGCATTGGGTCATCCGCCCGCAGGGGTTGGGTTGGCCGGCC
>NW_005361360.1:0-215 GCF_000412655.1 Myotis brandtii
GGCAGTCAGACATCTCTCTCACAATCCAGGACTGCTGACTCCTAACCACTCATCTTCCTGCCTGCATGCCAGCCTGCTCGCCCTTAACTGACCCCTGCCACTGGCCTGCTTGCCCCCAACTGCCCCCCCACCAGCCTGCTCGCCTCCACCTTCCTTCCCCACTGGCCTGCTTGCCCCCAAATGACCCCTTGCTGGCCTGCTCACTCCAAATTGCC
>NW_005361360.1:541-2331 GCF_000412655.1 Myotis brandtii
GGGTGCCTGGCCAGCCTGGGTGAGGGGCGGAGGGCCTTTTTCAGGCTCACCACACCCCCTTCAGTGTGGGGGTTCCCACTTGGGTGCCTGGCCAGCCTGGGTGAGGGGCTGATGGCTGTTTGCAGGCTGGCCAATCCCCCCAGCGGGGACCCTCAACCCATGGGGGTATGGCCAGCCTGGGTGAAGGGCTGAGGGCTGTTTTCAAGCTGGCCACACCCCCTTCTTGATGGGGGTCCCCGCTGGGGTGCCTGGCCAGACTGGATGAGGGGCTGATGGCTGTTTGCAGGCTGGCAAAGCCCCCAAGCGGGGATCCAAACTCCCAGCCTTTCCTTTTTTTTCTTTTCAGCACCTCCTTGAGCAGAGGCCAGGGCGGTCTGGAAGCAGGTATCTGGGATTTATTTATCTTCTCTAATTGAAACTTAGTAGCCTTGAGTGGAGCCCAGGGCCGGCCAGAGCAGGCAGAAAGCTTGGCTTCCTCCATCATCGGGGCAACCCAAGCCTCCTGCTGCTCCCGCTCTGTGGCCACCTCCATCTTAGTTGGGTTAATTTGCATACCTGCTACTGATTGGCTGGTGGGTGTAGTGGAGTGATGGTTAATTTGCAAGTTTCTCTTTTATTAGTGTAGATACTAGGGGCCTAGTGCACAAATTCGTGCACCTTGAAAGGCACTGTGGGTCGTGAGGCTGCGGTACACACAGGGGCAGGTCTCAGCCCATCCTCCACACCACCGCCCTACACCTCCCACCACGGCCCCCTGCCCCCTGTCTGCCAGCAGCCCCGCTCCCACTGCCACTGCTCCCATGCACTGATGGTGCCGACCCCACTTGTACTCCCTGAGGGCACAGAGTGATTGGGGTCAGTGCCAGCAGCGGGTGTAAGAGAGGCGGTGCTGTCAGCAGGTGTGAGCAGCAGCTGCTGCCCCAATCAGCCCTCAGGAGCAGGGGGAGGTGGAGAAGCCCTCAGGGGCAATCAGAGCTGGAAGCTGCTGCTCACACCTGCTGATGGTTCCTAGCAATTCGAGACCGGCGCCAGGTACCAACAGCAGGTGCGAGTGGGACTGGTGCAAGCGGGACTGGCACTGGCAGTGGGTGCAAGTGGCAGCTCTGGCACCAGAAGTGGGTGAGAGCAGGGCCATCTCCAGCAGTGGGTGCGAGAGGTGGCTGTCAGCCCCGATCTCCCCTCAGGATCAGGGGGAGGTAAAGAAGCCCTCAAGTGTAATAGGGGCTGACAGCCACCACTCACATTGCTGACAATGCCAAGCGATTGGGGCCAATGGTCAGCATCAGCAGTAGGTGTGAACAGTGGCTCTGGCACCGGCCGCGGGTGCAAGTGGGCCGGTGCCAGCAGCAGGTGCGAGTGCTGGGTGGGACTGTTTTTGTGCAAGAGAAAGAATTTTCAGTAACCACTACAGGCTTGCCCTGATGACAGTGACAGGCACCCTGCCTTGGTCTGGCACACCCACTCATTTGCTCTACCATTCCACCATGGCCGACACTTGCCGTGTTATGCACACACCCCCGATGGTCAGTGCACATCATAGCAACCAGTTGTTTGTTTGTTCTGCCATTCAGTCTATTTGCATATTAGCCTTTTATTATATAGGATACTAGAGGCCCAGTGTATGAATTCGTGCATTAGTGGGGTCCCTCTGCCTGGCCTGCAGGATCAGGTAGAAAAAAGCTCTCCGACATTCCCCGAGGAGTCCTGGATTGCAAGAGGATGCAGGCCAGGCCGAGGGACCACACCAGTGCATGATTGGGGCTGGGGAGAGACACGGAAGGTTGGTTGTC
>NW_005361361.1:0-597 GCF_000412655.1 Myotis brandtii
TGGGAATTTAAGCTGTGATAGGTCTAAACATAGGAAGGAGGAAAGTGTTGCCTCGGAATTTTGGAATTTCACTGTTGTGGACCAACGTTCGCGAGAGTAAGACCACTGACTCCAATTAGGTCTAAAACAGCAAGCGAGGATTTATTGAAACTGGCCAGTGACTGCCTCGGACTTCTCCACACAGGGAGCAAGCCCAAACAGCAGCAGCAGCCTTGGGGTCAAGCAAGCTTTTATTTGCACAAACCACAAATATCCATTGAAAGGGCGAGGACTACGCCCTCCATCTTACCCTGGATCCTCCATCTTTGGGCAGCCATGTGTTCGGCAAGGCTTCTTCCCGGAAGCCCACATGGCCACCCATCCTTAGCCATATCCTTGGTCTTGTCAATTCTCAGAACTCGGAACAGGTCACCTCAACCTTTGCTAAGTCTAAAATTTTCCCACTGCTACTTTAAGTTTGCTTTAAGCCTAGTGCACTACATCACCTTGTACTATTTGGGGATGTTTCCATTGGTAATATTTACCTGGCTTAATATTTATATTATCTAACGATGTTTGTGCACCCCTGGCTGGTGTGGCTCAGTTGGTTGGAGCATC
>NW_005361362.1:0-1266 GCF_000412655.1 Myotis brandtii
GCCCAGCACATTTGGTTGTGCCCCAGGGGCTCCATAAAAAGGGAAGTCACAAGTTACCCAGACATTTCAAGGATATGTTATCATAGATGCAAAAAGACAGATGGGCTCAGTTATGGTAAAGGTTGACCTTGTCAGTGAAGATACTGGCCTAGGATGCAACTGCCCATCATAACTGCTTTAGTTAAAGTTTAATTTCAGACCATCCTTTGTGGTTACTTTAGGTCTCTCAGTCTGCAAGACTGTAATGCAGGCCTCCCCTGAGCTTGTCAGGTCAGTATGTGGCCCCTTTCGTCCACAGATACTAACTATACACTGATGACTACTAACACATATCTCACCCCGACCTCTCCACACTGTCCAACACCTGCCTATATAGCATATTCACTTGGATATCTTAAATATATCTCAAACTTAACATGCTAGAACCTGGATTCTGAATATGCCCTCACCCAAAATCTGTTCTATTGACAGCCTTCCTCATCTTAGTTGTTTTCAATTCATTGTTTTGCTCTCTTGGAGTTATCAGTTTTCTCTTAGTTGATTACCACCAAAATCTTCATTGTTTTCAAGAATACCTTAGGCTTGAACTTCCCCAAACTCTGCTTCAAATAAAGTCAGTTCATTTTGGGTAAAGATCCAGGGCTCTCTGTTATTATAAACTTCCTCTTCCCCTGGAGAAAAATCTCTGAGTCAGTGCTGTTGACATTGGGTGAGGGCAATAGTTTCTAGTTTTCTTGCCTGCTCATTCCCAGCATGGAACCTCTCTGCCCTTCAAGTGAGCTGAGGCAAGGACAATGAAGGTCCATTTCACCCTGCCATCCCTGTGGTAGGATTTCTACACCTAGGAGTAGGCATGGAGGGAAAGGGGAGCCCCAACCTCCCCACAGCACTCTCCTGCAATTTAGCCTCTGCACCTCCAAGTTGGTAGGGATGAGAAATGCTGGCTGCCTGACCCTCCCAGTGAGATACCCTGGGAGCTGAGGGGAGAGGAAGCCCCATCTTCTTGGCCACACCTGCTCAGAGTGGAGGGAAAGGGAAGGGGAAAGAAGACCTGGGGGGCTAGCTATCTGAATCTGGGCGAGTAACCTGACACCTGTCCTGCCTGGCAGAACCTGTTACAATCCCTGGAGGGGCTGGTGCCAGACAGGCCAAACCTCTGAGTGTAATCTCCCTTCCCCCATCCCAACCCACGGGGTGGGGGCGGGGCTTCAAGGCCCATGAAAGGTCAGGAAGCCTGATATAAAGGGAAGGCTTCCTCCATATGGA
>NW_005361363.1:0-448 GCF_000412655.1 Myotis brandtii
TAGATGCAATCAGTAGGGTGAGTAATCTTGGGAGGACCCATGTGTTTACATTGTCCTCTAGGCAAAGGGTATCTAGGGATTAAGCATAAGGATTCCAGTAAACACCCGCGGTCTGCATGTGCACAGACTTGTTTGGAAAGGTCAAGGAATAATTAGGGGCTCCACCTTCAACACTTTCCTAAGTCTACCCTAAAATGGAATTCTGATTAACAGGGCAGGCGGCCTTCCACACACTGCCCTTTTCTCGGAAAAATGCTCCTTACAAGCTTTCCAATCAAATCACATGCTTACCCACATAATCTAATTGAAGACATACATTTTGCCTTCATTAAATCAGGATACTTTATGCAAGAAATGCGTATGTCTTTGTATCCCATTGTCTCACATAGTATTCAAATTATGGAAAGTAGTAATGAGCATCTACACTAATAAAAGAGAAACATGGTAA
>NW_005361364.1:0-201 GCF_000412655.1 Myotis brandtii
GGCAAAGTGTGGTTAAAGAAAATTGCCCAAGGCCATGGAGAAAGTAAGTGGCCAAGCTGTGATTCAAAACCGGCTGGACTAGATTACAAAGCCCTGCTCTTCTCTCTCTCTCTCTCTCTCTCTCTCTCTCTCTCTGTGTGTGTGTGTGTGTTTTAATATATTTGTATCAACTTCAGAGAGGAAGGGAGAGGGAGAGAGAGA
>NW_005361365.1:0-44101 GCF_000412655.1 Myotis brandtii
TTTTTTTAACAATAGAAAACCCTTAGACTTGCCACTCTACAAAAAGCTAAAAAAATCGTATGAATACCATATCTCTGTGAAAACATGAGTCAATCAGTGCCAATTTCTAGGACTTGGAACATGCAGTGGGTGTTTGTCCTTATCTTATCTCCATTAAACTTACCTCTTTGGCCTGTGCAGAAGAGAGATAGATCTTGGAGAATGACAATGATTACTGTAAACTTAATCAGGTGTAGATTTAAATGTTAAAGATTCTTCCAGATATTGTCTCCTTACTAGAGAGAAAATCAACAGAGATCCTGCATATGACAGAAGCAGCTACTGCTCTGGAAAGTGCATTCTTTTCATTCCAATAACAAATGATACCAGAATGATCTTGCATTCATTTGGTAGGTATGGCGGTAGATAATTACTATCTTACCTAAGGGCTATATCACCTCTCCATCTTTGTTCCTATGGAATTTTATCTTATTGCCAAGTCAACATTCTGGACCACTAGATTGTTGAAAGCATGCTCATAGATTTCGGTGAGCACTAAGCAGCTGTTACTTTATATGCATCTTTAAGGCATAACCATTGAGAGGATGGGAGATAAATCCCATACAAATTTAGGGATATGCCTAAATTTGGGAGGGTCCAGTCACGTCATATATTCTTGCTAAAGTGAAAGATAAGTGACTGCTCTTTCAACCTACATTTTTCATCGATTTGTCTGCTTGTTGGGTATCTTTGGATAATGGAGGAAACATACCTCATTTGGATGAGCTATTTCTTCCTAATTACAGTGGGGCCTTGACTTACGAGTGTCCCGACTAACCAGTTTTTTGAGATAACAGCCGATTTTTTGCACTGAGTTGATAGAGTAATTTGAGTTAACGAGCTCCTTAACGAGCTCCTTAATGAGCTTGGTCTCGGAACGAATTAAACTCGTAAGTCAAGGCCCCACTGTACCGACTTGTGCAACCACAGGATGTGGTATGGTGTTTCTGGCAATTCTAATATGATCACAGCATAGACCACATAGGGCTTTAGAGAAAAGCAATGACCTCTTTGGAAATAAGTTAATCTTTTAAAATCCAGTTTCTATCTTGCAATTTCAGTCTTGAAGTGATTGAACTTCTAATCCAGGGAACCTAAATTCCTCCCCAAATCACACAACCATCATGAACTTGGGAATGCTTGACTATCATAAAGTTGGTTTGCTCTGCAGCATACCACATCAAGTGGAATTGGCATGGGGAAAGCTAGATTAAGCTCAAGCAGGCACTCAAAGCAGAAAAATGCTGTATGTGCAGGTAGCTCCCATTCACAATGTATCTATTCCTGCTACATTGCCACCTCTCCCTCAATCTGTAAGTATGGTCACCTGGGGTGTTTCTTACAATCAGTCCACACGGGGAAGAACTAAGCCTGATATGCATTTAGTTTTCTGCATGATATGTTGGTGTTGGTTGGAAGTGGACTATTGCTCCATTATAGCCCATACAGGACTCCCAAGAAGGACAGTACAGAAAGTAAATCTTTACTGAGGAAAGAATTTTTAATGGTACAACTGGTTGTCCACTTTATCTGGAAGGAGAGATAGCCAGAGGCATGGACCCAGATTGATTCAGGAATAATAACTAGAGAGGTTGGATGGATTTGGGGGGTGTTAGAAGGGAAACTAACTAATATTATTTCCTCTCCACTATGTTTCTGCCAGCCATACCATTTGAGCAATTACTGTATGTCTTCATTCTATATCAGGTTATTATGCATAGCATGATTTTTGAACAAAAAAATTATTTTTCAGCAATGAATTGAAGGGAAGGACTGACTATAGATTTCTATAACAGTGAAATGATCAACTTCATATTCAGTATATTCAGTTATGGAGACATTGGGTGCCTTATGAAGGTCAGTTTCATTTCTCAAGGAAGAAGTATATGTTTTGAATCATTGATGAATGTACTGTTTCTTGCATTGCTAGTCTAATAGTCATTGGTGCTTTTCTCCAAGCCTTTCTAAGTTCTCCCTCCTCTAAACACCATGGTGGGATTGTACTTCCCTACTCTGCTGAAGTTAGGTCTGTCTGTGACTTTCTTTGGATAAATAGAAAGAACAGAAGTGATTTCTACACAGAAGCTTTTAAAGCCAGCTCATGATTGTTATTGCTATTGCAATAGTAAATGCCTATGTCAAGATGGCCTATCTGTTAGCCTCAGGAACCTGAAGGCCTATGTTGATCAGAGTCCCCTATCATGCAAAGCCTTAAAAACTCATAATTTGTGTGTTTGTTCCCTTGGAACACATCTGCTGCCATAGAAATTTTGTCTTTTCTTGTTACCACAGTATAACCTACTATAGAACCCACCTATAGCTGTGGTACCAACTTGTAGTTGATTCAACAGTTTTGTTAGACATGAGCAGAGCAAGGATGATGGGCCAGGCATAGTAACTCACCAAGGCAGAAAGCCCTGGATGCCTAGCAAGGGGAAAATCTGGAAAAACAAGAACCTCACCCCCAGGGTAACCTATCCTCCTCTAGCATATCACTGGTCATGTGGTTTAGAGCCCTGATCTTTCATACCACTGGCCAGGTGGCTTAGATCCCCCTGACCTTTTCCTCCCTAAAGATAACATTTAGGCCTCAGTTGTATTTCAGCTCCAGGCCCAGAAAAGCCTCAAAAGCAGTTAAGTGACACCATGGCTGCCTCAGGACCAACTACATTTACTAATGACCCACTGCCTTGGAACTGACCAATCAGTGGAGACCCTAACCCTAAAAGAACACACCTGAAAAGCTGGTGAATATTCTACTGAGACCCTCCCCTGAGACCTCCGCTAAGATTTCCACCTGCAAGAAAGATAAATATACTCAGGATGAAGGATCCAGTGCATGCTCTCCCTCAAAAGAGCACACCTGTACCATTCCTCTACAGGCGTGTATACCCCAATCTCTAAGAGATCCCACGAGACTTACAACCAGAGGAGCAATGGGCAGTGGCAGTTTGTCGCAGGCTAACCCCCTGAACCCTTTCCAAGGCCCCCTTTTCTCTGACTTTCCAGTGAGCAAAAGCAACCCAGCATAGGCTTTCCTGTTGCTTCTTCTATGCCCTTCCTTGATTCACTTGCCTAAGTATATATTTGCTGTGGTCAATGCATTCCTGCTTGCTTTACTTTCATTATCATTGACCTTAAAATATTTTCTGTGTCGAATAGAAGAATCGAGGTCCCAGCCAGTAGCCCCAATTGATAACAGTTTCTTCGCAGCAATGTAAAATGATAGTGAAATGTTTTACTTTTATAACAAATGCGTATGTACCAATTGCATAGCCCTCAAGTATTTACTTTTTGAGATAAACTGAAGTTGAACTGATGTCCATGTTGTGAAAAAAATTTCTATAAAAATGAACGTAAGAAGAAAAAAAATAACCATTTCTAAAATTTTCTCTAAATATTAGAGATTACAAATAGTTAATTATCTTTTAGTTTCCAAAACATTAGTGAACTGCCAAATATAATTTCTTTTTTATAAATTAGGAAGGCTAAAACAACAAAAAACTGGGCTTATAGGGTATAGGGTGTTGGGCGTGGGGCTGGGTGACATTCAGCTGGCCATTTGAGGCCCAGACTTCCCATCCTAGAACCCTGGCTCCATTTGTCTGTAATCCTGAGGAGAACCTTCCATCCCCTGTAATGCTAAACACTGCTGTGACTTGAAGCCTAGACTGGCCATATTTTGGCACTATGCCATGAGTGAACTGATTCCACCCACCCCTGCTGAGATCCCTAAAGCTATTCAGAGCTTTAAAAAATAGTTAATAGTGCTCAAACTCCTAGCTTCCAACAGCTCACAGTTAAGGAAGCTCTGCTGAGTGGTTTGGCGGCCACTGAGGAGTGGATGTGGTTTTATGTCGGCGAGATCACAGGCAAGCCTGGCATCACTGGCATAATGTTTGAAGACCAATCTTTAACATCTGTTCCTTTTTTGTTTATTATTTGAATGTTCTTGGACCATGAGTATTCAGAATGGTATTTGAATTTAAAAAATGTCAAAATCCCTGTTTTCTAAATCAAACACTGCATGAAAAGGTCACAATTTCTCTTGATATTAAGTTAGATTGTCTTCTGCTTTAATAACATTAATAAACCTCTAAATGCATGTGTTTGCTCAGCCTGAAAATGGAAATATCTGTGAACATACCAACCTGGTATATATATTTATGAGGATAACATTTTTTACTTTGAAGGTTAGAATTTTATTTCCAGAAAAGTCAGGGGAAAGGCCTTGAGAAAACTAGAACTTACTACAGGAGGAGAAATACTGTAGCAAGTTCTAGTATGAACTTGAGTTAAATCATGTCAGTAGTTAAATAATAAAATTTGTATGGTCAGAGAAAGTCCTTTTTGACCACACTTATGTCTGCAAATGTTGGCATTTTTGGTGGTAGTCTAAGTATGTATCTTTATCTTTTTAAAAAATATCCTCACCCGAGGATATGTTTATTGATTTTAAGAAAGAGAGGAAGGGAGAGGGAGGGAGAGAGAGAGAGAACCATCCATGTGAGAGAGAAATATCTATAAGTTGCCTCCCATACACCCTGACTTTGGATGGAACCTAGGTATATGCCCTATTGGGAATTGAGCCTGCAATCTTTTTGGTTTATGGGATGAAGCTCCAACCAACTGAGGCACCTAGCTGTGTTCTTTGTGACATCTTTAATGCCAAGGCAGTGAATGAGAGCCATGACCTATATTTTATTCTAATTTTGATATTGTATTATTACTAGTCAATCTAGTTTAATTGTTTTTAGAAACTACCTTCTTTAAAAATAAAATACCCTATGGATATTTAAATAGGGTTATAACTTAGCATTACCCATGTATCTAAAAAGTATATTATGTCCTAAATTAAATAAAAGTGATAATTATTTAAAAATAAATGGGAGGATACTTTTCATTGAACCACAGAAGGGATCTAAAGTAGTGCAGGAATTTTTCATTTCCAAAGTGTTCATGAAAAATTCTAGAAATATAATGATTGTTAATAATATAAAGACAACACAAAACTTACTTAATTTTTTAAATAATTGAGATAAACTGATTTAAATTGTTCTTCATAGAATACCATTGTCATTAAAGTTCAACTTACTTTTTAATGCTCAAATCCAGGTGAAGCTTCCATATCCCATATCCCTTAAACTTCAGGAAGACAGAGTTAGGCATGTCTACTCCCTATTTTTTAATTATTATGAAAACTAGGCCCGGTGCACAAAATTCATGCACTGTGGGAGGTGGGGATCCGTCAGCCCAGCCTGTGCCCTCTCACAGTCCGGGAACCCCATGATAGATTGCCATAAAGAGGTAGGCCCTGCCCACCCGGCTGGGGTTCCACAATGGATTGCCCATGCAGAGGGAGGCCCTGCCCACCCGCCGCAGCCCACTGGTGGGTGGCCTGGGCCTCCCTCTTTGGTGGGGATCCGGCCCAGCCTGTGCCCTCTCACAGTCCGGGAACCCCATGATAGATTGCCATAAAGAGGTAGGCCCTGCCCACCCGGCTGGGGGGCCACAATGGATTGCCCATGCAGAGGGAGGCCCTGCCCCCCCGCCGCAGCCCACTGGTGGGTGGCCTGGGCCTCCCTCTTTGGGGCGATCATGAAGCCCCGGATTGATCGATCACCCCGCCAGCCAGTGGCCTGGGCCTCCCTCTGCAGGGTGATCATGGAGTGATGACTGGGCCCCTGACCAATCGCATTGCACCCGCCTTGGCTGGCCTGGTGCCGGTGGGTGTCATAGCGTGGTCATCCAGATGGTCGTTCTGTGGTTTGGTCATTTGGTCGATTTGCATATTACGCTTTCATTATTATAGAGATGAAAACTTTTTTCATTTTCTCTTGATTCAAGGAGAAAGACTTTTGGAGTATTACACATAAATTCAACCCATTCCCCCAGTTTTCTGTCTCATCTGCTTCCTTTCATATTTTTATAGAATTGGCAGAGTTGCTGAATAACTGAGGTCATTTAAAACAAAAAACAAATTTTACAGCTTTACAACATAAATATCTCTCTTTTAACAATTGATGAGGAACCCATTTGGTTAAATCAATGTTAGGTTATGGTTTTATTCCCAATATTGGTCTATACAAGTAGAAATGGTTATTTTTAGAAATGTTTATTAATTTTTTATTAAGCACAAATTAATGATGCACAGACTGGCAAAGAGCAAGTTAATGAGGGGCCACCAGATATGATGATCCAAAGAGGAGCCATGTCTGGTATTGATCTTAATACAGTTTAGACTCTGTATACCTTCATATACCTAGTACAATACTTTCCCCAAGTAGTCACTCAGTATCTAAATTTTATTTAGCAAGTGAATGATTATCCAGATATTACATGGAGAGTAGAATAGATATTTTGTATAAACTTAAATTAGTATATTATTTTCTGGAGACAATTATAAAGTATTTAAACATATATGTAACCATTAAAGTGAAGTGTTAATTTTATTTTGTTCTGCAGTTTATTTTACTACATTTTCTCATTTCCTGGCAATTCTGTGAGACATTTTAAGTTGAAAATGCACTAAAATTGCAGAAGGGAAGGCTTGAAAATAGAAAATGTAATGCCATTAATTACTGCAACATACTAAATCTAGGTATAAGGTTTTTCCCTCTTTATTAAACAAAGTAATGCTTTTTAAAAGCATCAAGCAAGCCCACCCTCCCCCCCAAAAAAGCACTAAAAATGAATTTAGGAGATACAATTCTAATTGTTTTGACTGCTAAATATCTGCACTATCTTGGTTAAATCATGATAGCTTTATGAGTCTGGGTTTCCTCACCTGTAAATAGATGAATTTTGTGTTGATTTTTAACACTATCTATCTATTGGGAGCTGCAGATGAATAACAGAAAAAGCATTTGTCTAGAGTCAGAAATATTACCTTGAAATTTTGATTTATGGATGTTATTTGGGCATCAGATAATTTTTTAAAAGCTCAGAAATTTAACATATGATAAACAAATACAAAAAATTTCTAAAAGCATTGGTAAATAGAAAGTAGGAAAGAAAATATAAGAGACTTAATTAATCAATTTAAGAGGTCAATTTTTCTGATTAATAGTAATTCCAAAGGAGAGCAGAGGAAAGAGATGGGGCATTATAAAAAGAAAAATAAAGGTCAATAGGTATATGAAAAGATGTCCAACTTTATTAGCTATTAGGTATCAATAAGAGAAATATGACAAGTGTTGGAGAAGTTGTGGGGAAAAGGAACTCTTATTCACTGCTGGTGAATGTAAACTGGTATATCCCCTATGGAAAACAGTATGGAGGTTCCTCAAAAAATTAGGTAGAGAGTTACCATATGACCTAGCAATCCCTCTTCTGGGTATCTTCCCCCAAAACTTGAAAACATTTACTTGAAAAGATATATGCATATCTATGTTCCTTGCAGCATTTTCATGTTGGCCAAGACATGGAAAAACTCAACTGTCCTTTGACAGATGATTGGATACAGAAGATGTGGTACATATACACAATGGAATACTACTCAGTTATAAGAAAAGATAAAATAGTGCCTTTTGTGACAACATAGATGGATCTTGAGAATATCATGCTAAGCAAAATAATTCAAACATAAAAAGTCAAGAGCCATATGATTTCACTCTTATGTGGGATATAAAACTGAAATCAACAAATAAATGAACAAGAGAAACAAACAAAAACTCATATTCACAGACAACAGTATGGCAGCTAACAAAGAGAAGGGGGGTGGGGAGATATTAAGTGGTAAAGGGGGTCAAATATATGGTGAGGGAAGAATATTTGACTTTGGGTAGTGGGCACATAATGCAATATACAGATCATCTATACTAATAAAAGCCTAGATGGTCCTCGTGCCCTCGCACGTGATGTCGTCACAAGATGGCCACCACAAGATGGCCCCCACAAGATGGCCATGCACACAGTGGAGGCAGGGCCCAGCGGCGGCTCTGCATGGTGAGGCCTGGGGTCCTGTGGCTCCGGGTGGTGTGGAGGAGGCCAGTTCCAGTGTCTCCACCACCTCGCGCGGAGGAGGCAGGTCGCGGCAGGGGAAGGCAGTGGGGGTGATTGGGCCAGCAGGGGAGGGCAGTTGTGGGTGATCAGGCTGGTAGGGGAGCAGTTAGGAATCAATCAAGCTGGCAGGGGAGTGGTTAGGGGGCGATCTGGTTGGCAGGCAGAAGCAGTTAGGGACAATCAGGCAGACAGGCAGGTGAGAGGTTAAGAGCCAGCGGTCTTGGATTGTGAGGGGGATGTCTGACTGCCAGTTTAGGCCCGATCCCTGAGAAGTCCCTGATTGGAGAGGGTACAGGCTGGGCTGAGGGACACCCTCCCCCCACCGCGGCGGCTCTGCATGGTGAGGCCTGGGGTCCTGCAGCTCCGGGTGGCGTGGAGGAGGCCAGTCCCAGTGTCTCCACCACCTCGCGCGGAGGAGGCAGGTTCCAGTGGAGGAGGCAGGTCGCAGCAGGGGAAGGCAGTTGGGGGTGATTGGGCCAGCAGGGGAGGGCAGTTGTGGGTGATCAGGCTGGTAGGGGAGCAGTTAGGAATCAATTAAGCTGGCAGGGGAGTGGTTAGGGAGTGATCTGGCTGGCAGGCAGAAGCGGTTAGGGACAATCAGGCAGACAGGCAGGCGAGTGGTTAGGAGCCAGAGGTCTTGGATTGTGAGGGGGATGTCTGACTGCCAATTTAGGCCCAATCCCTGAGGAGTCCCTGATTGGAGAGGGTACAGGCTGGGCTGAGGGACACCCTCCCCCCACCACCAGTGCATGAAGTTTGTACACCAGGCCTCTAGTATATAAGAATCAACCAAAGAATGACGCCCCTCCCCTCCCCGCCGTGCACAAATTTCGTGCACAGGGCCTCTGGTGTATTATATAATTTTGCACTTGCAACCTATATAATTTTATTAAGCAGTGTCACCCAAATAAATTTAATTTAAAATTTCCTATAATGGAAATAAATAATTCTGCAATCTGTAAAGTCCCATCTAGTACCCAGCATAATGAAGGAAACAAACAATAAGACAAGATGGATAATCCACTACAAAGCACATCATAGTAACTCTGTTTCTGATATTTTCAAAGTTGTATTATGAAGTGCTTTGTAGAGAGTAGGCTTCGCTTAACAAGAGAATAAACTGGGAAAGTGGAAATAATTAGATCTAGGAAATAGGAGACCTAAGGTAAATAAGTGATGAAAAAAAAGGCCCACATCTAGAGAGAAACAGTTCAATTTGGGACAAACACATGGAGATTTTTAGGAGAGAGATCTCTGTAATATTAGATATGATTAAGTATTTAGGAGGTTAAAATGAAATTAACTCTAGAAAATAAACACTCTGTACAAAGAAGGAAATGCTATTATAGTATACTGCTTGGTCTTACAGTAGACTCACCTAGAAAACATACTTAGTCATACCAATATAAACCTCGCCTGTTAATTTAACTAAGGATGTGATGGTAAAAGAATGGGAAAAAAAATATTTACTATATGTGTTTAAAACTTTAAAATCAAAAACTATTTTTAGATGCATTTGATTGAAAAACATACAAGAAATTACTAGAAGAAGAGTCTAGAAGAGTAAGAAAAAAAGGTTGTTTAAGGGAAAAGGTTCAAGAATAGGAAGGTGAAGTAGTACCTTCTTTATTCTGTTGAAAGCTTTTGGCAATATTTGATTTAAAATACATGTGCATTAGTCATTGTGATAATAATGAATCTTGGATAAGAATGAGCAGAGACCTAAAATATTGGTGATCAGAACTGGGCTGTTGTATACAAGGAGTATGGCTAGCTTATTTACATTTTAAACACATGTTCAAATGTAGCTCATAGCTACAACCCCTTTTAAATTAAAAACTCTGTGAAGTTAGAAAATGTTGGACTATTTATCATCTACGATGTTGAAACAGACATCAGGCACTACCATTATTAACAACAGCACCTTCTGAGTGGTTTTTTAAATGAGGATTAAATGAGTTACTGAATGTAAGGTGTTTAGAAAACTTCATTGCATTCATAAAGTGATAATGAATACTAGATATTAGTATCAATAGATAATTTAAAAATGGGCTTTCTGTTTTATTTTAATTATGAAGCTATTCAATTAATCAATGTCACCATCAATTAACAGTTACCCGTTGAGATTTCAAAACATGAGGCAAATTTCAGTTTGGGGGTTGCTATCTCTCTCCCAAGGGCAAACATACTATTTTATCCAGAATATTTGTTTTATAAGAGTGCATATACAGTATTTTGTTTCCTTCTAAACAAAATTATATTCAAACTATTTGGAGGTAGTATTAATTTTTAACAGACTCCATAATCCCCACTTAAAATGATTCTGGAATTTCTAGACTAGATTTTTACTTGAACTTACAGATGTCACTGATAGTTGTTTGGTGTTAAAGTGTTTAAGTCTCCATTTAGCTATTCTTCCAATAGCCTATTTTAAATATAAGATACGAATCCTTAAGACAGAACAGTGAAGTTGAGACATATTTTCTTACAGAAATGGGAACAAGGAATATATTTTAGACATTACAAATAAAATTTACAGACTTCTCTGGTGCTCAGAAAATGAAATAAAGTTAATTTATTTTCTAATTAATAATTGATGTTCTCTAATAAAGACTTAAAATGTTATTAAGTTGTTATTAGCTCCCATTTATTTCCCAAATTTTTATGTATTAACAAACTTCTCTTTAAATTTTGTGTCACTATCTAAAGCTCTGCATGTATGTATGTCAGACATTTTATATATTTTTAGACATATTACTTAATTTCTTCATATTTGTAAAAGACCATATGCACTTCCAGAAGTCAATAGATAATGTACCATTTTCAAAAACTCTTTTAAAAAACATTGATTATTACATATTTGACCTCTTTAGGATGTGTGTCTGACCCCACAGAGTGCTGATTTAAAACCTCATCTTACTTGTTCGTGCAATAAAGACTATGTAGTGTGAACTGTTAAATAATTCCCAATATTTATGACATGCTTGGATAAACAGGAAATGGGTTACTTTCCTGTAAATAATGGACAAGTCCACTTTAATAACACACCACAGTGCCACCTTAGAAATTGCTCATTGATTGGAAGGAGAGAGACCAAAATGTTTTCAAATTTTACATGGCTTTATAGTATTGTAGCTGGAGATGGTAAGAAGAAAAGGAATCGCTATAGGCTTCTATCCTGAACTCTATAATATGCCCCCCCCCCTTGGGCCTCTCAATTAAATCCTTTAAACAATTAAGATAAGTAGGGTATATGCTTAAAGAAGCAAAGGTTATCAATAAGAGTTGATCATTTGTTGAATAGATCATTAAAAAAATAAATTCGTGTGTATGATATGAGATCCATGGATTCTAGTTTGATGTGTCAATTTGAGAGTGACGTTTCCAAAAGTGGTTGAGTAGCAGAGCAGATGCTGTAGTGACAAATTAGCTTGCAGTGAAAATTATACTCTTTGGAGTGACCAAAAAAGGGAGAATTGGAGATGTGTGAGTGTGAATTTTAGTGGACTGGTGATCTTCTTTTGGACTGTTTCATGTTCCCCAAAATATATTTTCCAGAATTGTAGGTTCCTCCGGGAAGTTTACTAATTTATATATATGAATATAAGAGGGAGAAAGAAAAGTCTCACAAATCAGCTCAATTAAATGAAGCAACATGTACTAAAAAAAAATCCAGTATCTATAATTTGCACAGTCATTTTGAGATGGTGCATAAAACATGTAGACCTCACCAACAATACATGATCTATTTACTTTTTTACCTTTCATGGAAATTAATCTTGCAACTAACTCATATCAATGATTTATTTGGCAACTGCTTTGTATATTCTCTAAGGTGCTTTATATTTATATTTTATTTCTAACAATGTTCTTGCTGCTATATCCAGAGATACTAAACTCTAGACAGATCTGATAGACAATTTACATTAAATATGTAAAAATGTTCCTGAGCTGATAGACCATCTCACTTCCCTCTAAACCAGTGGTTCTCAACCTTGGCTGCACATTAGAATCACCTGGGAATCTTTTTCAAATCCTGATTTCTGGGCCTCATCCTCCGGAAATTCTGTTTCTTTGTTACTAATGTTGTGGCCCCATCCCATAACAAAGAAACAGAATTTAAGAAACAGAATTTCCGGAGGATGAGGCCCAGAAATCAGGATTTTAAAAAGATTCCCAGGTGATTCTAATGTGCAGCCAAGGTTGAGAACCACTGCTCTAAACCAAATTGCCTCTTATATAATACAAGGACTCTATCAACTCAATTACATGTGATCACAGTAAATTCTCTCTCACACACACACTTGTACACAGGCACACAAAAGAAAGAAATTTGCTGATAGGTCCAAGTAATACTTTATACGAGTATTTCCACTTCAGAGCTGAGATCTTCCTTTATAGTTGTTATCAAGCAGACAAAAAACATTTTCCTAATTAAATTTTTTATTACTTCCAGTGGAGTTTTTAATGAACAAAGAAATAGTCAATGTGCAAATGAAAGAGACAAATAGCATGCCTAATTCATAGAGTAGAACAGAGATTCCTGAATAAACAAGAATTTACTGGAACAAAATAGAATACATTTTCTTAGGTAATAGGGTGTTATAGTCTCAGGAATAAAACTGTTTGGAAGATTGCTTTTTAGTCACTTTGCATTAAATGTGCTGTTTTAATTAGTTTCCTTATAGAATATAAAGATACTTTTATCAGTTTATTAACTTGTCTTAATTCATCTAATAATATGTTTAATGGCAGAAGTCTGACTACTAATTAACTTGAAGGAGAAAAAGAAATATGAATAAAATATTCAAAAATTGGTACATTTAATCTTAAATGCATTGTTTTGTTTTGTTTTTAAGTTCTCTTAATTCAATGCTCCAACATGATTTATGTGTTGGTTACATGTAATTTTCAGGAAATCCATAAAAGACAAAGAGCAAATGCTATTAGTATATCTAAACAATGTAGTTGTTTGGACTGTATGAGCACAGGGGAATAGAACAGGGATGCACTGGTGAATGAGGAGACCCAGGAGAGAGAACAAGACTTCGAGTTCCTCTTTGCACAAATATGAACTTTCTTTGTATTTACAGTATTAAGAGATAACATTTACATTTCTGGTTCTAGCTAAGTTCCTACCAACTCCACCATCTCACCATCTATGGGCTTTGGTTTGTTAACCCTTTAATCTTAGTTCTTAGGTTGAAAGATAGGAGTAAAATGAGAATAAGATACCTATAACACCAAAATAAATGTAATAAATAATACAGTTGCTTATAAAGGTGTTATTAATTTTATTACATATTCCAAATATTTAAAACCCCAAATTATGTAGATGAGGGGAGATATTGTTGAAAATTCTATCTATGAAGACAGTGAGGATGCTTCTAAAGTAAAGTACCAATTTATTACTTTATACAAAATGAAACATGTCTATTGAATTATTCTCTGTTTAACACAGTCATCTGTAAGATTGCAATGATACAGAAGAGTTCTCCATTATCTCTATTTCCAGTTACCCCAACACAAACACACACACACACACACACACACACACACACACACACAGCCTTCACAGCCCACAACTAGAAAAGTTTGTGGAGAACTGTGCCAGTAAGAACTAATAAAGGGAAAATAATAAACAGCTGCTAATACTATAAGACCATCTCATCTCATTATCTAATTTAATGGGTTATAAGTGATATATTTATTTTTTGCTTTTATTTGAAGTTTTAGTCAAATTGCCTCTGAGTTAGGTGTGTAACATGCAATTATACTTATAACTATACTTACAAATTCTATATGAAACATTTACATATGTCAGGGTCATCATTTTTAAACATTCAAAATATCAATCATTTCCAACAATTCAATTAGTTAATTCGTTACTTTTATGCTGGTGTAAGCATGCATCAATTTAAGGAGTTTGTGGATGAGGTAACAATAAGCCATGTAAACACAATCCTGAGGTAGAAGTTGATCGTTATGATTTGCATCACACTTGTTAAGAGTTTGTTTTCTGCTGTTTATAAGACTATAAGACCAAAAAATACAGATTATTAAACAACCCAATTATTTGCAAATAGTCTTTCGTTTCTTTTGGTGGCAATTTATTCAAATATTAAATCTCCAAGAAAATATTATCCTTCTAAACATATTAGCAATATCAAAGTTTCAGGCTAATAAACATTCATTAATATCAAAAGTAGACAACAAGGATGCATGCAGTTTTCATGTCAAATTTCTTTCCCCCCAAAATGTTTACTTTAGCAAAATGACCTGCCAGCTAAAGAATGAAGTCCAGGAAATGAGGACAACAAGTTGTAGGGCTGTTAGCTGGAAGGGGGTTATGCGATAATTTTATACAGGTGGTTGATGATTGATGGAAGTGGAGGGATTTCATGAGGAATGGCAGTTAGTATTTGGGAAGGAAACACTCTACCTGTGTAGCCCAGCGAATTGTCATCGTTATCAGAGGTGGGGTTTGGCGTCCCGTTGTCGGTGCCCCTCTCTAGGTCTTCAGGGTCTGTCAGAAACAACATCAGAGCTGCTGATGGGGTCACAGTAGTAACAGTGGTTGCCATTTCGATCACAGCATGTCCAGACACAAGTAAATCCACATGTGACAGCAAAACACACAAGGACAGCACACAGCACACATCCTCCACGCCCCTCCTGCGGCACACTAAGCTGTGCGAAGGTCTCAGCATCCTGGCTTACAGTGACTGCTTCTTCATTTCCCTAATTCTTTGCTCTGCCTGCACCTTTGCTGCACTTCAAAGCTGGGAAGGGCTCGGACTGCCCTGTGTGAGGCCGCCGGCGCGGACTGAGGGAGCATATGGAAGAGGGAGAGGGCAGGGTGGCTGAATGCGAGCATTGCTAATTTCCCACCTTATTGTTAATCAAAGCTATTGACTGTGATCACTCCCCATCATCGCTTCATCTCTTGCCAATTACAGACTCAAGGGACTGTACCTCATATGGGTGGAGGGAGGCTGGGGGGGAAACAGGGTCTTGTCAAATAGGAGGGCGAATGATTAAAATGTCATACTTTTCCTGAGCAACAGTGAAGAAAGTGGAGCAGCATCACCGCTTTCAACGAGCAACATTTGTCATCTTAGAGGACTGAGATACATTTACTGAAAAGCATGCCATAGCATAACGACCCCTAACTTTGCACATTGCGGCTTGAATATTTAAAACCATTCCACATTGTTGAGATTCTACATTACAATCATCCAGATTAGTATTTTCATCCATCTATTGTGATTTTTCTTGAGTGAAAGAATTGATTTTTGTTTTTCAAATTGCACATTCATTTTCCGAGGCAGACTGTTAGAGCTGAGGCTAAGCCTAGCAAGACCGGCGCTCCGCTCCCCAGCAGCTGAGCAGCAGTACAGAATTGCAGGGAGAAGCCCGGCCACACCACCAGGAATTCCACTTGTGCTCAGTCACTCTAGGCATCACACCTACCCGTGTTCGATAAATATGAGCGCAGACGCCGCTCCATTGCTGATGAGCCGACAGACACAAGTGTGTACCTCCTGAATCGAATATCACAGAATTATAGGTCATTCAAGTGGTGGTGCGCTGCAGCCTCTTTGTCACCTTAAATAGCACCTATAGAGGATTTCTCCTCCGAGGGAGGCAGCGAGTGCACACAGGGAATGCCCCTTAAGAAACATCACAGGATCATAGGGGTCATTCATTTTGTGTTCCTTTCCTTTCCTTTCCTTTCCTTTCCTTTCCTTTCCTTTCCTTTCCTTTCCTTTCCTTTCCTTTCCTTTCCTTTCCTTTCCTTTCCTTTCCTTTCCTTTCCTTTCCTTTCCTTTCCTTTCCTTTCCTTTCCTTTCCTTTCCTTTCCTTTCCTTTCCTTTCCTTCTTTCTTCTCTTTTCTAGGCTGACACATTTTGTCGTAGACACAGCTCTTTAAATTTCTTTTAGAAATGATTTAGGGATGACAAGACATTTTAGAGAGGCTCAACCGTCTAACATCAGTCTACTTCCTGGGTTTTGTATGTAGCATGCTTCTTCACTTGATCTCACTGCCTTCCTCTCCCACCCAGGTGTCATATAATACCCTGATGTGGCTAAGACGCAGAGGAAAGAAAGAAAACATTCGGATCTGTGAAGACTGAAGGGGAAAGTGCCGTTATTGCTTTGGTCATCCTTGCCTTGCCAGAGATGGATGTTGTCATTTTCTCCTTAAAGTCAACTCTTGAAATGAGTGGGTTATCAGGGAAATGGTCCACTTTCTACCCCTCCAGACTGTTAACTTATTTGTATGCACAAGTTGTTTAGGTCAGAGTTTTAATCACATCAACGGGAGAGAAAGGAAAACTGGCATTTCTGTGTATTTTGAGGCAGTATTAGCCCAAGGTTCTGCCACAAAGTAAGTAACCTTCTCATGCAAGCTTACTGAATGAAATAGGTTGATGGAGGAAGGTAAGTGAAAGGTGCTGGTTCAAATGGATCAAAGGGCATCTAAAGGGACCTTCCCTGTTTACCCACTATCTTGTTTTAAAACATACAGCATGGAGGGACCTGGAGAGTATTATGCTAAGCCAGTCAGAGAAAGATAAGTATCACATGATCTCACTCATATGTGGATTCTAATAAACAAAATAAACTGATGAACAAAATAGATCCAGAGACATAGAAGCATGATGGGACAGACTGTGGAATCTCAAAGAGAAGGGGGCGGTAGGTGGGTGGAAAGAGATCAACCAAAGAACATATATGCATATATGCATAACCCAAGGACACAGGCAATGGGGTGGTGAAGCCAGGGGCAGGGGCGGGGGTGGGCTAGCAGGAATCAATGGGGAAAAAAGGAGGACATATGTAATACTTTCAACAATAAAGATTAAAAAAACTGAAAAACATACAATGTGTTTAGGGTCACCTTAATTTTAGACTATTTTTTCTTAGTAACAAATATACCACTTCAAATGAAATATTACTTTCAATTTATGAGGAATGCTTCACTTAACGTTGATAGCCACATTTTTAACCACTAACCACTCTTAAAAATACAATAAAAATCCATCCGAATCTGCAACACAAGCTACATCAGCTTGTCTACAGAATGCCTCCAGACTTGGTGATAGGCCTGTGCATTTTTGTTATTGAGCCCTCCCTGAGAATGAGGATATTATCACAACAGCATGGAGATGAGGAAAGGAAGTTCACTAACATTTGAAAGGAGATATCTACATCTATTTAAAGTAGATTTTCACTTATGTCTAACATCCTAAGTAGTTTCTAATTTTGCTTTCTGTTCCCACCCAGCACCCTTCTGACCCCTTCTTAGTCTCAGGAAAGGATAGACTTTGCCTTAATCAATGAATCTTACCATCTTACAGTGCATTCTATGTACCTTGTACTGCTTTTAATTAGTAATATGCTGGACCTACAGGAAACAAAAGGTCCCATTTTTACTAACTTCAGTCATTTTTTCTTCCCCCTCCTTCCTGTCAAAAGATAATTATAGCAGGGACAATCACCTGACACACTGCAATAAGCTGGAGAACTAAGTCAAAGACAGTCCAAAATACAGTTATTTAAAGTTTTTGTTAAATAGCATTGATTGTGAGTCATAGAATGGGGAGCATAATGTGACAAGAGGTTATTAAGTGCTTATAATGCCTACAGGAGGTGTTCTTATGTTCCAAGTGTGTTTTAGGGCTGCCCAGGCCTGAGCTGATGTATGTGTGGCTGTAATGGATAAAAGCCACCGTCTCATCTGGAAGTGCACTGGCGCGGGGGCACTGAGTTCTGTGTGCCTGTGGCCCAGTTAGACTGGGAATTCCAGGGGGTCAGGTGCTCTACCTCTTTCCAATGGATTTATAGCATTGCACATGCTTACATAGATCCTTTTGCCTGTAGGATAATAAGAGATGGTAACCAAAAATGCAGCTCTCCATCTGAAACAATTTGGAAATACAATTGCATTTGTATTATAGTCAGAAAAATACTTGATATACATTAATTCAAATGCTGTTGTACTCTCTGTCTCCATGAAAACATATAAAACATGTCTTGAATCATTAAATCATAAATATTCTGGTTTCTAAACATGTCAGCTGGACTCTCACAACAACCTTCCATCAGATACACTGATTCCTCCAAATTTAGTGGCCATTGCCTTCGCTGCTTTTTAAAGCACCCAATGTCAATTTTATAATTGTCCTCCATTTTACGTTAGGTTTTTTTGAAAAGCTGTTTCTTAGATTCTAATCAGAGGGGCCACACAGAACTAATATCTCACCTATGAAGGCCCTTCCCTCCCAACACTCTTTGAATGCTTGTCTTTCTTTCATAGGACTCCAGACTTCTTCCTCTTGTTCAACAAGCTCTCTGTAGAAATCTTCATTGAAGCTCATGACTTCAACTATTTTTAATAAAATGATGCAACTTTCACATTTCTTAGATGCTCTACTTACAACCAGATTTTATCTCCGCTACTTAGTAAGCTTCGTGTGGATTCCCAGAAACCTCATACCTTCTCTCACTAAATACTGAATTCATAATTTTCTCCTTTAACCTATCCCTCTCCTATATCCCCTAAAAGTTAAGAAAGTCATTACTGTTACATTTTTAATAGTTTACAATTCAGTAAAATGTTAGTGTCTGGGATTAAAACTGCATTCTGGCTATAGGCTTATTGTTTATAGTAGATTTTGCTACTTGGTTTTATTTTTAATTTTTGGAGGAGGTTGTATTACAAGGATAAACCTATAGTATATAAGATAGTAATATAATATGACTATATATATATATATATATATATATATATATAGCCATATTATATACATGTCATTTATATATGACATGTAGTAGGCCATCTTCTAATGGCCATTTAATATACATTATATATGACATGTAGTAGGCCATCTTCTAATGGCCATTTACGGATTTAATATTAGCAACAACAATGACAAAAAAGAATAAAGTTCCATAGTTCTTTTTAATAGAAAGTATGTCTTTCAGAAAAGTTTATCTTTAAATATAATAATTAATGAAAGGTGATGCAACTTTCTTTAATGGTAAATTTGAAATTTGTTAATGTGTATAATAATAATTTTACTGAGTGTTCCCTATGCCAAAATATAATGGAAATTTTGAATTACAAGAATCATTACATTGCAATCCCTATAAAATCATTCATTTTGACAAGGATTATCAATGGATATTAAATCTATTAGGTGAAAAATTGTAGGCAACAGCATATTTCACAGTGCTAGAATATCACTCCAGAACTTATTCACTAACTTCGAAGGGGAAAATGTACTTTTATAATAGCCTAGAGGCTCAGTGCATGAAATTCATGCCTAGCCTGTGCCCTCTCACAGTGCGGGAGCCCCACGATCAATCTCCCTAAAGAGGTAGGCCCTGCCCACCCACCCGGGGCTCCTCGATGGATTGCCTCACCTCTCGGAGCCGCTGGACCCGCCTCTGCACCACGCACGCAGCGTCAAGTCCCCGCCCACCCGGACGCACCCGCTGTGCATGCAGCCTCCTGGTGATGGATTGTAACGGTGTGAGGGCATCACAGCGTGAGGGCACGATGACCACATAGGCTTTTATTAGTATAGATAGATCTGGCAGTCTCTGCTAGACTTCAGTAATCAAACTCAGTATCATCAATAGTGTGAAGACAATTGTGTAATACAATATACAATATCACCTATGAAGCATTCATACTAACAATTTTTGCCTTGCATCCAAACAAGTTTTAACAGCCAGTTTAAAATCTACAGAAAATAAATGTGTGCTTAGGATACACATGCAAAATAATTAAGGGGTGAATTATCTTTAACTTACTTTCAAATGTTCCAAAAAGTATATTGAAAGAAGAACTAAAGCAAATATGCACAATATTGAGAATTGCTCAATCTATTATGAAAAACACTCAAAAAAGTTTAAAGGATGGTGGATGAAGTCTGGGTGGTCTAAAGGTTTCCCTATAATGTGCAGCTGAAATTTAAGCAATAATGTTTCTTTTCACTGGTGAAATGATTAAAATAGGTAATATTATTTTTGTAGCATGAAGACTCATATTTCACTCCCCTTCAACTCATATTTCTCTAAATGGTTCATCATATTATGGAGCCAGTGTTGCATTGTGGAAAAGTAGAAGCCTGAGAGAAAAAAGTAGGTTGCTTAAATTGCTTCACTTATTTAATTTTAATTGGTTTGATATTCACAGCTCAAAACATTTGAGTTTTTATCTTTATCCTTCCTTTCTGTCATATTCAGTTATATAAATATATGTTAAAAAGAACAGCTTCTTCATTTTTCCCTGCTGTAATGTGTCAAACTGGTTTCTTTATAGATTTGCATTATCACTGTACAGGACTTTGACATTAATTGACATTTTGGAGATGACCATTAATAAAAGATTAGGGGAAGCAAATGAATATAAACTACTATCAATATGAGAATTGTGTTCTACAAATTGGATCAATTCTCATTGATTCTTTCCTACTAATCAAGAGGAAGGCATGGAATGGGTACTTTAAATGGAGTACTGAGAACATTTAATTAGAAACCCAGGCAATGAATTAAAAATTAAGTACAAAAACTATGTTTGTGAAGCTTTAAATTTGTGCCTCAACCTACAAGATCAAATTAAAGTGAAATTCAAACTTCCTCTTTAACCAGGTACAGTTAAAATAACTGTGGAAGTTACATTATTATTTGCCCCATTCTTTCAACTGGGAATAAGGGAAGAAATAAAAGTTATGTTATGGAGATGTGGAGAGAAAAAATAAGAAAAAAATCAGTACATGTTTTAAGATAGTATATACTTTACAAAATCCAGAGAATGAAACAGAAAAATTCATTTACAATGAGGACTAAATAACATTTTCAGAAACTGACATGCTATAGAATATTGAATATATGCATCAAGTTCTAAAATTGTGCTACAAAATGTTAATGAAACATATTTTTTAAAAGCAGCAATATGGTAACTGAAAATAATGTGTTACACCCATCCCCAATTTTGCCATTATAAGGAAAATCAAGGTTGCTTCCTTATGTTTCTTTCAAAGATAAAAGAACTGTGATTATAATGATCGAACAAACTGAAATAACCTCCATGACAGAGTAGGTAATTGTAACTAACCTGAGATGCCAGGATTGCATTAAGTGAAAAAGTAGATTTCATACAAGGATCTCAAAATATGATAGTGCTTTTCCTGTTTTCTGGTTTAGGCAATTAGCTAACTGAATGAATCAAATATAAAGAAAGCAAAGTAAAAATTATACTGATTATAATCACAACTAATATTTCCATAACGTTTTAGTTTATTTAATATAAAATACACGATTCTGTATGTATATACATATTTTTCTTGCATAGCTCTTACAGTCATCACCATGATCATGATTATGACTCACGTCATCAATGTTCTCATTTTAGAGATGTTGAAACTAAAGCTCAGAGAATGTCTTTGTCCTCTCTCATGACATTTTTAAGTAGTGTATTTGGAATTTGATTCCAAATGATTTCTGACTCCAAAACACCTTATCTTTTCATTATACCCCATGGCTTCTCTTTAGTCATCAATCTGATTCTAGGAACTGGATGGAATTTCAATAGTATATAAGTGATGAGACACCAGATAGTGATTATTTTCCAGTCACTGAACAATAAGATTGGATAATTTCACAAATCTATTTCTCAGTTCCATTACGCATATCACCAGGGCTTCCTCACTGTCTTCTTTTATAGATAAGATGAAAATAAAGTAGTTGATAAGGTGATTGCTAATGTTTAAGCAAGAAAAGCACAATAAAATATTATTAAAATAGAGGCTTATTATTAAATAAGGCTTTACCCACATATTTTTAAGTATGTAAACTTGAGGACGGAACTGTTGACTCAATAAAGTCAAGATAATAAGTAATAATAATAATATAAATTCAGATTGTTTTTCTTGATAATTACCTTTTTATCATTCTTCAACAACAAAGTTTTGCTTTTTCCTATAAGCTTAAGGAGGCCTCAAACAGGGTCATGCTTTACTCATCTTGATATACTTAACCTTAGCACAGTGCTAAGAACAGAGTAGGTAATCAATATATTTTTGTTGGCTGATTGGATGAAACACCAAAGCATACTTTTACTGGAATCAAAAGCTCAAGATGAAGATACCTATTCCCAATGTATGAATGCTAATTATTTCCTTATTTACTTTGTCATATACTTATCTATTTAAAATAATAATTTATAATCACCATAAGTCTAATTCAAAACTGCATTTTGGGAGATTGTTATTGCTGATAGAAATAATATCTTTCTCCCTCCCTCACTCCCCATGTAAATATATGCTCTAGGAACTAGAGTAAGTTTTCCTTCTCTCATGTTAAAATGAATTATTTTAAAATATTCTTGATGAAAGAAAATAAAATAGTGTTAATTCTTAAAACTGAAAGAAGTGGCAATATAAATAAACAAGGGAGGCATTTAAATATTGCCATAGAGGTGGACTGAATGTTGTTTCTAAGAACTCATTCTGATTTGAATAATTTTGGGTATAGATATGTAGTTATAAATAAACGGGTATCCTTATCTGAACAAATGAAATTATTTTTTTCTGAGAGGGTGCGCTTGAAACTAAAGTGATATAATACACATTTAGAATCATCAGTTGTTTTGCAAATGCCACATTCTAATTTTGAATTTGCAAAAATGCTATAATTCTGTAAAAAAGGGAATAATAACTACATGAAAATTCTCAGTACGATTTTGTGTGAGCTAATTTGGTGTATATCCAGTTACACCAGTCTGGTGAAATCTGATTAAATAATAGAGACCTAACACACATTTAAGCAAAAACACCAAAGACAAAGATATATAAATATAACTGTTCCATTCACATAAAACACACTACTGAATGTTAAGGAGGTAAATACATTCACGGATAAGCCTGAGAATTAGAAGAATACAAATGTCACAGAAGAAGCTTTTGATTCATTTAAATTCAACTTAATTTGACAAAACAAGATAAAGTGCCTTCTATATGGAAATCATTCTATTGATGGAGCAATGGTTATAATTTTAAAACCATTTGTTTCCGGATCTCTTCTAGTGGAAACACTGACAAAGTGGAGCTCTTAAAGTAATTGGGAAAATTATGCTTCATCGTGACAATATGTTTTTTTCTTTGATGTCTGAATGTTTGGTTTAAGAAAGTCATGGAGCTTTTTGTAAAAATAATAAGTGATGACTATTCCTTTATATAATTAGAAACTAAGCCAATTGTCCAGGTGAATTCTGCATTTATTCAAAATGCTCAAATCAAATCCTCAGTCACATCTGCTGCTACAGATTCGTTGGTGGTAGGAGTTTAATCTGCAGAGATTTACTCCTTTGAACTTCATTTGTGAGAATTAATTTCTGATCCACTTTACTAGTATTTCTGATCTTTCTGTTGGGTTTTTGTTGTTGTTGTTTGTTATTCTCCCCACCCACTTTGCCCTGGTATTCAATAGTCTTCCTCTTATTGTGCTTAGCATCTGCTACTGTTCCACTCCTTTCCAGTCAAAGCATAAGGTAACTTCAACACAGGCTAATTAAACGGTGCTTGAAGTTAGTTAACAGGTGGTGGTCCCAGCTGCCCTAGTTGTATAAACAGATACATCTGGCATCGTAAGGGGCAGAAATGGCAATAGTAATACCTGAATGAATGGAGTGCTCTTTCCATAGCATTAATTGGGAATCAGGAAGAAATACGGCCTTTTTTTATAGAGGAGAAATTTGGTTTTGGGGTATAGTGATCACATTTGAGATTTTGAATAAAAAGTCAGAATTTCTTATCATTTAAGCTGTGCTCTTTCTCATCATAGAATGTTTAAATTGATTACGACTTCTCCCAAGTATGTCAATAAAGCATGTATCCAGTCAGTGCTGCTAGTTAATATGTAGGATGATATTTAAGAAAGATACACATAATTATTAAATTTAGTCAAAATATCAAATAATTTACTTAGCATTTTGGAATTACTACAACTAAGTATATATTATTATTTATTTAGAGAAACAATATAGTGTAGTATTTAGGAGCCACTAAACTGGCCAAGTTGTTTTATCTTGCCTGTGTCTCACTTTCTTCATTTTTAAACTGTGAAATAATATAATCTATTAAATAGAAGTGTCATAGAAGCAAATATTTGTGAAGACCTTACTGAACACCTAATAAGAAGTCAGGAAATGTTAGCTATCATTATAATTAATCCAAATTAGAAATCAATTTAAAAAGGATCATTTAACAATTCTTAATGATAAAACCCCTATGTATTTTCTTCTTGAAATGAAAAATGATATATTCTTTCTCTAAGTGCTAATTCAGAGGTTATATAGGGAATAAAATGAATAAGGGACCAGTTAAAATTGAAGAGAAAATTGAATTTTGCAATTTCATTTTTCTCTAGCCATGTTTATCATGTCTTTCCGTTGTATTTCTTCAGCACATATTTTCATAGAATACCCACCAAATGGGTCAGAAACTATTTCCACTGCATTTCATACTTACGGCAGACTCCTTGAACTGCAGACTTTAGTTTGCCTAATTGTCTGGTTGCTTTGTGCTGACAAGGATGAATTCACTCAATTTTATTTCTTGTGGGAAAACAACACTTGATATTGAATTTACAGACTTCCTTACTCTTAAGGAAAAGCTATTTCCCCCTTGCCCAGTGCTGTTTCAACCTCTTCCCCAGATCACTTGGTCAGTGCCATCCCCGCCCCCACCTCCCCTCGCCTTCCCCAGCTGTTCTGTGACCAGGCAGCCGTCCACCTGCGGCCTTTGCGGGCAGCTCTGAGGCTGCATTCACTCAACTGCTAAAGGGACAAATTTCCTCCATAGTCTCTTCATTGTCTGCTTTTTCTAACCACAGTCACGGTTTTTGTGCTCTTCATCCTAATTGTGCTTTTGATTATTGGGGTCATTTTGTGCCTTCAGCTTTCCCAGAGGTCACAGAGATTAGCTGTGTCCAATCGAGGCTCAGAGAGAGCGGAGGCTTATCCCCATTCATTCACCTCCATTGATTTCCCCTCAGTGTGAGAGTGGCAAGGGTGGTTACTTTTCCCTTTTTGTACTCCCGTTTGACAATTTCCTTGCAGCTCTATCCCACTTCTCCTTGGAGGAAAGTTGTCTGTAGAGATGGTTGTGGCACTGAAGCAAATCTAGGAAGAAAGCAGGGAAAGTACCAAAGTAGGTAGGGCCCTGCCGATGGAATTAGTTTTTTCCTCTATTGTTTCAGTGCACTTAGCTCACAGCCATTCAACGCGTCCATTTTATAATGTCAAGCTGCAATTTAACAGCAGTCCTTTTCTTAGCTATTCGTCAGAGTGTAATCAATTGCACACACATATTACATATATAATTACATATATACTACCAACTATAATTATATATACTATAATAACATAGGTACTATGTGTTTTTTTCTCTGTTTTACTTTGCTGATTCTGACTTTGTGTTTTTCACGCACTGCCATTACAGTATTAGAATATTCTGATTTGCATTTTTGGTTTTAATGGGAAACTCTGCCGGCCTTTATCCTCACAAGTATGTTTCACTTACTAATGTGGTTCCAAAAGAGACATTCTTATTGTAAATTAATGGAAATTCTTGAAACCTAAGACAAAAAAAGTAGTTATTTTTAAGAAATGTGCATATGTGTGTGCATGTAAAGGGAGTGTGGGAATCCTGAACAATAAACATCCTAAATAACCCCAAATTCCATAAAGGGCATTAGGTTGATTATAGCATTATTCATATTCAAGTGATAGTGGGAACCTTTTATTATGTAAAATATTTTCTAGGCACCTAAGTTCTTGGCTCTAAAAGAAGTCCATTCCTTACCAATGGTCAACAGTTTAAAACACGGTAGGAGGCAGTCCTCACTAGATTTTCCTTCTGGTTGAAACTCAAGTGACTAGTGGGTTTCTATTTGGTGAAATTACCTGTTTGGCTCAGAAGAAAGATGTGAAGAATTATGATTTGTTCATTAAATCATATTGCCTCATAAGTAGAAATGCTTTTCAGAAACTATACTGCATATTTACATTCAGATTGGAAGATATTGTACCAATTAATTTCCTCCTTCTGCAATCCCTGCTTTATAATTCATAATACATTTATTTGTATATGAAGAAATACGCTCATTGGTAGATTCAGTGGCTTTGCAATATTTCTCTCAAATAACCTTTTCAAGTTTCATTCTTAAAACTTTTCATCAGGGTTTGGAGGGGAGACAGCCTAGTTGGCCAGCAAATATAAGACTTGTTTTCAATGATGCAGCTTCTATTTGGATACTTTTGGTCAGCACATGTATGGGGCATAGATGGAAAGCTTAATACAGCAACTAATAATCTTTCCATTGGGCTTGTGATCATTTTTTAATAGAAGCCAGATTTTTTTTAAGAAACTCATTTTCCTGCAAAATGGGAAAAGGAGCTGAAGTATACAGATATGGAGTAAAAATATGATGAGTTTTATATAGCCAGAATTATGGTAACTATGCATGAATATTTTAGGGAAATATAGAAATAATAAATAAATAATTCTTGCTGATGGAGAAAAGGAAAAATAACTAGAGGAAAATCTCTGTAATCTGTAATCTGCAACATTTGGCATTTGAAAATGGCCCAAGGCTTCACCATAAACCTTCAAACCATAATAAGAGGAGTCAGAAATGGCCCTAGGATTAACAATTTATATTTAACAAGTGGATGGCCAGTTTTACATTAGTAGTAAATTAATGTAAGTAAATCAAACACCTAAGAAGATGTGCCTTAATTCTTATATTTTGTGGGGATAAGTCTAAAGTATTTATCATTAAATTTTATTTTGGGAATGTGTATTTCAATGCTTAAAAATAATTATAAATTTATAAATATTACCTAGTACCTGATAACCAGCAAACATAAATCTTCCGTCTATTATTAATTGCTTACTTACATATAATTTTGTAGCTCTTACTTACATATAATTTCAGGGGGTGGGGGCAACGAGTCTCTTTAACTATAATAATTCTGGCAAAGACAAGTAGGTATAAAACTTTACAGTGAATGAGAAAGCACACAAAATGAAAACTGTGCCAAAGTATTTACACAATGTAGCAATTGACTGTCCATTATAAAAATGATAACAGTGTATTGTATTTCACAGAGAATAAAGATATTGTCAAACTTCCCATCGATCACACGTGTACTTTATATATAAAAGCCTAAGTGACCAAACCACCGGTTGACCATCCCTATGATGCGCACTGACCACCAGGGGACAGACGCTCAACACACAGGATGGAGCTCCATCCTGTCTGGATCAGGCCTGCGGGGATCTGGCTCCCTCCTGTCTGGATCGTGTCTGCGGGGATTGGCCGAAACGAGCTATTCGACATCTCCCAAGGGGTCCTGGATTGTGAGAGGGCGCTGGCCAAGCTGGGGGACTCCACTGGTCTATGAATCCGTGCACTGGGCCTCTAGTGTTATATATTTTTCTTGCAAAAATATTGTACTCAGAAGGCCAGTACTTCATAATAAAAGCCATGTGAATCTTATTGTAAAAACTTGGAACTCTACTGGCTTTGCTGGTAGAATTTGAGAAACTTGGAGGCTTTAAATTTATATTCATTAGATATTTAAGTTAAGCTCTTTATTTTGAGATACTTTTTATGTTCACATGCAGTTTTAAGGAATAATGTAGGAATATCATTGTACCTTTTACCTACATTTCCCTCTTGGTAATTATACCATTGTAATAACCTGGTTATTATTTAATAGGAAAGGAGTGAAAGGGGAGACCAAAAGATATAGACGTGCCATTTACACAGCTTTGCCAAAAAGCTACACTTGCCATTCTCAAGTCTATTCCCTGCCTATTGATGGGGGAAGGGAATAGAAGAAGGCAGTTTAGACACAAGCCCAGTAAAGTCTGAGTGACGTGGGAGACTAATGGCCTGTCAATCACACCTGAAAAGGAGTCAGTAGCCAGGATGGGCATGGCCACTGCAAGCTCAAGAGAAATCTAAATATATAAACTTCTAGACAAAGGAGCAACTTTCTTCTCGGCTCCTCTGGGACTCCTGCTGCAGGGGGCGGCACTCCATGTGCGCACATGGCACGTGGCCATGATGGACTGCACACATGGACTCATGGACTTTAATCTGGCCTGAATGCTGAACTACACCCGCCTGCAATGGAACAGAAACTCTGGACCCTGGCCCTCTTTCTGGCTCTGCCGAACTCCCAGCTGCCCCTCTTCCGGAACTGGCGGGGGAAATGGAACATTACAACCCGAGAAATGTAACCCTAAGGCTATAAAATCTTCTACCACCTCTCAGCCTCCTGTAGGGGCTTCTGAAAATTATTAATTTGGCTGATCCCCAAGAACCCCACAAACAATAGAGAGTCCCCACTTGTGTACCCCTCTGGCATCAGAAACATCTTGGGAAACTATTGTACAATGTCACAAACAGGATGCTGAGATTAACATAGGCAAGATAAAAAGCATTTCCATCACTATAGAATCCTTTAGGTTGCCCTTTTATAGCCACACCCACCTTCCTCCTGCCCATGCCCTCCTTATTCACTAACCTGTTCTCCATACCTGTAATTTTATCATTTTGAGAATGTTCTGTAAATAAAATAATACAGTATGTAACGTTTTGAGAATGGCTTTTCAATCAGCATTATTCTCTAAAGATTCATCCAGGTTTTCCTGTGTATCAAGAGCTTATTCCTTTTAACTGCTGTGTAGTATTCCATGGTGTAGCTAACCTACAGTTTAACCATTGACCAGTTTATGTATATCTTGGCTGTTTCCAGTTTTTGCCTATGCAGGACAACACTGTTATATACATTTGTATATGAGTTTTAGTGTAAACATAATTTTCATTTCTCTGGGATAAATGTTCAGGAAGGAAACTGCTGAGGCATATGGTAACTGACATTTAGATTTTCAAGAAACTGCCAAATTTATTTCCAGTGTGGCTGCACAATCAGTGAACCAGTTTTGAAAGGCATGTATGTATTCACATGAAAGAAATGTATTTGTGGCATCAGGATTAGATTAAATTTCTGAGAGCTCTTTCCTTCCCTCCTTCTGCCTCCCCTCCCCTCCACTCCCCTTCCTTCCAAGTCCCTTTCCTTCTCTTTCTTTCCCTTCCCTATAGTTTTTTCTCTCCTTCCTTCCTCCCTTCCTTCCTCCCTTCCTTCCTTCCTTCCTTCCTTCCTTCCTTCCTTCCTTCCTTCCTTCCCTCCCTCTCCACTCCCTTCCTTTTCTACCTTCATTCCTTTCATCTTATCTGTGTGTGGAATTTTGATAGAAGGAATGACTATGTGAACCTAATCTGAAATCAAGTAAGATCAGTAATATTACAGCTTTGTAGATCCTTTAAACAGATTGAAACTTAGTTTTATAGACTTTAAAACATTCAATGTCATCTTCTTATATTAAAGGAAAATATATAATTGATATTAAGAAGGAAGAAAATGCAGAATAATCTTTGGGTTCCCTTTTTTCTATTGATAATAACAAGCTACCAATAGATAACCAAAGCTAAAAATGAGTTGTTGCTCTGGCTGGGTGGCTTAGTTGGTTGGAGCATCTTCTTCTGCACCAAAACATGGCAGGTTCATTCCCAGTCAGGGCACATACCTAGATTTTGGGTTTGATTCCGGTTGGGGTAAGAACAGGAGACAACCCATAGATGTTTCTCATACCCATGTCTCTCTCTCTCTCTCTAAAATCAATAAACATATCCTCAAGTGAGGATTAAAAAATTAATCATTAACAATTATAGGTATAGGTGAGGGGGTAAAAAATCAGCTAAAGGACTTGTATGCATGCATATGAGCATAACCAATGGACACAGACAGTAGGGGGGTGAGGGCATGTGCTGGGGGGTGGAGGTGGCAGGGGAGAGGTCAATGGGGGAAAAAGAAGACTTACATAATACTTTAAACAATAAAGAATTTTTAAAAAGAAGTAAATTAACATGAGACAAATTAACAACAAAAAATTATAGGTAAAGTTACATTGACAAGAATAACAAGAATCTTAGGTAATTGACTATAAAAGTGAATGTAAGAGCAATAGATAGTCTCCAAAAATAGGTAAAAATCATTTATAATCTCAAACTTTTATACATATGGAATGGAAAGTTGAAGAAAAATTCTGATTCCAGAAAAAAAAAATCATTCTCTTAAAAAATCTGTACTGTCTTACATTTTTAACATGAAAAGTATAGGGAAATGGAGAATTACTTATAACAAAGTCATTTGAAATAAATGTATCTACCATACTTAAAAAAATATTGTTGTAAGATTTTATAACAAACTAATGTCCATTAATACATGGATTGTCAAGCCACTACAGTAAAAGATAATGTAAGAACAAAAATATTGCCCGGTGTGGCTCAGTGGTTGAACATTGACCTATAAACTAAGAGGTCAGGGTTCTATTCCCAGTAGGGGCTTATGCCCAGGTTGTGGGCTTGATCCCCAGTGTGGGGTATGAAGGAGGCAGCCTATCAATGATTTTCTTTCATCATTGATGTTTCTCTCTCCTTCTCACTCTCTGAAATCAATAATATATATATATATATATTTTATATATATATTTTTTAAAGTTGCCAAGTGACCTGTTCAATTTATGAGAAAGACATTGAAAGAATATTGATGGGGTCAGACAGGGGATTGTCCTGAATTTAAACTACAACCTTTTATTCTATGAAGTCTGACAGCTTGGAAGACAAAGTTCAGAACATGCTGGCATTATCTCCCTAACAGCTTGAGGAAATAAAATAAAGCACAGAAAAATAAATTAAAGGAAAATGAAATGAAATAAAATAATTATCCTCATAGTGTTTTTTTGAATGAAATGCACAATGACAGAGATAAAAATATGTGGATTATTCTACTATTGATGATGCAATTAAAGATCACATAACTGGTGAGAGATTATACTTGGTATTTTGTGCTCAATTTCTTAAACCTTTGAGAATACTTCAAGTGGATAATTTCATATTAAAGATAAAGGAAGAAGAAAAAGGCTTGTTAAATAAATTGTTTCAAAATTTTCTAGACTATTTTTATCTATAAAATAATAAACAATTATTACAAACACCAAATGAAAGCCTGTGCTTAATTAAAAAGCAATCTTAAATGCACAAAGGTAGTAATGTCACAGAGCTTGGAAGGCCCACCTGTCATCAGTCACCTTTCAAGACTAGCCTGACAATGGATATTTAGGGTATCAGGGGAGGTCCAAGAGAGATAAATATGGAAAAGAAAAAACACAAGAACTTTAAGTAAAAGAAATGGACCGTAAAAATAGAACCCATTAATATATGAACTATATTGATTTATTGTCATTTTTGTGAACATAATTTCACATGTTTTTTATTACTTTACATTTGTAGAGCTCATTATGGAATATATGGAAACACAGTATATGTACATGTACATGTACAGTATATGAGATATCCTGGACTTGTATGATGTATGGAGCTAACCTATCAGCAGAAATTATAAGATTTATTTTTTATTGCCTCTTTTTACATTGCTATTCAGAGCTTTACAGAATTAAATGTATGCTACTTTATATAATTAGAATCAAAATTGGAAACACAAAAAAGTATAAAGAATATTGAAAAAGAAAGAAAATATTGGAATAAATAGATTAAAATGCCCAGTATCAAGTATTTAAAAAAGTTGCCCTAACTGGTTTGGCTCAGTGGATAGAGCGTCAGACTGCGGACTGAAGGGTCCCAGGTTCGATTCCAGTCAAGGGCATGTACTTTGGTTGCGGGCACATTCCCAGTAGGGGGTGTGCAGGAGGCAGCTGATCAATGTTTCTAACTCTCTATCCCTCTCCCTTTCTCTCTGTAAAAAATCAATAAAATATATTTTAAAAAAGTTAATGTATATCTTAGTGTATTCTGATTATTTAAGGAGAGAAGAGTGAATAAGGAGACCTTGAAATCAGAGAAAGACAGATTTTCTTTTGGTAAAAGGAAATGGTAAAATGTTTTTCAATAATCACTTTACTTATGTATTGACATAGTATAATGAGTATTTTTAAAATGTAGAAAGAAAATGTAGGAATTAGTTTGGAAAAGAAATGCAAATAAATGTTTACATACACACAGACAGATGGAATAAAAGTGTCTCTGATAAAGATTAGATAGCTGCATAGTAGAAATGTTCTGAATTTACTTTTTAAGTAGCAAGTAAAAATAACATTAAAAACTTGGGTTTAAATTTAAACGTTTTCCTTTTTCAGAGGGGGATCTCTATACCATCTGTCAGGTAGCCACTTAAATTGCAGGCAGTCGATATAATAATTGGTGCAGATATGGTTTAAAAGCTGATTTTACTTTATCTTGAATTCCTAGTTATGATTGCCTAAGATAAATACGTTGCTAAATCACAAATGTTGGAAAATATTTTCTGTTTGGCAAAAATCAAGATATATTGACTGTGAAACTGGATATTTTTTTCGTTGACAAAGAAACATGAATAAACTAAGCGGGTTAGCTTTCTTTTTAGTAAATTAATCACTTTCAAGAGATCAAAATTGGTAAAGATAAGATATCCAATATTATATTTAGGTGATGTTCATGTTCAGCTCTATTCTATAAGTAGCTGAAATTATTTGCTTAGAATTTGAGTTAAATAATTCCATACTTGAAATGACTTTGGGAAATTGGGTATTAGGGGGACCAGCCAGCACCATTCAATTAAGTGGTCCTTGAACAGAAAGTGCTTTCCTTTGAACAGGGGGAAAAGAGTTTGATCACATTTAAGCTAATCTATCATTTATCATACCCAGTGGGTGAGGTAGTTAATGACTCTATTGATTCTTTTTGGTGATTATAGTTTTATATATAACATTTAACCAATGTGAAGCTGAATATGGGATTTATTTTCCATTTGTTATCGATGCTCTTAAATTATCTTTATCTCTGTAGACATTGATTTTAAAAGATAACTTCAAAAGGGCTTAGACTGTATTTTAATTTTCAGATTTACTTTTTTAGGTATTTTTCCACACTTATAGTTATCTTCAGAGCTCCCTTTACTTTTATTAGGAAGAAAAAAAAAACCAATAAAACATTTCCAACAATGTTAGTCACAGATGTTTCAGAAATAGCTTTTTTTTCTTTGTTTCTCTTTTTCTCATCTGCCTCTGTTATATCTCCACTGTTCATTTATGCAGTACTTTGCAATTTTTCTTTGATTCTTACCTCTTCTTTGAGGGTCACACAGGCCATTTCTAGAAAGCTATTTGTCTTTATACAAAAAGACAAAGAAATAAACGGAAGTACAGTAGACATGCAGAAGCTGCAAATGTGATCAAACAACATCACAAAGGTGAAGGGAATGCATAGTTATGATAAAAGGCTGTTTAAAAATTAAAAGTAAAATAAGACCAGCAATCAGATAAATCTGGGAGCAGGGAAAGGTCTAAAACAGCATGGCATGGGAAGAACAAAACAAAACAAAATAAGTTAGGCATTATAAGAGAAGTAGACAAAGCTCACTGCCGAGTTACACTCAATGGCCCACTTTAGCTAATGTATGTGCTTTCTATTTGTGAATATTCATGTATATGTCTAATGGATTAGTAAATCTAAAATAAGTTAGTTAATCCTTGAAGCTGCCTGAAATCACCATTAAATAAAATATGTCAAGAACCCCAACAATACCAGAAAAATCAATTTTTAACACTGAATCCCATTCCTAGGGAGCATTTACTGAAATGTTGAATTGTTAAGATACATTATCTAATAGGAATGGTTGGTTAGAGTTGATGGATAGTGTTGATACTACCAGTAATTAAAATTCATACATGGCATGAGCATGACTTTAGAGAGAAGTTGCTCAGAACAGCAAATGTGGTGTGCTTGGAGTCTCATAAACTGATTCCAAGAAAGCCAAGGCTTCACATCTGTTCCCAACTCCATATTCATGTCAGCATGTTGACATCCTCTGTGGTGGGACTATTTAACCGTGAAAATCAGCAAACGCTGTAAGTCACGGCCTTTCCCTCAGAGAGCCAGTTTTTAAACAATCACCAGCAGACCATTGCCTATGGAAGATTATATCACATGTTTATTACAAACTCCAGCCTCAGTGGGAATCCAAGAAAACTAGTTACAAATTTCCCTTATTCACCAATATCCCACTTGAGAAAGGCAGGGTCTAAGTACACTTTATTATTTAATAGAAGAAAAAAAAATATTTTTATTTTACTTTTATTTATTCACTAGGGGCCCAGTGCACGAATTTGTGTACCTTGAAAGGAACTGTGGACTGTGAGGCTGTGGTGGGCACAAGGGCAGGTCTTGGCCCATCCTCTGCGCCCCCACCTGGCCCCTGTCTCCATGGCCCCTGTCTGCCGGCAGCCCCGCTCCTGCCGCCTCTGCTCCTACATGCTGATGGCACCGGCCCCGCTTGTACCCGATTGGGGCCAGTGCCAGCAGTGGGTGCGAGCAGGGCTGGCACCATCAGTAGGTGTAAATGGCAGCTGCTGCCCCGATTGCCCCTCTGGAGCAGGGGGGGAGATGGAGAAGCCCTCAGGGGCAATCAGGGCCTGCTGATGGCACCAAGCAATCAGGACTGGCTCCCTGTGCCAGCAGCTGGTGCGAGCGGGGCCATCACCAGCAGCAGGTGTGAGAGGCGGCTGCCAGACCCAATCGCCCCTCAGGAAGAGGGGGAGGTGGAGAAGCCCTGAAGGGCAATCAGGGCCAGCAGCCACTGCTTGCACCTGCTGATGGTGCCAAGCGATCGGGTCCGGTGCCGGGTGCTGAAAGCGTGTGTGAGTGAGGCCGGCATTGGCAGCAGGTGCTAGTGCTGGGCAGGATAGTAGCACGTGGGAGCAAAGAATTTTCAGTAACCACCAGAGGCTCGCCCCAATGACAGTGACCGGTGCCCCGCCTTGGTCTGGCGCCCCCGCTCACCTGCTCCACCATACCTCCACTGCCAATGCCTGCCATGTTCTGTGCTCTGCCACTTGCTGCCGACACTGGCCATGGTCCACGCACGCCCCCTGGTGGTCAGCGCACGTCATGGGGACCATTGTTCGGTTGTTGGTTGTTCCACCATTTGGTCTATTTGCATAGTAACCTTTTATTATATAAGCTAGAGGCCCAGTACACAAAATTTGTGCATGGAGGGGGGTCCCTCAGCCTGACCTACACCCTCTCCAATCCGGGACCCCTCGGGGAATTTCCGACTGCCGGTTAAACTGGCAGTCAGACATCCCTCTTGCAATCCAGGACCGCTGACTCCTAACCGCTCATCTGCCTGCCTGACTGATCCCCCTAACTGCTTGCCCCTGCTGGCCTGATCACCCTAACTGCTCTCCCCTGCAGGCCTGATGCCCATAACTACTCCCCTGCCAGCATGATCACCCCCTAACTGCTCTCCCCTGCTGGCCTGATCACCCCTAACTGCCTCTGCCTCAACCCCGTCACCGTGGCTTTGTCCGGAAGATGTCTGGTCTAATTAGCATATTTCCCTTTTATTAGTATAGATTCTGTTCTGTTCAGATTTAATTGCTCTTTTGTTCCTCTCTAGGTAAGTATTTTCTTCCCTCTTTCAAGACTTTTTTATCTTTAATTTTCAGTAGTTTGAATATAAAATATCTAGGTGTATTGTGTTTTTTTTGTTGTTTGTTTTTTCCTGCTTGCTATTTTCTGAGTTTTCTAAATCTGTGGTTTGATGTCTGATATTAATAATTTTGAAGAAATTCTCAGTCATAATTGCTTCAAATACTACTTCTGTTCTTTGTTTCCTTCTCCTGGTACTCTTACTACTTTTGAAGTTTTCCCACAATTTTGGGGCATTCTGTTCTGTATTTTTCATTTTTATCTTTGCTTTTCAGTTTTGGAAGTTTACATTATCATATGCTCAAGCATAGATATTCTTTCTTCAGCTATATTTAGTTTGTTGATAACTCTATTGAAAGGCATTCTTCATTTCTGTTACAGTGTTTTTGATCTTTAGCATTTCTTTCAAATATTTTTCTGCTTACCTTATCCATCCTTTTTTTCATGTTTGTTCTTTATCTATTAGAGCCCTTAGCATATTAATTATACTTGTTTTAAATTCCAAATCTAATAATTCCAACATGCCTGGCATATCTGATTCTGGTTTTGATGCTTGTTAAGTCTCTTCAAACTGTATTTTGCCTTTTAGTGTACCTTATAATTTTTTGTTAAAATGAGGTTTGATGTACTGAGTGAAAGGACTCTAGTAAGTAAGCCTTCAGTAATATGGTGATAAGGTGTTGGGGAGAGGAAGCATTCTATAGTCAGGAGATGAAGTCTCAGTCTTTTGGTGAACCTGTGCCCTGACTGTGGACTTTACCAGTATTTCTCAGTTTTCCCTCTTTCCCCCCTGAGCTGGGACACATGTCTAGAGGGGCTATAGTTGGGTATTAGGTTAGACTGATAAAACACAAAGAATACAGGCTCTGTTCAAATAGTTTTTCCTGTGGACAGGCCTTGCTGAAATAACAGAATACTCTGATTTACTTCACAGTGGTTTCCTTTCTCTTCCCTGTGTTGGAAGCCAAGAGGATTTTTCTCTGATATTTACTATAGGAACCTGGTTGGGCTTCTGGAGGTTAATCTCACTATATTGTGGGGACTCCCTCATGAATGGCTCCCCCTGGAGTTTTTAAGACTCAGACCTGTCCTCACTGAGCCTCCAGCAACTTGTCAATTACAGTTCAGGTCTGCCTACTCTGTTGTGGGTTTTTGAGGAGGAACCACTGGGTTCTGCTCATGGGTTTCTGATCCAGTAAGCTGGAATTCTCTGTCTCTGGCAGTCTTTCCAATTTGGGGGGCAGCAGTTTGCCCTGTGACCTCACTCCTTTGATAGATGTAAGAAGAGTGTTGATTTTCATGTTGTTCAGGTTTTTAGTTATTGTTAACATGAAGTGTTGACCTCTAAACTCTTTACATGCTGAACCAGAAACTGTAAGTCTAGCCTTTGTCTTTCAATGTGATACACGCTGAATGTGAAGCAACACTTTGCCTGTATGTGTATTTTGAATTTTGTAGGTAAACTTATATATTGCATTGTTTTCAGATGTATGTAATAAATTCCAATATTAGTATTTCAAGTCCGTATCACAGCAGCTAAGAAACACATATAGGAGTGTTCTGTTGTTAATATTTACGAAATATAACTTGTAAGTTATAAAAGTAAATATCTTTAGTCATAGGATATTTAAGAGCATATTAGCAATTAAAAATATTGGTATTCAATGCTTAAACATTACAAAGCTTGTAAGGAAAAAAAACAAACTAAAAGTTAAAAGCAAATGATAAACTTTTGCATTAGATCTCAAAAAACCCTATAGATTCACATAAATATTTGCTGCATCTACTTTGATTTCTAATTCATTTCTCAAGCTCACCAGGCCCACAAAAGGGAATCTTGATTACCATGCCCACCACTAATGTAGGTGTACCTGCCAGCTCTTACATCTGCTACCTATCTCACAAGCCAAAAGTTTGCCTACAGTCACCATCTTCCTCCAAGCGCATCCTGCCTCTGTCACCTGGACCACTGCAGTCACCTCCTAACAAATCTCCCTGATTTTATGCTAATTACTCTAAATCTGATCTCTGGAAACCAATCAGAGTGATTAGCTACAAATAAAAATAGACTTAGTTATCCACTTAAAACTGTTAATGACTTTTCTTAATATTTAAAATTAAATGAGAGTCCCATAACCTGGCCTGCACCACCCTCTGTAGTTTTGAAAGCACAATTTGCGCCAGTCTTTCTATTATTCACATTGGCCTTTCTTCTCACACAGCAGGCTTAGCTCATCCTTACCTCTGCAGACAGAAACTTCAATGTCTGGAACTTGCTATTCCTGTCTTTGATGAACTGTCTCCAGACCTTAGGTCTTAGCACAAATGTCGTTGCAACACAAAGTTCTTGCCTATTCAGTATTGATAAGCTTGGTCTACACTAACTTTACTCACATCTATCTATTTTGTTTTGTTTTGTTCTTTTTGGGGGGAGGGTTAGCACATTTTATTATCTGAAATTTCCTGGTATATTTATTTGAATACATATTGAGTGTTGTTTCACTCCATTGGAATATAAACTTCATGAGAACAGGTCTTCTAGAACAGTATTTAATATATTGTATAATAGATGTCCAATAAATATTTTTAGTGATATGCAACTGTATTAGTTGTGAAATGAATAAACAAATAGCATAGATAAGTAAATCTTGAAATGGAATTAGTAAGATTCTTGATATTCCATGACACCTATTGGCACTTATTTATAAACTAGAGGCCCGGGGCATGAAATCTGTGCACTGGGGGGGGGGGTTCCCTCAGCCCAGCCTGCACCCTCTCCAATACGGGACCCCTCAGGGGATGTCCCTCTCGCAATCCGGGACCACTGGCTCCTAACCGCTCGCCTGCCTGCCTGATCGCCCCTAACCACCTCTGCCTGTCGGCCTGATGCCCCTAACCGCCTCTGCCTGCTGGCCTGATTGCCCCCTAACTGCTCCCCCCTGCCAGCCTGATCACCCCTAACTACCCTCCCCTACTGGCCTGATCGCCCCTAACTGCCCTCCACTGCTGGCTTGATCATCCCTAATAGCCTCTACCTCAGCCCCTGCCACCGTGGCTTTATCCGAAAGGACATCTGGAAGATGTCTGGTCTAATTAGCATATTACCCTTTTATTAGTATAGATAATCTCTATTAGATTTAATGAGCCAGGAAGAAACAAACTACAATTTTAGGGTGGCCATAGAGGTGGCTGCAATAGAGGGGCTGTGTTCCAAGTAACTTTCTCTGGAATCCAGAGGTCAATTATCTGAGGCAGGCTGCCGATGGATAGATAAACTGTGATTTTATCATCTTTTTCTAAGTGGTATTGTGGCCTTTAAAGACTAGGGCCTCTTTTAATGAGTAAAAAGGCATGAAAAGTTCATTTTTTTCTTACATGATCATGTTAGAGCATTTCTTTCTGAAAATGCCAGGATCTTAAAGCACACCGAAGAAGCCCCTAGGATGCTGACCTTTAGGCAGTGGCTTACATGGAGCCTACGTCAGTTCTCAGAGCCCCTGTCCCCAGGACTGAGCTGGGGCTCAGGCAGCAGAGATCTGCTGCAGGTGGCGCAGCTGTCCCCGGCCTCCGAAGTAGACACTTTCCTCCAGGGTTAGCACAAACATATGGCTATTTCTTAAACAATATACAGTATTTCAAAGAGGAAGAGAGTAGCTCAAACTGAGGAAACACCAAATTGTTTCCTAAATTACTGTAGAGAAAGGCAAGGAGTCCTCGCCTCCCCCACAATTATCTAAAACAGGAATAGCGCAAAACACCTGTATCCTGTCAGACAATTTGAAGTAGAGATTTGTGGGGCAAATCATACTGAATTTGTATATTTCTACATTTCTCTCTATTACCTCCTACTTTCCATGTGTTTTGTTTTTTTTAAACCTGGACGATCATTCCTGGAATCTCAGTCTTTAAAAAGTTTTCAGCAGCATACTAGTACTTTTCAGTCTAGTGTATTTCTTTTTTTATGTAAATACTTAAACTGGTTTATTTTGTTAATAGTTTGATTGTTTCTAATTAAAATAAAAATATTGAAGTTTTGATATATTTTAGTCATTGTGCTAAGGAATATAGTTGATATAAATTTGAGTGAAACATAGTCTCAAACTATGTTTTGAACCAGACCAGCCAAGACTCATGATATTCTTGAAGGTCTAAGAATATATCAAAGTGCCAAACACAATGTAAACCAAAATAAAGTCAGAGCTTTAGTTGCACTAAAATAAAGAATACACACAAGCTTTGATTCTATCATAGTAGGAAAGAGGACTAATGGGAAAGAAAACTGAGAAAGATAAGAAGCAAGGAAACAAATGTAGAAATATAGAGTGTGGGGAAAGAGAAGAGGGCTGATGTGGTGAAGGAATATGAGTTGATTCCGCTGTGCTTCTACTTTAAAATAAAAATAAAAAAAGATGGCCACCATTTTTAGTTGAACTGTTGAGAGAAGAAAAATAACACCACTTTACGTATCTTTGTCACACACAAGGAAAAGTGTGTTTATCATATCTGTATTGTATAATAGTTATTCATTTATTCATTCATTCATGTGACAAATATTTATTGGACTTCTATTATAGGCTAATTATGCAGAATAAAATTTTTGAAAAATCAAGTTGATGTTTTTAGCCTAATGCATTGAAAGTCAGATGGGGGCAATCAGACAAGAAACCCAAAAGGGGGAAGTAGAAGATAAGTACACATTGTGTTAGAAATAAGACATTTAGACAATTGTGTAACAGGGAATGAATTTGGTGGTGGGGGCAGGGGCAGGGCATACAGGCTTTTTCTGAGACAGTGACATTTAAGCTGAGATCGGCAGGATGGGGAAAGTGAAGACAAAGCGTGTACAAAGGTCCTGAGTTGGAAAAGCCTTGGGTGCTTTCAAGGGTCTAAAAGGCAAAAACAAAACAGTAGCACATTTTGGAGAGTGAAAAAGGGTCAAGTCTGGTGGGGGCCAGATGATTTAGGTCTGCATAGACCTCTGCAAAAGTCCAGGTTGTCTTCTAAGTGTACTGGAGGGCATCCAATGGGACGCAATGCAATTTATGTTTTAAAATATTAACCTCTCTGCCATGTGGAGGAGGGATGCTTGTGCTTTGGGTTTGGGTGGGTGTTGGTAGTGATGCACATTTTTGTAATCCACATCTTACAGAGTTGGATGAAAATCAACACTTAGAAAAAAGGACAATTTAAGCTCAAGACATCCTCTTAGTTAGTAGAACCAACCACATGGCATCAGGTAGCTAATGCTCCATCATTTCCCCTTATCTTTACCAGGGCCCTGCTGGTGTGGCTCAGTGGTTGAGCATCAGCCTATGAACCAAGAGGTCACTGTTTTGTTCCATTCCCGGTCTGGGCACATGCCAGGGTTGTAGGCTTAATCCCCAGTAGGGGGCATGTGGGAGGCAGACAATGGATAATTATCTCTCACCATTGATGTTTATCTCTCCCTTTCCCTTCCTCTCTGAAATAAATAAAAATATATTTTAAAAATAAAACTTTACCAATATCAATAATATTAACAAATAATTTTGTTCAATGCTAACTCTGGGTATGAGTTAGAGCAAGTTGAACGCAAGCTCCAAGTATGTCTTATATTCCTTGAACATTGAATTAAAGGAATATTTCAACAATTGCTTCACAAAGAAGGTAATTTACCAAGGATGCACAGAAAATAACTGGTAAATCTTTAATTTCCATTTTTTAAAAAATATATTTTATTGATTTTTTTACAGAGAGGAAGGGAGAGGGTTAGATTTAATTTCCATTTTTATTTCCTGAATCCTGAGTTTGCATGAGAAAGGAGAGCACTATGTCATATTTAATGTATTAATCTAAAGTTTTGTAGCAGGAAATGGCAAAGGAATAATTTGACAACTAAAGAATACTCAGTTTCTTCTCTAGAAATCTGCTTGTCTGCTTAATAGTATGATTTTGTTTTGATAACTCTTTATATACTCATTTGTTTGAATAAATTAAATTAAATAATATATTATTTATAACCCATAACTAATATACTATATTATTTTTTATAATACATAATCCTATATAATAAAAGCCTAATATTCGAGTTGTCCCCTGGGGCAGTCGTTTGACCAGGAGACTGTAGTTCGACCAGTCACTATGACATGCACTGACCACCAGGGGGCATCATGGAACATGGCAGGCATTGGCAACGCGGTGCTGGCAGCGAGTGCCAGTGGGGGCACTGCCAGCCCCAATGGACATTGATGAGAGCGGGACCACAGCGGGATGGTGGAGCAGGTGAGCAGGTGGTGCCAGGCCAAGGTGGGTGCGAGCAGGGGCCTACATGCTGTCCAGGGCCCAGAGGTCAGCTGGGATCTACCCTTCCACACCAGACACTTGCGCTTCAGTCACTGGCCAGGCCTAGGGACTGCAGCCATGCACGAATTTCGTGCACTGGGCCTCTAGTATATTATGTAAATATACAAAACTAAGTTTTAATTTATATATTATCATATTTTATCCTTAAATATATTCTATGTGGTAGCAATAGAAATTGTTTTTTTGTTTTTTGTTTTTGTCCAATTTACTCCTTAGGAAGCACTCTCATTGAGCCAGGTGATATATTGAAGGGCATAATTAAATATCTACTCAGAGAGGCCACTATAAATACTCACCAGTCATTCCTTATTTCACAGTATTTATTGCCATATGAAATTATTTTGACTTTAACAATTTTTTTTTCTGTTTCCCTCATTAAAATTTAAGGCCAATGAGATGGGTACTTTAATTGTCTTGTTTCCTAGTATCTCAAGCTTGTTTGATACATAGTGCATTGAGTAAACATTTGTTGAATAAATACTGCTTTAAAGTATGTAATACTGACCAAAAATGGCAAACTTGGACTAGAATGACATTCTTTAGAATCTTGTTTAATGCTTATTTTATCACTCTGTGTCATCATCTCAGATATCAGTCAGTTGAGATCATGTAAAAACATGAAATGGCATTTTGCATTTCAAAAGCAATTTTCAGACAGATAAATTTTTATTTCAAATTGATCACAGTTACACATCTTGGAAACAAAAGTTTGTTTTTTCCTTTGTTTTTCCAGATTGCATTTCATGTGAAGGAGATGAGGTCAGTCACCACCATCACTTGAGACTGATCAAAGCATGAAGTATTGCATAAAACAACTCACATTTAACCTCTGTCAGTGAAGAAGTAACGAAAAATTCATGAATTCTTAAAATATTGTCCCTTAATGCAGATTTCAGCCTTTTTCTGTTTTCAGCATTAATTCACACGGGCATCTTTTCCATAGGCAGTTTTATTTTTCCTAAACAATTTCCAAAATTCAATTCCTATTGAATTTTGTGGAGGAAAAAAAAGATAATTTTAAAATAACATACTCCTTATTAATCCTGTAACTAGGCTAAGTAACGTTCAGAAAATAAATCCCATTTTAGTTTTTCAAAAGTAAGCTTTTCAAAGTAAACTACTTGAACATTTATGTTGGTCTGAAAGGTGTTTTGCCTACAACAATTGAAATTTGCAATCAGTGTCTTTAGCCCAAAGGGAAATAAGAGGAAAAATATAGCAACCACCTCCCATTTTTATCTGTCCTCCATTTTCTGTGTTTGATTCTGTGACAGCTGCTCCAAAGGCAAGGCTGAAAACAGACCCACGTGCAGCTCTGCCTGGGTGTACACATGAGTGCATCTCAAAGGACACTTGGACTCCCATTGCCAATGATGAATGTGGTTCCCAAACAAAGATAGGAGACCACATCTCCAACACCACATAGCATCAGGGCGCTGTGCACAGTGCAGAAGGCAGATTTTAAAAAATGAGTTTTTTTTCCCCTTGCTTTGTTGCCTGCATTGTCACAAAGAGAAGAAAATAGGACATCTTTTTCTGTAGAAGGATGATAAGCAGTCTGCATAAAAGTTGATGCATGTATTTGGGAGGTAAGATAATTTTTCCTGCATTAAAATACATTTACTTCTTTGAATTAAAATAAACAATAAGCAAATACTAAAACACTAAATGTCAAGTATATTAATATCTACAAAGGAAAAGTTTTTTCAAAGATAAGAATTTTTCTCTTTGCCTAAGAGTACTTAGTGAACCAATTATTTTCTTCAAATCTTATATGAATACTAGAGGCCTGGGGCACAAAATCTGTGCATTGGGGGGTCCCCTCAGCCAAGCCTGCACCCTTTCCAATCTGGGACCCCTTGGGGAATGTCCAACTTCTGGTTTAGGCCTGATCCTGGGGCTCGCGCCTAAACCGGCAGTCAGACATCCCTCTCACAATCCTGAACTGCTGGCTCCTAATCACTCACCTGCCTGCCAGCCTGGTCCCCCCAACTGCCCTCCCTGCTGGCCTGGTCACCCCAACTGCCCCCCCTGCCAGCCTGGTCCTCCCAACTGCCCTCCCTGCTGGCCTGGTCACCCC
>NW_005361365.1:44234-59352 GCF_000412655.1 Myotis brandtii
GTTTGGTCATCCCTCACTAACCCCCCTGCCGGCCTGGTCGTAGGCAGCCATCTTGTGAGGGTGTCTTTATTATATAGGACTAGAGGCCTGATGCACAAAATTCTTGCAAGGGGCTCAGCCCCCGCCACCATGGTGGTCGCCTCTGCCTCAGCTTCGTCCCGAAGGATGTCTAGAAGGATGTCTGGTCTAATTAGCATATTACACTTTTATTATATAGGATACCTATCTGGGACTGCCCTTTTGTCTTTCCCAATTAATAGAAATGCTAGGGAAGGCCATTCTCTCTTTTCTGCTACCGCTGAGTGTGTAGTACCATGTGCAAGGGCTGTGCCTAGCACTGTGTCTGCATTATCTCATTTACTCCTCATTTAACCCTAAAAGGCAGGCCTAGATGTTACTGCCATTGTGGGAGTGAAGAAACAGAGGCAAACTATCAAGGTTGTGCAATTAGAAAGTGGCAGAGTTGGAACTTGAACCAGAGTCTACGGTCCTAACCAAATTGCCTTACAAAAAATGAACATGACTCAGGTGTTCATCGCTTCCCATCTTGACTCCAACTCTTTCACCATAATCTACCTTTCACTCTGCTTCTAAAATTAACGAGTGCACAGATAATTTGTTTCTTATCTTAAAATCCTGAATGTTTCCAAAAATAATTTTCAATTTCTCAGGCATGTCTGAAGGGACCTGGATCTTCTGGCTATAGCAACATTACTAGATGGTCACTGGTACCTCAGTACTAGCTATCCCTACTTACCATTTTCCAATGAACCACACACATTTGGCTTTTGACCCATGCTAGTCACATTTTATTCAACGTGTCTATCATCCTGTGTCCCTGACAGAATTCTATTCATCCTGCCTGGCTATCCCTTTGTACTTCCTTTCCTAACCTCCACATGGCATTGATCTCTTCATAGCCAACCTAAATCAGGCTGCATCTACAGCTACTGTAAAGATAATGCATTAGATTATAAACTTTAGGAAATGTAAATATCCATTGGCTGTAAATTCTTCAAGTACAGAAACCTTTTATTCTGGTAACCCTTTCATTTTTTCATATTGTTACCTAATAAGTGACCAATACATATTTATTTACTATAGAAATAGAAATAGCATTCTATTTGAATATATAATTATATAGAAAAATTATTTTTGTAAAAGTTCACTTTAGTTAGTATAGTTTAGCTTTAGTATTATTTCTTTATCTGGCAGTAACTCAATTTGTTTGTGGAGTAAATAAGTCATTTATCAAATCAGAAAACATTCTAATTGCCCCTTGAGCAATATTTTAAGAAGGGATAGTCTGGGCAAAATATATAATTAAAAAACATAGGGTAAGAATATGAATAGAAAAGGTATTATATAAAACTAGAGGCCCAGGCATGAATTTTTGCACCAGTGGGGTCCCTTGGCCTGGCCTGTGCCCTCTTGCAATCCCAGACCCCTCGGGGGATGTCGGACTACCAGTTTCGGTCTAATCCCTGCAGGCCAGGCCAAGGGGACCCACTGGTGCATGAATCTGTGCACTGGGCCTCTAGTATGCATATAAGATCTTTGGTTAATCTCTTCCTGCCCTTCCCTCCCCCCTTCCCTCTGAGATTCATCAGTCTGTTTGATGTTTTCATGCCTGTGCATTGAGCCTCTGCCCCCTGATGGTCAGTGCGCGTCATAGCTATCAGTCGAATGGTTGAAAGGTCACTTAAGCTTTTTTACATATAGATTATAGGTTAAAATTATATAATTTATTTCTATAGTAAAGTAGGAAAGTAGACTCAAATGCATAGTTACACATAAGTTTCAGAAATTAAAAAGGAAACTGAACTATGGAGGTTGCTGAACAGTCTACTGATTTGGATATCTATAGACTTCTTTACTTTCTAAGCTTCTTACGATCATAAAGTTCTAGCAGTACCACAATCACCTTCTTAGGAACAGAAAGTATTATCTGGTTATGGATTTGTGTAAAGAGCACTCTTTAGACTTTGGTTCTGATCATTCTCATGGGGAGATGAGCACTGTGTCTGCAGAACCCATTCATTTTCATTGTCATCTTTTAAAACTGTGTGCATATTTTTATGTTCACATGTGGGCCTGCTTTTTTCTCTCTCTTTGTTTATTTTGGTGTTGTTTTTAAGTTAAGAATAGTCTTTTGAGGAATTTTTTTTAGCTTTTCCCCTGGATTTTCTCTGCGATGATTTGGTGAACACATATAATTTTTCATGGTCCACTTTCATTGACAGGCTGGCCCCAAGGCACAGGGTTCTGTGCAGCACATCATGGTTTATTGATGAGCAGTGGGGACTGAAGCAGAGTAGTGGAAGCTGGCGCACCAGTTACAGACCCTGGTTTAGAAACCAACTGGGCATTCAGTAATGAGACTGTGGTCTTCTTTCAGGACTCATCTCAGGCCAGATATCTGTCTAAGGATGAGTTTGAAGGAAAAAAAATCAAACAACTGTATAGTTCAAGTAGCTTGTGCCATCAGCAGTAAAACCCTAGCATTATTTCTTTATCACACTTTTAGTTATTTTTTTTTTAAGTTTAGGATGGAACTAAGAGTAAACTAGGTTCTTGACCAAGAATTATGTTTATGATTAAAAAAGATATGAATTTATTTTTGCCAGAATAATTTGTTTTAAGAAATAGTTCTGCTTATTTGAAAAGTAATATATGCATATGGAAAAATCTTTTTAAAAATCAAACATTATATGTAAATAATATGGGTAACCACAGATATAATGACCACTGCTTGCAACTCCATTCAGATATACTCTATGTTCATTTATTTTTTAAATCCAGTAAGTAGAGATAAGCACAGTTTCTATATTTTATTTGTTTTCCCTTTAACAATACCTTATGGATGATGCTTCTTCTCAGCCCACATAAATTCATTGCATTTATTTTCATAAAGGCACCTTATATGGCTAGCACAGTTTATTTAATGGATCCTTGTTTCTAGTTAATAGACAATGCTAGAAAGAACTTGTTTGTACATAAGTAGTTTTGCAAACATGTGGAGTATATTTGTAGTTTAATTCCAAAAAAGTAAAGCCCAAGTCAAATTATATATATGTCTTTTACAAGACTACCAAGATTTATGACAGCATGCTATCCCAATAATTTTGACAATACCACCAAGATTTAGTCACATTGTAGTTGAAAATGGTATCTCATTGATGTTGTAATTTTGTTGATTATGAGTAAAATTGAGCAATTTTCTGTGTTTTCCTATGATCTGCCTATTCATGTAGTTTGCAAAATGTTTCTCTGAATTTTTGTTATTCATTTATATATTAATAATGAAATCTGATAGTGTTACAGTCCTTACATATAATATTATGTAACGTGTGTATTATTATTTTCTGTAATAATATGCTGCAAATATTTTTCAAATTTCTTTTGTATTTTCTTAACACTATTTTTGTAGATATTTTTATTTCTTGTATTGTAATACATCTTAGTAATTCTCGTAATACTTCTGAGTTTTTTGTCTTTCTCAGAAATACAATCCCTACTCCAAGTTATTAACTATTCTCGTATGTTTCTTCTAGATCTTTTACTGTTTTCATTGCTGTTGTTTAAGTTTTGGTCCACTTCAAATGGATTTTGTAATAAGGAGTGAATTAAGCATCAGCTTTATATTTTTCAAGAAATTTAAAACCTGGTCTAGCACCGTGTTTCAAATGTTAGCTCCTATTGCATGATTCTGGTCATTTATGAACCAACTCCATTCTGTACATGTTTCTTCTAGATATTTTACTGTTTTCATTGCTGTTGTTTAAGTTTTGGTCCACTTCAAATGGATTTTGTAATAAGGAGTGAATTAAGCATCAGCTTTATATTTTTTAAGAAATTTAAAACCTGGTCTAGCACCGTGTTTCAAATGTTAGCTCCTATTGCATGATTCTGGTCATTTATGAACCAACTCCATTCTGTACTTACACTGTGCTTAATATGTGGTTTTGCTGCCAATTTTTATTTACACATACCAATTTCTTCTGGTATTCTACCATATGAGGCTACTGTTTTGGCTGTAAATATTTAACAGAAAGTATCCTCCACATTTAAAATTTTTTTATCCATCCATATATTAAAAATAGTTATTACATATAGGTTATGTGCCATTCACTTATTTGAAATGAATATCAAGACATCATTGAATGTCTAAATTGAAGTTGAAAATATGAACTATTTTTGGAAGAAATGATATCCCCCACATCATTCGTTAAAATTGGTATTATTATAAAAGACAAACTAGAGTATTGGCTATTTGATTTAGTAACAGACGTTGCAGTTTTATTCTCCAAGATTTAACACATCATAGCTACACAACCCTAGTCAGCCACATGATTTCCATGAACCCTAAGTTACTGTTGAATTGAAAAAAACTCATAGTCTACCTCATGGGATTGTTGCCAGGACCACATGCAATAATGTGAATTTAATTTCCACTAGAATAATTTCTACTATAATAATTTCAAATGATCTTAGAATGATTCTAAATTCTGTGGCCTATCTCATTAAGTTTAAAACATCAGTAGGGGTCTTATATGAGAATCTTTATGTAGCCATTATTATCCAAGTTTAATTGTGCTCTGGAGGAATTTAGGCATCAGGACCACTTTTAATTTTTCCAGTTACTTAAATAGTACAGGTGTCTGCTAGATATGCTGGTCTAATTATAAATGTTTAAATCCATATCTAACAGTTGAAGGAAATCACAATTAATGCCTGCAGCTGAAAGGGTAAAGTTATAAAAGTGTCTGGGCCAACTAATTGTGTAAGATTTACTATTGCACTGATTGCTACCTGGCAAATTGACATTCTTGGTATTCAATCCATTTCAAATCCTGCAATGGATTTAAAAAAACTCCTGCTAACCTGTTAGTTTCTTCTATCCATGTCTTCTATTTACTACAAGAATCCCAGTGCACGAAATTTGTGCACTGGAGAGGGGGGGTCCCTCAGCCGGCCTATGCCCTTTCGCAGTCCGGGACCTCTTGCTCCTTACCGCCTGCCTGCTTGCTGCTCCTTAGCGCTGCCACGGAGGCGGGAGAGGCTCCTGCCACCACTACTATGTTCACCAGCCATGAGTCTGGCTTCTGGCTGAGCGATGCTCCCATGTGGGAGGGCACTGACCACCAGGGGACAGCTCCTGCATTGAGCGTCTGCCCCCTGGTGGTCAGTGCACATCATAGCGACTGGTCGTCTGGTCGTTATGCTGTAGGGGTCACTTAGGCTTTTATTATATAGATAAGGATGCTTATGTTCATGAGTCCAGAGATGGGCACACTATTCCAGTCTGGACATTAGCTTTGCATTTCTTGGCCATGGTGAGTGGTTCACAGATGGATATGTCACCAATAAAAGCCATGAATCATGGTGAGGCTTTTACTGACTTTTCTGGAAAAGAAATGATGTCTTGCTGCACTAGAATCTGAGTGGATATAAGGGGATATATCTACTCTGGCAACTCTTTAATGTCTGAGAGAAAACACAACACATAGGATGTAAAGAGATCAGGAGTGACCTATTTCTGAATACAGTTTTTAGTCCAGAATCTAGCAATATGTGACACAAAATTTTTTTCCTTTTTAGCTTAGAGTACTTTAGGGCATTTTTAGTTACAGAATTTCATGAAGAATTTAAGGTTACTTAGCAACATTGTATATTAAACCATGATAATCAGTTACATAATATGAGTATCTTCTATCTTGTACATTAACGGTATTATTCTGTGTGGTTTTTTTTCAAATTAAAGAAATGTATACATAAGTTCCAGCTTGAATATCAAACATTATGTTTATCTTATAAAATTTCCTAATCAAGATACAATATATCAATGACAATTTTAATTATTATCTTAGGCTTTAAAATTATCAAAGATTTTCATAGGAAAACAATGATTATTAGCTCATAAATTTCTCATTGTATATGCTAGTGTCTTCATATAAAACAGTTCAGAAGCTCCCTGTCAGCTAAGGGCATTCTGTGAACATTTCAGGAACATTTTCAGGAGTAGATTGTAATGAGAGAGAAACACACAAAATTTAAAGTTGACACCCTAGCATCTTGCTAACTTTTACTATTCTATTATGTCATGCAAATAGTTGCCCACATAAACTATTGTTACTTGCAGAAACCTCATGTAATCACACTAAGATAATAGTGTGGATCCACATGATGATCAGTGAGAAATACCTAAAGAATGATCACCAAGACATACTTCAAACAGAAGGATAACAGAGAAAACTTGATAATATCAAAATTTCTAAGCAGCTTCATAGTATTTATTAATGGCTGGTCATTGAGCATGAGCCTCTCTCTCTCTCTCTCTCTCTCTCTCTCTCTCTCTCACACGCACACACCTACTAAGTAACATCTAATGATCTAATGTACTTTAAGCCATTTTTACTGTAGACATACTTCAAACAGAAGGAAAACAGAGAAAACTTGATAATATCAAAATTTCTAAGCAGCTTCATAGTATTTATTAATGGCTGGTCATTGAGCATGAGCCTCTCTCTCTCTCTCTCTCTCTCTCTCTCTCTCTCTCACACGCACACACCTACTAAGTAACATCTAATGATCTAATGTACTTTAAGCCATTTTTACTGTTTATCAAAGAAGTTAAATGAAAATATCCATAAATGTGCTTTGCTCATGAGATTATTCTCCAAGTTCAAGAATTATGTATCATTCTGATAGATATGTGTTGCTTTTAACCTCATTAGAATGACAAAAAGTCAAAGTAATTTTTAGTAATCAAAATGTGAAAGTGGCATGAAACCATGATAAGGAAAGCCAGCTGAGGAGCCTGCTACAAAACAATACCATGAATAATTGCTCTTTAATTATGCAAATTTAACAAATGGCAGAAGGGTGGCTATATTTCTTGACTAAGGCTGCCTGCCAAGCCAACAATCTGGCATAAAATGTAGAAAGGAGCCACTATCTGATCCCAACTGGTACATGTCCTTCCACATTGCCAAATATTTTTGTGGAAGAAAGAAATCTGTTGATTTTCTAAAACAAGTTAACTGTATGTTTTTGGTGTGAGTAAATATGTCCAAGAGCATTATTAACAAAGTTTTCTTAAACACATAATTAAAATTTTAAATCAAAAGTTTAAAGACACCAGAAAAAAAGCAGCATATACACCCATATGGAGGATGCATTTGCTGGGTAGCTCTGTGTGAAAATAATATCTGCATATAGATAAAGGGTTTTGCAAGAAAAAATAATTAAAAACATAAATATGAGTTGTCTTTTAATATGTCAGTTAAAGAATCAAGCTACACAAGAAATAAATTATTGTATGTTTCATTTGTATACCATAATTTTGTCATATATCTTAGAATACTTAAACAAATTGGTACTTTAAAATTCAGGTATTCAGGTATTTGTACTGGGACTCTATAAGCCAGTCATCACTGTCTTCCTGGCCTCTGATTACAGTGGCCTACATTGCTCCCAGGCTTCCTGGTCCTAACCAACACCCCCTCCCCCACACACACCAGGCATCTGCTGCTCTCGAGAGAGAATGGAAAGTAACTGTGTGGAATCCAAGAGCCCGCAACTTTAAATGGGTAGATTTGTCCTCCGGTGAACAACATTTAGATATATTTTCTAATACATTCATTATGGAGGTGACTTTAGTGGAAGAAAAATACATTTTTGTATAATTTCTTTCTTTCCTTCCCTTAAATTTATTTTACTACTCTTTTGAATGAGGAAGAAAAGTGGCATGTCAGTAAAATTTGCTAGTGAAATGTGTCTCTCAATGTATGCTAGTAATAGGCATGGGAGTCATCTCCTGCTCTGTAGGCAGCAAAATTTGAAAGGAGTTTCCTTATCATTTCCTAGAATATCAGACTGCACACATGGCGCCAGTAAAAAGATGTTTTAATAGTTTAGGGAAAATTCCTGAACAGCTTGGAGTTAAATAGCATACAAAAATTGCCACAAGGCTGGCCAGCGTGGCTCAGTGGTGGAGCTTTAACCTATGAAATCAGGAGGTCACAGTTAGATTCCAGGTCAGGGCACATGCCCAGGTTGCAGGCTCCCTCCCCAGTGGGGAATATGTAGGAGGCAGCTGGATCAATGATTCTTTCTCATCATTGATGTTTCTATCTCTCTCACTCTCTCTCCCATCCTCTCTGAAATCAACAAAAATTTTATTTTTTTAAGAAGTTGTCAAGAATTGAAGAACAGGAGGAAAGAAGAATAAGAGACAAGAATGTGTGGTAGTAGTGGTTTAGAATTAGACCGAACGATCAATTAAGGTAGAAGTTGTAGTAGGAAATGTGGATTGAGGTATGTCTTTCACTGATGTTTTTACCTCCATATTTATATGTTCATATAAACATTCTCTACTTGAAATAAGGTTATCACAGGTGAAATGAATGAAATACATATGTATGTTTTTCCTTTATATGCATGTTATTATGCTTCAAATATCAATCAATTACCTATCAATCCTAAATCCCAGGATACACAGTAATAACATGTTAGGGTTTTATAAATTTCTGCAGTAAAAGACTTTATTCATTCACAATAGGATTAGCCCAGAAGAGTTTTTGTCTCAATGAAACATTGTTTTACTGAAAAGTTATTCATATTTTGCTTATTTAAATGTGATCAGACATATATCCTTAATAACAAACATGAGATTCTGAAAATAGAGAGAAAGCTGGCCACTACAGGCCATGTACATCATCAACCACTGGGATAAAATTGAATACGACCCTGATTTCTGGAGCAAGCATTTAAACAATATGTTTAAATGGATAATTCCAAGCCCTTTTAAAAGATTTTTGTATCAGTTACCTTGTTTTCTGGGACTTGTATTTTGAAAGGGACTCACTCAGTTTTGAAACAAAGTAAATATTTCTCTACTTAAAAGTGCTGGGCTCACTTCGTGTAGTTCCGACTGATAAATGAATGTCACCATAAAGCTTATTTTTACATCCCCCGACTCTCAATCTTAAAGAAATTTTGAATGCACAATTTTTAGAAGTTCACATTTTAGAAATGGCATTATCCTCTAATGACGTTGTTCATTATATTGTAGAATTATACCACCAAAATCCAGCCTTGGAATTCAAACAATTCTTAGAAGGCACTGTGTGATACTGTTTTATGAAGGGATATCATGGTGAAATTCTCCAATGATACTATTTGATATTTACAATTTTCCAAGAGTGAGGAAAATAAAACAAAACCAATGAATCTCCAACACTACATAGTATAGATTATTTAAAAAGGCAGCTATTAATATTAATGTATTCAAAATTCTTTTACAAATTCAACAAAAGAGTCTCTGCATGGTCTCCAATATCTGCAGAAAACATCAAGTAGTAAAACATTACAGTATTAATATGGGGTTTCAAAAGTACATAGCAGTCTCTTTAGAAGGAAATCCACCAGAAGCACACATGTTTGATAGACATTTAGAGCGGAGGTTCATAATGTTATCTGACATCAGGTGCCCAATCTTGCCATCATATGATCAATGCAAAATCAGACTGCCTTCTATAATGTAACCTCCTCCACCATCACGATTATCCTGGTCCAGCCTACCATTATCACTTGCCTGCATTCAATACCTTTAATTGCTTTTCCCATTTACAGTCTTGCTCTTATAGTCATCTTCCAAAACAACACTCTTGATGATTCCATTAAAATATATCAGGTTGTTCTTCTGTTCTGCTAGAACCATCAAATGACTCCTTCTTTATTTCAGAATTAAAGACACAGTTCTTACAGTGGCCTACAAAGACATTTACAAGCTAGCCTCAAAATACCTCTCTAATCTCATTCTCTACCCCCTTGTTCCCCAAATACCTACTTGTTTTCTTACTGTTTCTCAGAAACTGTTTCCTTTGTTAAAACACTTTCTGCAGAAAGCTTACTTTCTTGAATCCTTTAACTTTTTGCTCAACTATTACCTTTACTAATCCCATTTAGAATTGCAATACACCTTATCACATCCCATCCCTCTTACCCTGATCAAATTTTGTTTTCATGGCATATATCACATTCTATATTGCTTTAAAAGCTAACTTGTGTGTGCCTTGTTTATTTTAGATTGCTCCCTCTCCTCATGATAATAATTTATGTTCTGTAAGGACAGGGGTTCTTGACGATTTTATTTTTTAATGAATGCTTCCCTAGAGCCTCGAACAGTTCCTGGCACATAAAAAAAATGCTCAATAAGTATTTGTCATTCAAATAACCTCATAATTCATGTAACACTGAAGCCCAGTAACTTTATGATATCTAGCGTGTTTTGACCTCAAGATCTAACTCTGCTTCCCTGTGGACAGCAGCTTCCGTCCTTGCACAAAACCCAGTCTGCTCTCCTGGTGGCTTGTCCTACAGATTTCAAACTTGCCTAGCCAGCCCCATAATCCTACAAACCAATTCCTTGCAATAACTATCTTAGTGTATACCTTCTACTGGTTCTGCTTATTTTATTGAACCCTGACTGATACAGCTTCTAGTGCCTGAAAGTATTATGGGACTTGGTGGAAATCATAAGGGCACAGCAAATTCCACACTATCTGTGCCTGAAACCAATCCTCTTCTGTTAGAAATAAGTAAAAATTGGAGAATCTTGCCCTTGAGTGAATTCTGCCCAGTTGATTGTGATGCATTGCAGAGGTTGAATATTCAGAATCCATCAGGTGATTTCATTTGGAATTTTTATTCCCTTAGAATTATCTTCTGAATTTATAGGTTTATGATTTTATTTTTTAAATATATTTTTATTGATTTTTTACAGAGAGGAAGGGAGAGGGATAGAGAGTTAGAAACATTGATGAGAGAGAGACATCGATCAGCTGCTTCCTGCACACCCCCTACTGGGGATGTGCCCACAACCAAGGTACATGCCCTTGACCAGAATCAAACCTGGGACCCTTCCGTCCACAGGCAGATGCTCTATCCACTGAGCCAAACCGGTTAGGGCTATAGGTTTATGATTTTAGTCCTAGTAAATGACATACATATATTATCCTATATAATAAAGAGGTAATATGCAAATTGACCATAATGCCCTCGCACAAGATGGCTGCCCCCATGTGGTCACAAGATGGTTGGCAGGGGAGGGCAGTTGGGGGCAACTAGTCCTGCAGGGGAGGGCAGTTTGGGGGGGGACTAGGCCTGCAGGGGGGAGCAGTTGGGGCAAACGGGCAGGCAGGGAAGCAGTTAGGTGTCAATCAGGCTGGCAGGGGAGTGGTTAGGGGGTGATGAGGCTGGCAGGCAGAAGCAGTTAGGGGCAATCAGGCAGGCAGGCAGGCGAGTGGTTGAGAGAAAGCAGTCCCTGATTGCGAGAGGGATGTCCGACTGCCGGTTTAGGCCCAATCCCAATAAACTGGCAATCAGATATCCCCCAAGGGATCCCAGATTGGAGAGGGTACAGGCTGGGCTGAGGGACATCCCCCCCCAGTGCATGAATTTTGTGCACCAGGCCCTAGTATCTCAATAATGAGATAAAATGTTTTCATGAAATCTCCCACTAGGATGTAAGTTCTATGATGGAAGGTAGGTTTTTAATATGTGCATGTGTATGTCTGTGTGTCTATACAAGTTACATGTTTTCTAAGTATTCATTGGAGGTTTAAACTTTTCTGCTTGCCCTGCTCTTTAAGGTAAAGTAGTATTTTATTAAGTATCCTTTGAATATTCTCATATTCTCATTATTTTGTATTATATGACTTATTAATAATAAAATAATTTTCCAGAAAAAACGAAGAGACAAAAAACTTATGTTTGGAGGTTACCCTTTTTTCTTTATCCATCTCAAGTTGTGTGTGTGTTTTTGTGTGTGTGTGTGCAAGTGCACACATATGTGTATGTGTGTGATAATTTTATAAAAAACATAAATAACTTTTTTAAAAATAAAAGAAGACAGAGACCTAGGAAAAATCGTTTTTTTGCTAATGTAACCAAATCAGTGTCTAAATCAGGAAATCCTATATAATAAAAGTGTAATCTGCAAATCAACCAAACAGCAAAATGACCGTTTGGTGGGGGGCGAGGCCAATGAGCAGGTAGCTCCAGACCAGCCAAGGAGTGTGCCAGCAGGCAGAGGGAGGGGACGGCGATGAGGTGGAGGGGGGGGGATGGCGGCAACCAGTGGTGGGGTTATGGGGGCCGGTGCTATCCCCTGATCACCCGCCTGCTTGCCTCCCGCAGAGGGAGGCCACAGGTGGCAGCAGCAGCAGGATGATTCGGGGCAGGGCCACCTGGTGCCATCCCCTGATTTGCCTGCCGGGGTCACCTCCCACAGAGGGACACCAGACTAAGGCTTAGGCCCATTCCCCATGGGCTTAAGCTGCCAGTTAGACATCCCCCAAGGGCTCCCAGACTGTGAGAGGGTGCAGGCTGGGAGGAGGGACCACCCTCCTCTCCCACCCACCGAGAGCACAAATTTTCATGCACCGGGCCTCTAGTAATCAATAATTGTTGAGTAAATGAGTCATTTACACTCTGTGGAAAAGGAATATTCTAGGGTCCACTATAGAATCTAAATTAATGCTACTGGCATCCACTATGCCTTACATGATGTGCATATATTCATTTGTCTCTAGTATTAAGAACAAATGCTGTGCCAAAATTTTAGACATTCAATTTCTAATAATTTTCCTACCATGTTTTTCAACAGGGGCAACGAGAGTAGAACCATCATTTCTGCTGATGAAAGCATTGCTGATTTTATTGATTGTTACATAGAATAAAGGTGTACTAGGTATAAAAATCTATAGTACAAAGCTACTTCCTAACCCATCCATAGTGTCTAAGCTCATACTGCTAATTTTTTGAAGGTAAAATTTTTGTTTTTATTTGTTTATTCTTAACTGCTTCTGGTTGCTCATGTTCATACATTTCCAGAAAGTGCAAGGTAGGATTTTATTTCTTAACAAGAATAACATATCAAATTTAACCCACTGTCTAGTCTATTAAACTGCTTTGTATACATCCACATACTGTATATTTATCCAGAAATCAATGACATTGTTCTGCTCTTCTAAATTCTTATGATATATCTTCACAACATCTGTTATTACTGTTTTCATTTTGGGAAAACCCTCTTCACCTCAATTATGAACCTATACAGTAGCCTTGTAATAGGGTATTCTGCCTCTCATCTGTCCTGACTAGTAACTTCCCTTCACGTTACCACTTTATCATTACTTTCTTAAAAAACAAAATCAAAAGTGGAAAAAAAACACGTTCATCACCACATATCTTTGTTCCAGATCTCACAATGACCCCTCATTTACTAATATAATCTTATATTTCAGATCTAATACCCAAGACATTTTACAAACATAGGCTCTGAAGTCAGAATGCCTGTGTTTGAATTTTGGTTTTGCTGTTTATTAGCAAGTTACATATCTATATTGTACTTCACCTTTCTCATCTGAAACATGAAGACAGTAACAGTATCCACATCAAGAGTGGTTAAGAGGATTCAGTGAGTTAATACAGAGAAAGGATTTAGAATGGTGCCTGTCAAATGTTAACTGCTGAATAAATTTTAGCTTCATCATCATTATCATCATCAGTATTATAATGATTATTTGTAACTTGTACCTCATGTTGGTCAAGCAGAAATTACTATTTGGGGGAATATGTATTTAATATAGACAGAGATAATTTGCAGAGCTGGGAACTTGGAGAACTTGGACTCCGTGGCATCCCTCTTTTGCTTTACTGGCAGAGTCATACTGGCCTTTGTGTGATCGGGGGAACAGTGTACAGAGATGGGCCAGAAGAGACTGTGCACCTCAGCAGAGGAAACATTCAGCTTTAATTACCATCCTACTAAATGAAATACTTTGGTGCTGAGTCATGACCTTTTGTTTTATCCTATATAATAAAAGCCTAATATGCTAAGTGTCCGGTCATCCCATCATCCATTAAATCAATCAAAGCATAATATGCTAATGATATGCTAAGGTGGCTCAACTGCTTGCTATGATGTTCACTGACCACCAGGGAGAAGATGATTGACTGGTTGACCAGTTGCTATGATGTGCACTGACCACCAAGGGATGATGCTCTGACCGGTAGGTTAGCTTGCTGCTGAGGTCTGGCTGATTGGGACTGAGAGAGACAGACCAGACCTCTGGAGCCCTCCCGTGACCCCTCCCTGCCTGGGCAACCCCCCGCATCCCTCCCCAGCCTCGATCATGCACCGGTGGGGTCCTTCGTCCTGGCCTGCACCCTGTCACAATCCAGGACCCCTCAGGGGATGTCAGAAAGCTGGTTTCTGCCCAATCCTGCAGGCCAGTATAATATAGAGGCCTGGTACATGTGGGGTCCCTCGGCGTGGCCTGCAGGGATTAGCTGAAACGAGCAGTCCAACGCCGCCTACCACTCCTACCTGCTGCTCCTGCCTGCTGCTCCTGTTCATCCCGGCCCCGGTGTGCCTGTCACCACTGCTTGGCGGTGCTGCTGTGGAGGCAGGAGAGGCTCGTGCTGCTAGACCAGCGCTTGCCAGCTGTGAATCCAGCTTCTGGAGCCCGTTGGTCAGCGCACCCCACTGTGGAAGCACACTGACCACCAGAGGCAGCTCCTGGTGGTCAGTACATGTCATAGGGACTGGTCGACTGGCCATTCAGTCACTTGGTCACTTAGGCTTTTATATATATACTAGAGGCCCGGTCCACAAAATTTGTGCACTTGGGGGGGGGGGCTGTGCCCTCTCTCAGTCTGGGACCCCTCGGGGGATGACCACCTGCTGGCTTAGGCCTGCTCCCCAAGGGATTGGGCCTAAGATGGCAATCAGACATCTCTCTGGCAGCCTGGCAGCCCTAGGGGGATGTCCACTTGCCAGAGGGAAGCAGACCTAAGCTGCACTCAGACATCCTTAGCGCTGCTGAGGAGGCAGGAGAGGCTCCCACCACCATCGCTGTGCTGGCAGCCATCAGCCTGGCTTGTGGCTGAGCAGAGCTCCCCCTGTGGGAGCACACTGACCACCAGGGGGCATCCTGCATTGAGCGTCTGCCCCCTGGTGGTCAGTGTGTGTCATAGTGACCAGTCATTCCCAGTCTTTCTGCTGTTAGGGTCAGTTTGCATATTACCCTTTTATTATATAGGATAG
>NW_005361365.1:59903-65771 GCF_000412655.1 Myotis brandtii
TTAGCCAATGGGAGGCGTAGCGAAGGTACGGTCAATTACCATGTTTGTCTATTATTAGATAGGACTAGAAGCCTGGTGAATAAAATTTGTGCATGGGGGGGGGGTCCCTCAGCCCAGCCTGCACCCTCTTCAATCTGAGACCCCTTGGGGGATGTCCAACTACCGGTTTAGGCCCAATCCCACAGTCGGACATCCCTCTCGAAATCCGGGACCACTGGCTCCAAACTGCTCACCTGCCTGCCTGATCACCCCTAACCGCCTCTGCCTGCCAGCCTGATTGCCCCCAACTGCCTTCCTCTGCCAACCTGATTGCCCCTAACCGCCTCCGCCTTGGCTCCTGCCACCGTTGCTTTGTCTGGAAGAATGTCCATATGGATGTCTGGTCTAATTAGCATATTACCCTTTTATTAGTATAGATAGACTAGAGACCTGGTGCACAAAATTCATGCACTCGGGGCGGGGAATCCCTCAGTCCGGCCTGTGCCCTCTCACAGTTCAGGAGCACTGCGATCAAGCATCCCAAAGAGGTAAGCCTTGCCCAATCAGTCGGGGCTCCACAATGGATCGCCCCTGCAGAAGGAGGCCCCGCCCACCCACCATAGTGCCGCTGCGGGGTAGCCTGGGCCTCTCTTTGGCGTGATTGTGGAGCCCCCCGATTGATTGATCCCCCTACTGGCCAGCAGCCTGGGCCTCCCTCTGAAGGGCGATCATGGGGCGATGGCAGGGGCCCCCCGACCAATCGCATAGCACCCGCCTTGGCTGGCCTGGCATAGTGTGTGTCATAGTGTGGTCGTCCAAGAGGTCATTGGATGGTCGTTCTGCTGTTTGGTTGTTCGGTTGATTTGCACTTTTATTATTATAGATAATGAACACTCACTGTTTCTCTAGACTTTCTATTCTCAGAAATCTTTATGAGGGATAAAAGGGAAAAAAGATATTGGAATACTATGAACCTCAAACTAAAGGAACTCCTTTACTTTCTTAACATGGCTTCACCCCCAAAGAGTCAAATGCATACCCATTTTATCTCTCTCCATTGATCCTCAAGACCACTGCTGTGGCCAGTTCATTTTACTGTTTCCAAAACTCCTAGGTTCTACAGCCACTAATTTATTTATGTTGTTCATCCTTTGTAGAAATTTCCCCCCCCCTCTCTCTCCAATGTTTGAAGATCAGTTTCTATGTGTCCAAATCTTTTTTGATATTTCTAGATAAAATTCTACATTAAGGAGCTTTCTTCCTTCCTCCATCTCTCTCTTTTCCCCTTCCTTCCTCCCTCCCTTCCTTCCTTCCTTCCTTCCTTCCTTCCTTCCTTCCTTTTCTTTATTTCAATATTGGCTCAGTGTTCCCTGTGTTTCAAGCACTATGCTAGGAGATGAGGATATAGAAGTGAGTAATACAACTAGATTTTGGTTTTCAAGGGAGATTATTTTAAGAAAAATGTATTGTAGTTATTTATACTAATAATTAATCATAGGTGTTTGGAAATTATGCAAGGAGAACATTTGAAAGGGGAGTCATGAGGGAACGCTTCAATGCAGAAGCTGCAACTTAAAGGTAAGTTAGTTAAGCAAAGCCAGAAGGATGAAGGGAAAGAAGACCATGGTAGCACTGAAAATAATGATTTGGGTAGGGGCAATAAGGGTTGAAGATTGCAAAATGAGAAGGAGAATGGAGCTATCCAAGAATTGATTTAAGACCAGTGTAGCTGCAGTCCAGGTAACCAGCTGGACAACAATGTAACGTGCATTGGCTATTAATTATTTGGATCACCTAAAGAGTACTTACTAGTGTCAAACATTTGGATTCAAAACCTTGTTGTATAATAGAAATATAATGCATTCATTTTGTAGATCTCCAAACAGTCCAAAGATTCCATACAAGACTCTAAGGTGGAAATGTAGGGATTTTGTCATTTATTTTTCTTGCTTTCCCACAGGCACTTTTAGACAGTAAGCACTTGTTGAGATTACTCTATAGGAGTTCACTTTAACCCCATTCAGCCTTACTCATTTTGTTTATAGAAATGGACCCGCACATACACAGGTTTTTAATATGATATAAATGAAACATTTTCAAATGAAATCCAGATACCAGAATAATTACTTGAACTACTTGATTTCAGTCAATGCAAAAGATAGCCCTCTTCCGTGATAGTCTAAATGAAACCTGGAGTAAAATCCCCTGATGTAAGTATTATAATCACATCATTTAGTGCAGGCAAATTTTGTAATGTAATCACATACAAAATGATTTAGCTCTGGGATTACTACTTTAGGACCAGAGTGAATGTTAGGAAGGAAGGTGAGAAATAAACAACTTAAATGCATTTTTCTACCTCCATTTACATTTCATAAGTTTTAGAAGTCTTAATGTGAAAAGCATAAGCAAAGAGGTTGTCTTATATTTATTGCTTATACAAAAATAAAGATGGGGCATATAAAACTCTGAATTTAGGGAAAATTATATAAACATTTGAACATTAATATTCTTCATAGGTTTAACTTATATACAGGTAAAATCGATGGTTTAAAAATCCCAGATTTTAATGGCCAGTGAGAGTGGGAGGGAAAGTGTGTGTGATCTTTAATAAGAAAGGAAACAGTATGTGCAATTACTGAGTCTTAGCAACTGCATGTCCTAGAGTACAGCTCTTTCATCAAATATTCTCACTAGATTAGAGTTCAGGTCCATTGTGCCAATCAAGAGTAAGGGACAAATGGAGCCTTTAAGCTTTCATTCTAGGGCCTCATTTACCTACTAATTACTGATGAAATCATTATAAGCCTCCATCAGTTAACACACCACTCATTCCTGTTAACACATGAATGCTGTCAGAGGCCATGATGTGCTATTTAGGTTGCTATTTATCTGCAAATTTAAATATGTTTTCAGTTCAGTTAACAATCAAAGGTTACTCTTCTCTTCTTAAAATAATCCTACTAAAGGAAACACACCAACATCAATCCATGTAATCTGCCAATATGACCATTACTCAGGTATTTAAAAAGTGTGTTTGTTAATATTTTGCATTTTTATTAGGAAAATATCTGAAATATTCAGGTTGCTTTGTCCCTAAATTAAAAATCAGTATTATCTTTGTATAGTAAACTAAATTCAACTTCTTCTTTGTGTCTAAACTGACTAAGGCAATGCAAATTTTTTGATTTGCTGAAGATTTACTTACAGGAAAAAAAAGTTACATCACAAGTTCTTTTGGACACAAATGTTATTAACAGTGAATTTAACAAGTTATTTTTTCTTTCATAGGAATTTAAATGCATATGAAATAAGACTGTCAATAGAGTCAAAGAAGGCTAAGAGATAAATACATTTAGGAAGTAAATGGAATTGACTTTTAATCAATTTTCGTGCTGGGTACTTGTGTCAGTCTAAAACAATTTTTTTATACTTGTGTTCTTTTATTTTTAACAAATTAATTTATCTTACATATAACTTTCCTTTATTCAGAAATATTTTATATATTTTATATCATGCAGTTGTGTGCTGGATCCAGATGCACTAGTTCACAAGAGCTAATTCAGACATTTTCAAGAATTTTATGAGCTAGTTAACAAAATACATTATTTAACAAATAACTAAAAATTAACTTATATACATTTATAATTAAATATGTTTTAAAAAAGCTGATTGATACTGAAAACTCACTTTTCTTAATTATTTTACTACAGTGATGACCTTCATGCTATTTCCATATACTTGACCTGTATGGTACAAATGCTACATAACTGTGTGCTACTGAGCATCTCTTCTCAACTTTATGTTCAGTGTGATCACATTAATAGCTTGAAACTGAACATGGTACAAATATTTATGCCAAGGAAATTGGAAAAAATACACATCAGGGCTTACCTTATTGTTTTGTTGATTGTCTTGACTTAAGAAAGTGATAAAGAAAATGTTAACAATGCAGCTTAAACTTAAAAATGTGTCAAAAACCATTATATTTTAAATAGCACACACAGAAAAATATAAAGTATTTTTCCATTATTCAATAATCTATTAACTATTTCAGCAAACAAGTCATTAACATTATTGATGAATGAGTGAAGTTCTGACATAGATATTTATTGTTTCACTTTCCTAATTGTTAGTTTAAATGAAAGTATCAACCAACAGTCATGTCAGAACTGGAAATGCAGCCATAGGTTACTTAGAATACAAAAGTTAGAGAAAAATCAATAAAAATGTTCTGAGAATCAACTGACTATATGAAATCTAAAATAAAATAGCCTATATAATAAAGATGTAATATGCAAATTAACCCTCATGCCCTCACAAGATGGCTGCCTATGACCAGGCTGTCAGGTTGGTTAGTGAGGGACAACTAAACAACTGAACTGCAGGCTGCGTGAAGTGACCAGGCCAGCAGGGGGGCTATGAGGGGCGACCAGGCTGGCAGTATGGGGGACAGTTGGGGGCAACCAGCTGGCAGAGGGGGCAGTTAGGGGCAACCAGGCAGGCAGGCAGGTGAGCTATTAGGAACCAGTGGTCCAGGATTGTGAGAGGGATGTCCAACTGCGGTTTAGGTACAAGGGGTTCTGGATTGGAGAGGGTGCAGGCTGGGCTGAGGTGATAACTCCCTTGCACAAATTTTGTGCACCAGGCCTCTAGTGTAATATATATTATTACATATAAAATATGTGCCCTATATCCTTATATCAGCAGTACACACACACACACACACACACACACACACACACACCTTTTCTCTGGAAAGTCCATTGTTAAAACATCCTATCTAATAAAGAGGGATTATATTAATTGACTCTCACGCCATCACAAAGATGGCAGCGCCCACAGCCAATAAGGAGGGAATATGCTAATTGACTGCCCCGCCCTCAAAGATGGCGGTGCCCACAGCCACAAGATGGCGGTGCCCAGTCCTCTCAGCCCCGCCAGGGCAGCCTTGCCATGCACCTGCCTCTGGAGGCCCCCAGTCCCCACAGCCCCCCAGCTGCCCAGGGCTGGCCCAAGGCACAGGCAAGCCTTGGATGGCAGCTGCCCAGCCTCCCAGGGATGCCTGAGGCTCAGGTAACCAGGGCAATCTGAGGCTTGCACTGCCGGCAGTGGCAGCAGCAGAGGTGTGATGGGGCGTTGCCTTCCCCTGATCGCCGGGTCGCCTCCTGCTCCTGAGGGCTCCCAGAATATGAGAGGGGGCAGGCCTGGATGGGCCCCCCCCCCTCCAGTGCATGAATTTTCATTCACCGGGCCTCTAGTTAAAAATATATGTATAATATATAACAAGAGACAATATATAAATGAACAATATGTGCTTAAGTAAAGCAAAAGAAGAAGTGTAAAAATGGAGCCAGAAGTGAGACTTGTAACTAGAACTAGAACAAAAATGATCAAATCTTACTAAGTTTCTGTGAGTAGCTGAAATTTGCTCTCAACACCGTTGTAGCCACTGAAAAATAAGACCAAATTAACTCATAACGTTTATTAGATGAAAGCATATTGATCACTTAGGAGAAATAATTATTTTTTATTCTACATGTATTTGTAGGGGCTTACGTCAAATTCTGATCATTGAAGGTTATTATAAATAACTAGAGGCCTGGTGCATGAAATTTGTGCATGAGTAGGGTCCGTATGCCTGCCCGGTGATCAGGGCTGATGGGGGCCTTCTGGCTCCTGGCGGGGGGCCTGCCTTCCAGCTGCAGGCCAGGGCCTTCCTTTGTTCTGTGCTGTCCCCTGGTGGTCAGTGCATGTCATAGAGAGTGACTGAACTCCTGGTCTCCTGGTCGAACTCCTGAGGGGACACTTTGCATATTAGCCTATATATATATATATACACACACACACACATACATATATATACATATACATATATATATATACATA